>NC_057739.1:10109971-10115136 GCF_004010195.1 Chiloscyllium plagiosum | reverse complement strand
TATTTTCACTGATGGGTGAGTGCCGAACCAGAGGACACAGCTTAAAAATACGGGGTAGACCATTTAGGACAGAGCTCAGGAGAAACTTCTTCACCCAGAGAGTGGTGGCTGTGTGGAATGCTCTGCCCCAGAGGGCAGTGGAGGCCCAGTCTCTGGATTCATTTAAGAAGGAGTTGGATAGAGCTCTCAAAGATAGTGGAATCAAGAGTTATGGAGATAAGGCAGGAACAGGATACTGATTAGGAATGATCAGCCATGATTATATTGAATGGCGGTGCAGGCTCGAAGGGCTGAATGGCCTACTCCTGCACCTATTGTCTATTGTCTATTGTCTATGTGGAGTTTGCAGATTCTCCCCCTGTCTACGTGGGTTTCCTCCGGGTGCTCCGGTTTCCTCCCACAGTCCAAAAATGTGCAGGTTAGGTGAATTGGCCATGCTAAATTTCCTGTAGAGTAAGGTGTACGGGAATGGGTCTGGGTGGGTTGCGCTTTGGCAGGTCGGTGTGGACTTGTTGGGCTGAAGGGCCTGTTTCCACACTGGAAGGAATCTAATCTAATCTAACCATGAAGAATGATACATGCAGAGTGGTAGATGCTGTTTCCCTGGACTTTAATTAAGCTTTTGACAAGGTTCTGCATAAAACTACATCACATGGCATTCAGAGTGAGCTTGCCAATTGGATACATAATTGGCTTAATGGCAGGAAAAAGAGAGTGATGGTGGAGGGTGGCTTTTCAGATCAGAGGCCTGTGAGCAGTAATGTTCCACAGTGATCGGTGCTGGGTCCACTGTTGTTTGTCATTTATATTAATGACTTAGATGAGAATATAGAAAGCATGGTTAGTAAGTTTGAGGATGAAGCAAGATTGGTGATATAATGGACAGTGAAGAATGTTATTTAATCTTACAAAGAGGTCTTGTTCAATTAGGTTAATGAGTTGAAAAGTGGCAGACAGAGTTTAATTTGGATAAATATGAGGTAAAACAAACAAGGGTAGGACTTATACAGTTAAAAGGAGGGTCTTGGGTAGTGTTGTAGAACAGAGGCCTAGGAGTCTAAGTACATAATTCTTTGAAGTTTGGATCACATATAGATAGGGTGGTTAAGAAGGCACTTAACATGGATACCTTCATTGCTCAGATTTTTACATTTGGAGTTGGGACATTATGTTGAGGTTGTACAGAACATTGGTGAGGCATCTCCTGGAGTACTGTATCCAGTTCTGGTCTCCCATTTATAGGAAGGATATTATTCAGCTGGACAGGATTTAGAAGACATTTGCTAAGGTGTCACTGGGAATGAAGCATTTTTATAAGGAGAAGCTGGATAGTCTGGGATTTTTTACACTGAAGTGAGGGGTGACCTTATAGAGGTTTATAAATTCATTTATTTCCCTAGGGTGGGGGATTTCAAGACTAGGGAGCATATTTTTAAGGTGAGGGGGAAAGATTTTCGACAGGAATGGGGACAAGTTTTTTATACAGAGAGTGGTTCGTGTGTGGAATGAACATCTAGAGGACGTGGTGCATGCTGGTACAGTTAAAATATTTAAAAGACATTTAGATAAGTACATGAATAAGGAATGTTTGAAGGGATCTGGGCCAAGTGCAGGCAGGTGGGATTAGTTTGGTTTGGGATTATGATCAGCATGGACTGGTTGGACTGAAGAAAGTAAGGACTGCAGATGCTGGAGATCAGAATCGACAGTGCAGCGCTGAAAAGGCACAGCAGATCAGGCAGCATCCGAGGGGCAGGAGAATCAATGTTTTGGGCATAACCCTTCATCAGGCATGAGACAATGGTTGAGCTGAAGGGCCTGTTTCTTTGCTGTATGACTCTATGACTGTAACTATTCCAACACACCATTCTAACTTGTAACTATATTTCCACACCTTCACTGCCATTGGGTCAAAATCTTGGAACACTTTCTCTAACAGCGATGTGACTGGACTTGAACCAGGCAAATTTCTGTGGTTCAAAGTTCACTTGCCATCTTCCAAGTGGCAATTAGAGATTGGCATTGCATGCTTTGTCAATGATGCACACTTTCTTACAATCAATAAAGGGGAAAGAGAGAAATCAGCATTGAGCTCCATTCCCTGTAATTAAAAGTCAGCAATGGATCTTAGTTAAGGACAGAAGGACGATCAGTTGCAAATTTCTCTAATCCAAAGGCCTGACAAGGCTCAATGCATTGATTCACAGATAATGAATGGAAAATTCAGGAAGGTATCAGAGAGGGAGTGTTAACACAACAGGACCAATTAATATAAAAAACCGGAACGGGGCTGACTGTCACCTCCGACTCCAGAAATTCAAGTGCAACTCATAGACTTGTTCTCCAGTGCACTGCTGTGGGAATGCCGCACCATTAGTATTGCTATCTTTTAGACGCAGATATAAATCAAGAGCACAGGGCCTCTCTTGAGTACAAAGCATTCCATGGGACTAATCTGAGGAAGGCAATGGAGCTCACTCTTAATGAACAGGTCAATATTTATGTCTCAACCAAGATCAGTGAAACAGATATTCTTGTCATCATACAAAGAGCAAAGAAAATTTACAGCCCTCCAAGCCTGAGCTGATCCAAATCCACTGTCCAAACCTATCGCCCAATTCCTAAGCATCTATATCCCTCTGCTCCCCACCTACTCATGCATCTGTCCTGACGGACCTTAACTGAATCTACCATGCCTGCTTCTACCACCTCTGCTGGCAATGCGTTCCAGGCACCTACCACCCTCTGTGTAAAGTACTTTCCTCATGGATCCCCTTTAAATTTTTCAGCTCTCACCTTGAACACGTGACCTCTTGTTATTGAATCCCTCACCCTGGGTAAAAGTTTATCTCTATCCACCCTGTCTATATCCTTCATGATTTTGTTGACCTCAATCAGGTCCCCCCCAATCTCCTTTTTTCTAATGGAAACAATCCTAACCTACTCAATCTCTCTTCATAGTGAGCACCTTCCATACCAGGCAACATCCTCATAAACCTTCTCTGCACCCTCTCCAAAGCATCCACATCCTTTTGGTCATGTGGCAACCAGAAATGTACACAGTATTCTAAATTTGCCTGAACCAAAGTCTTTTACAATTTTAACACGACCTGCCAGCTCTTATATTCAATACCCCATCTGAAGCAAACAATATTCCTTCTTGACCACTATATCCACCTGTGCAGCCATCTTCAAGGTACAATGGACCTGAACTCCCAGATCTCTCTGCTCATCAACTTTTCCCAAGGCTCTTCCGTTTAAAGTATAGTTCACTCTAGTACTACATCATACTACTTATCTATGAGACCTGTGGTGCATTAGTTGGCTGCCATGTTTCCGATATTACAATACTGATTATACATTAATAATTACTGCATTGGTAATAAAGGGCTTTGGAACGTCCTGAAGTTGTTGCAAGTACTGTCTGCAGCCAATTCTTTCTTTTACAGAGCACAATAAGAGAATAAGTTTAAGAATTTTTAAAAAAGTGTACTGTAACTAAAATTAGCAACAAAACTGTGAATGATGAATTTATCAGGACACCATAACACAATGAACAGCAGTTGAAATGAAATGGAACAGTCCAGTTAATTTCAGAAATATGCGCAGGAGTGGACCATTCACCCATTGAACCTGCTTACTATTCAGTTCGATCATGAGTTATCATCAATGGCATTTTTCTGCTTTCTGCCTTAATGTCTTTAATATCTACAAACCTTTCTACTACCTTGGAATTCATAGATTTGGTGGCATATATTAAGAAAACAAAGGTGGTGGTGGGTGCTTCTGCATTTGAGATTTCTTAAAATTCATTCACAAAATGAGGTCTTCACTGGCTAGCCCAGAATTTATTGCCCATCCCTAATTGCCCAGAAGGCAGTTAAGAGTCAACCACATTGCTGTGAGTCTGGAGTCACATGTAGGAGAAAGTGAGGACTGCAGATGCTGGAAATCAGAGTCGAGAGAGTGGCGCTGGAAAAGCGCAGCAGGTCAGGCAGCATCCGAGGGGCAGGAGAATCGACGTGTCGGGCATAAGCCCTTCATTAGGAATGAGACAATAGTTGAACTGAAGAGCCTATTTCTGTGCTGTATGACTCTATGACTGTAATTCTATAAGTCACACACCATTCTAACTTCAGTTCGGGCATACGCCCCTCTTCAGGAAGGGCTTACGTCCTAAACTTCAATTCTCCTGTTGCTCAGAAGCTGCCTGACCTGCTGTGCTTTTCCGGCACCACACTCTCAACTGGAGTCACATGTAGTCCAGACCAGGTAAAGGTGGCAGTTTCCTTCCTTAAAAGGTATCAGTGACCCAGAAGGGATTTTCCTGACAATCGACAATGGATTCATGGTCATCCTTAATTGCAGATTTTTTTGTAAAAAAAAGGTTGAATTCAAAATCCACCATATGCCATGGTAGGTTCAAACCCAGCTATGCCTGCCTCTTCATTGGATATGTGGAACAGTCCATCTTCCGCAGCTACATTGGCACCACGCTCCACCTTTCCCTCCGCTACATTGATGACTGTATCGGCGCTATCTCGTGCTCCCACGAGGAGGTTGAACAGTTCATCCACTTTACCAACACCTTCCACCCCGACCTCAAATTCACCTGGACTGTCTCCGACTCCTCCCTCCCCTTCCTAGACCTTTCCATTTCTATCTCGGACAACCGAATCAACACGGACATTTACTATAAACCGACCGACTCCCACAGCTACCGAGACTACACCTCCTCCCACCCTGTCCCCTGTAAAAATGCCATCCCATAATTCCCAATTCCTTCGTCTCCGCCGCATCTGTTCCCAGGAGGACCAGTTCCAATACCGTACAACCCAGATGGCCTCCTTCTTCAAAGACCGCAAATTCCCCCCAGACGTGGTCGACGATGCCCTCCGCCGCATCTCCTCCACTTCCCGCTCCTCCGCCCTTGAGCCCCGCCCCTCCAAACCCCACCAGGACAGAACCCCACTGGCCCTCACCTACCACCCCACCAATCTCCATGTACAGCGCATCATCCACCGTCACTTCCGCCACCTCCAAACAGACCCCAGCACCAAGGATATATTTCCCTCCCCTCCCCTACCAGCCTTCCGTACAGACCACTCCCTCCGCCACTCCCTTGTCAGATCTACACCCCCCACCGACCCAACCTCCACCCCCGG
>NC_057739.1:10053792-10109567 GCF_004010195.1 Chiloscyllium plagiosum | reverse complement strand
ATGCCCGAAACATCAATTCTCCTGCTCCTTGGATGCTGCCTGACCTGCTGCGCTTTTCCAGCAACACATTTTCAGCTCTGATCTCCAGCATCTGCAGCCCTCACTTTCTCCTCAAACCCAAGTCCCCAGACCATTACCTGAATCTCTGGATTAGCAGTCTACCACTAGGCCATCACCTCCCCATCAGATTCAAATATTGTGGGATCTTTGATACAGGATCTTTTATGTCTATCTTAGAGGGCAGAAACAATCTCATGTTAATTTTAACTTACAAAGTAGGAACAGGAGTTGGCCACTTGGGTCCTCGAGCTGCTCTGCCATTCAATAAGATATTTGCTAATCTGACTGTAACCTCAACTCACATATTCTTATCTGCCCCTCATTTACTTCCATCCCCTCGTTCATTATCAATCTATCTACATCTGCTCTATTAACATCAACACATGGAAAGCAGATACTAAATTACAAACAAATGAATGATCTACTACCTAAAATGGTACTCAACAAGAGCAGCGACTGAGACAGAACAATGACCATACATATCTCAGGTCTTCTACTCCTGCAACTGTGTGGACATTTTGGAACCCTGTTAGGGTCTGCTGTGAGTACTCCGTGTTCTGCCAGCATTTTGGACTTGCAGGTATCAGGTAGTCAATGGAAATCTACTGGCTCAGCGGAGGGCGGCACGGTGGCACGGTGGTTAGCACTGCTGCCTAACAGCGCCAGGGACCCGGGTTAAATTCCCGCCTCGGGCAACTGTCTGTGTGGAGTTTGCACATTCTCCCCGTGTCTGCGTGGGTTTCCTCCGGGTGCTCCAATTTCTGGTCCAAAGATGTGCAGGTTGGGTGAATTGGTTATGCTAAATTGCCCGTAGTGTTAGGTGCATTAATCAGAGGAATGGATCTGGGTGGGTTGATCTTTGGAGGGTCGGTGTGGACTTGTCGGACTGAAGGGCCTGTTTCCACATTGTAGGTAATCTAATCTAATCATTTAAATCCATGAATCAATTCTCAATTGCTTTCAGGTGTACCTCATAAGAAGTGGAGACTTCCATTGAGACAGAAGGAATAGAGAATGATGTATGAGAATTTTGAAAACTTCCTGTTTGAATGAGTAATGTATGGCTTGACAAAGAGTCATAAAATAAAACTGAAAGCGACATGCAAGAAGTCAATTGTCTGAGAATCAGCTACAGGGTATTCTTTTGAAATAAAAGTCCAAGACTGAACATGATCAAAACAAAGTTAAATAAGATGCAGGAATCTGAATTTCATTCTGACAGTCACGTGCCCCCTCCAGGTTTTTTTTTTCAGAACCTTTGGATGGATGGGTGACTAGCACTAACATACGAACCCACAAAATGAAAGATTGCCCTGTCAAAATAAGTAGTTTTGGCATATGTTCTCACAAAACTTCAATCAGCAAAGCAAGTTCTTAGACGTCAGCTGGTGGCAAATGAAGTGTACAATCTCAAATCTCCTCCATATGTTCAGAATATGAACTGCCAGCGTCTATCATGATCAGATTGAGTTCAACTTCAAACTGCCAAGCTGCAGTTTAAATCGCATATACACGCTCCAGCACTCCTGTGTGGTAGTCAGTTTGTTAAAGGTCATTTGAGAAACATCAGACTCTGCATTATTACCTCTTAGATTCGAAATTCTCTGGAGGAAACATCAAACATATTGGTGGATGTGTGGAAATGTCTTAAAGACTGGAAGGAATTAGTAAGCTGTTGACAGCTGCACTATTAGTGTGGATGATCGTGGGATTGTCTGTTAAGCTCGGGACATCAATCTTGATTGTTCTTTTCTTTTCTCTGTCTTTACACATGGTTTATTTAATGTTCTTTCTGCAAATAGCTGTGATGGAGATTGGAAGAATGATTGCTTCTTTCTTGTGGGTTATCATAATGGACCTTTTTTAAAATAATTGTCAGGTCTGAGTAATATCAAAATTGTAGGTGTTTTGAAAATAATGCCTTCTATTTAAATCCTTTTTTTCAGGTTAGCTAAAAACTCTACCATCTAAGTTAGCTCCAGGTCTAACTTAGGAGCAATAGTCAAACTTTAAAAGTTTCAAAAGTCTGTAGTCGTGCAAACCCCAAGCAGGATCACTCCCTAAGGGAGTTTTTGCAGTTGATTTGCCAGGTCGGTGACTGATATTCCCTCAGTGTCAATGGAAAATTTTCTGCACTACTATAAAAACTCCAGCTAATGATGAGGTATCACTCATTACTACTCAGAGAGTAGTAAGGGTATGGAATGCTTTGCCTGCATCGGTAGTAGATTCGCCAAGTTTAAGTGCATTTAAGTCGGCATTGGACAGGCATATGGACGTACATGGAATAGTGTAGGTGGGATGGGCTTCAGATTAGTATGACAGGGTGGCACAACATCGAGGGCCGAAGGGCCTGTACTGCGCTGTTATGTTCTATGTTCTATATCTATATCACGGGGATACTTCAAATCAGTGCCCCTTGTTAGAGCCTGATTTACAAATCACATGTTTGAATTTTTTTATTCAAAATCTTCAGAGTGGTCCCAGAATCATAGAATCCCTACAGTGTGGAAGCAGGCCATTCAGCCCACACTGACCATCCAAACAGCAGCCCAACTGGACCCATCTCCTATAACCCTGCATTCCCCATGGTTAACCCACATAGACTGCACATTCTTTGACACGATGGGCAATTTCTAATGGCCAATCCACCTAACCTGTGCATCTTTGGACTGTGGGAGGAAACCCACACAGATTCAGGGAGAATGTGCAAACTCCACACATACAGGCACCTGAGGGTGGAACTGAAGCCTGCTCCTTGGCACTGTGAGGCAGCTGTGCTAACCACTGAGCCACGGTCTGTAGAGCTGCTGCTGGTATTGAAGACTTCACTGGGATCTGTCATCAAGAGCTAGGTCTCCCTGAATGGCCTAGAGTGGTGAAAGTCAATGCTTCCTTTCAGGCTGATGAAAGTTGTAATTAAAATAAGCCTCCAGGACAATCTCCTTGTAGACTGGGTGCCAGTGTGTGTTGACTGATCTTTGCTTCTTGGGACATGTTAAGGTGTTAGTCATGGCTTTGCTGGTAACACCCTGACCTCTAAATCAGTAGGTTCTGGGTTCAGTTCTCACTCTAGGCCTGAGTACCAAGTTAAGGCTGCATCATCAAAAATGCAGTCTTTTTCGTCAGATGTTAAAGTAATGGCCCCAACTGCCTATGTAGGTGGTTGTGAACGATCCCCCTGTTAAAAATCAGTGGAATTACCTCCAGTGTCCAAGCCAGTACTTATTCTCGAAGCAACATTATAGAAGCAAATTTTCTGTTTATTTGTACATTGCTGCATGTGTTGTCACCATCCTCTGTTTTTAATTTATTTTTAATTCATAACACCAAGGCCAACAATACAGCCCTGAAGCACGATTGAAGGTGGGGGGTAGGAGAGAAGTTGAGATTGATCAATCTGTGCTAACTCACATTTGCTGAGCATGCATTTTAAAATCACACGGAAGAAAAGGGGGCATTGATAGAGGTGAGGAGTTCACCAATTGTGAGATTTTGTAAGACAGCAAGAAAACGAGACTGACTAATGATCTTTAATTTCAATACCATGAAATATCAAGAAGTGCGAATGATTTATATTCCTCTCAAAGTAGCAAAAGAAGAGCGGCCTGTTGATGACTGGCGAAATGTTAGGCTTCAACAAAAAGCAGACTGATTTTTGTGTTAGAAATCCAAAGGCAGTTCATGTTTCTGACCCAGGTCAGTGTTAGCATTCTTAACACTGAGCCAGGATGTTGTTCGTTGCTTTTCCCAGGACATGAGCATTTAATCCTGCCTGACGCGGTAGTGCAGTGTTGAGGGATTGTTGATGTTATAATTCTGATAGGAAGAGTGTGCCATTAATCAATCACCACCATTTCATGAGACATCATACAGGTAGAAATATACAAATGAATCATCAAAGTGATTAACTTGCTTGACCTTCACGGCTATTTAGGACAAAAGAAACTTAAATGAAGATTTATTAATAACCAAAAATAAATGCAGTTATTCTAGACAAATTTATCCTACAACAATTGGAAAAATTGGATTATTAAATACCACTATGTAAATTTAAATTACATCTCCTTTAAATCCAAACGCATACCCATTCATTCACAAATAGGACGGACAAGGCAGAGAACAGTTGTTTGAATACCAAACGAGGGTATGCTGACTTATGCCCAGACCTGTATTACATCATTGCCACCATGTTGTTCTGATGCACCAACTTGCACTGTGACTTGGGCTTAAAGCAACATGCTTTCCTCACTGGATTTTCACAGCTGCTGGCGAGAAAGACAAATACTTCCCAGTAAGTGTTTCACGGTATTTTGTGACTGAGCAGCTTGTGTCAGCAGTTGTGCCAAAGCAGGGGAGAATGCTGAACAACGGAATAAACACAGAAAGCAGCAGCTGATGTTGCAATGGTAAGACCTCTCTTCCAATTTCCTTGAAATTGCTCAGTGCTGAGTTATGCTCTACCAACTTGCCTGCTTCAGGATCTTACATGGGTGAAATTCAAAGAGGGAAGCAAACTCCACAATTGAACAGGAGTTAACACCAGACCTACTTTGCCTTTCAATGCAAAAGATTTGCATTTACTCAGAGGTACAGGGATAATACTCAGAGCTCAGAATTTGAAACTTCCCCCTTGCTTATGTTGGATTACTTAAATCTTCACTGATAAATAAATTTTCTTCATTATACATTACAGAAATAAGAGAATCTGGGTGGCTATGTGTATTGTCAGAAAACAAACATCAACAAAACTGCACCTTTCAATCAGACTGTATTCAAACAGACAAGGGAGAGATGGCAAAATGTTGCCTGCTTTTTAAACCACCACCTGACCAACTTGATGAAGGGCTTTTGCCTGAAACATTGATTCTTCTGTTACTTGGATGCTGCCTGATCTGCTGTGCTTTTCCAGCACCACACTCTTGACTCTAATCTCTCGCATCTGCAGTCCTCACTTTCACCAACCTCAACAATTTGCAATTTCTAAAACATGCATTACCTCCTTGTATGTTATGCCTCCCAAGAATAGACATATTGAGATTCTTTTGTAAATTTGGAAAGGAAAAATTAATGATTATTTTTCAATATCTTAATTAGAGTTGCTAGATTATTTTACAGATCCAGGCAGGCAGTGTGCTTATAGGTAAAAAAAAAATTACATCAAGATATGGGACATGCTAGTTTAATAAGTTTCCATTTTACTCTCAGTGATTAATGGGTTAATTTGTAACAGTCCAGTCAGTCTGATTAGTCAATACACTTCATTCAGCTCATCAGCCAGTTGCCTGTGTATATAGTGAAGAATTAATTTAAATGGCCATTGTATCCAGACCAAATCTATCATCTCAATGCATGTAGCTTGTGGTATTAATGAACAATCATCTCAATTCATGTAGTTTGTGGTATTAATGAAATATCATCTCAATGCATGTAGTTTGTGGTATTAGTGAACTTCAAGACATCTGTCTCAACAAGAATCCAGTATCTGTGATGTACGGAATATATGGGAAACCTCATCTTATCATTAATCACAGCAGCACTCACAGAAGACACATATACTAAAAAAAAGTGATTTCAAAAGAGATAACCCGTGTTTCATGTTAAAGTGGCCAAATAAAATCACTGTTACTCATGTCTTTCAAAATGGAAGCTGGAAATATTGCAAGTCTGATAATTTTGTGGAAGATATTGAAGGTAAATGCTAATGGTTTCAACAGGTATGTTATTGAAACTACGTTAAGCTCTACACAATCTGATGATATTATATTTTCTTCTGTTGGAAAGTGAGACAAGTATATCTGGATCTCAAGAGTGTCAGGGATATCATCGATGTTTCCCTATAGTCTGAATTACAATGTTTAACTAACTAATGTAATTTCTACCTAACTCTGCATAATGTTCAACGCATTGTGCCTCGTTAAGACAAGTGTCTTTTTTCAATCCCCTACCACTGAAAGTGAAATAGGTCCTTTGACATGAAATAACCCTTCAAAGGATAGCATTCCATCACCTTTATTTACAAATGCATAGCCTTTGACAATAGCACTGCACTCATTGAGTCAGGTATTGAGGGGTCCAGTATCCCTGACATTCATCTTTTTATGAGAGCCAGGTCTCCCTGATTGAACCAGATTAATAGTCCCAATTAGGGAACTCATAATCTATTATTTCCAGCTGGCTGACCTCATTCAAATTACTACTAGAACAGTTAAGGAAAGAGGATTACAAATATTAACAAATACTACATGGTGATCAGCGGTGGAAGCAGTGTTTAGTACCATAAGGTGCAATGACAACTGCAAACACTTGAACAAATAAATAATGAGCAGGATCTTATGAAAAGATCAATGGGGGCGAAAAAGCAGGCCAGGCCAAATCCTTTACTTCAGACCTGGTAGAGAGTGCAAAAGAAAGTATGTAGACTAGAAAGCCTATTCACACCTGGCAACTATAGCCTATTTACATCCGGCCATGATAGAATATATTAGAAAGTCAGGGTCTGTAAGAGTGTCCTGGTTAGAGAAAAGCCAGGAAGAAAATGTTTCAGAGCTCTAAACTAAACCCTGGTGGCCAAGGGGGAAAGACTTTAAATCAACCATGTGAAAAAAAGGTTGATAATATGTGAAGTAAAAAAGAATATTTTGAGCTCACAATTATCACCACCAGAGCAAACAAACACATGAAGCACAGCTTTCTTTTTGCTGAATATGTATTTTCTCATTCCTGTTCTGTATCAGAATTTATACTTGCAGAAATAACATTAATTCATTTATATCCCACAGCTATGTCAGGAAAATCGAGGGCTTTTGCCAACTTTATGCCAAGGTTGTAGAATCAAGAATGTTATGAATCAGAATTAAGACATGCAAAGGAACAATTTAAAATCAGAAGTAGAGAGCACATAGCAGAAGAAGATGCTTAGAAGATTCCTGAAAAGTTAATATCTAACAAATTACTTTGGCTTTCAGGGAAATTTGAAGAAATGTAATGATCTGTACAAATCAGTGGAAAATTATGACTTCAGAGGTTTGGAATCAGAATTCACAAGAAACTGAATTGTTCATGTAATTGTTGATGAGTCTTGGTCAGATTTATTGCAGTCCAAAGAAGATTTGATTTTGCAGAAACTATTCAGATTGTGCTAGAAACAGAAATCAAGAAGAATCACAGACAAATCCTCAGAGAAGAATGATAAATTTAGTACAATAGAGCAACAGATCTTGTCCACTTTATAAGCTATAAACAATTTAAAGAGAAACATGATGAAACAATAAAAAGAGTGAGTCAAATAGCAGATGCCAAGGGAAGAATCTCACCACATTCTGAGTAGCATGGGCTAAGGTAGGATGAGTGGTAGAATCAGGTGAGATGCTTAACAAGAGCTGAAGAGTGTTTGACCTAGTTAAACATCTTGGATAAAGTGAGGACTGCAGATGCTCGAGATCAGAGTCAGAGTGTGGTGCTGGAAAAGCACAGCTGGTCTGGTAGCATCCGAGGAGCATGAGAATCGATGTTTTGAGCATAAGCTCTTCATCAGAAATGGTTCAAAACATCAATTCTCCTGCTCCTCCAATGCTGGCTATGCTTTTCCAGCACCACACTCTGACTCTGATCTCGAGCATCTGCAGTCTTCACTTTATCCAAGATGTTTAACTAGGTCAGCTTAATGTCAAGAACACCCTGCCACATCTTGTTTACTTTTCACAAATGGAGTGGCCAGATTCTCAATTAACAGCAGTGAGTTCCCAATCAATGTCATTGTTTCTTGCGAAGTGGTATGTTTATGTTATAACTCATTCTGGGCTGCAATCTTACCAAACCTGCCATACAAACTAATCGTTGGAAATGAGGAACATGGAAATAAAAGTGGATTCCTGAGTGGGGAGCAACTTATTTCTTGTTCAAAAAGACTTCACATTGGTCACTGTGCACCAGTGGCATACCTCTGGTATACACAGCAGACACTGGCCAGCATTTGTTGCCCATTATTAATTGCCTAGGGGTCAGTTAAAAGTCAACCACATTGCTGTGGGTCTGGAGTCACCTGCAGGCCAGACCAGGAAAGGATGACAGTTTCTTTCATCAAGGACATTAGCGATCCACATAACTAATAACAATGGCTTCATAGTCATCATTAGACTCTTAATTCCAAATTCTTATTGAATGGTAAGGTCCTGGGAGTGCTATTGAACAAAAAGACCTTGGAGCGCAGTTTCATAGTTCCTTGAAAGTGAAGTCATAGGTAGATAGCATAGTGAAGAAAGCGTTTCGTATACTTTCCTTTATTGGACAGAGCATTGAGTATAGGAGTTGGGAAGTGATGTTCTTTATGCCACTATTGGAATATTGTGGGCAATTCAAGTTTCCCTCCTGTCAGAAGGATGTTGTGAAACTTGAAATGGTTCAGAAAAAAATTCCAAGGATGTTGCCAGGGTTGGAGGGTGTGAACAATAACAAGGGGCTGAATAGGCTGGGGCTGTTTTCCTTGGAGTGCGGAGGCTGCGGGATGATCGTAAAGAGGTTTATAAAAAAGGTGAATGGAATGAGCTGCCGGATGAAGTTGTGGAGCTTGGTACAATTACAACATTCAAAAGGCATCTGGATGGGTCACAGTCACAGTCACTGTCACAGCAGGATCTTATAAAAAGATCAGTGCAGGAGAAAAGGCAGGCTAGGCCAAATCTTTTGCTTTGGACCTGGTGGAGAGTGCAAAAGAAAGCCTGTGGACTAGAAAGCCTATCTACACCTGGCAATAATCGCCTATTGACAGTCACAGCTTCCTGTGGAGGCCTTCCTGAGTGTTGAAATCCTAAATGGCCGACCTTACATTTGACATATAAATAGGAAGTGTTAACAGGGATATGGGCAAATGCTAGGTTAATTTAGGAGATCTGGTCAGCATGGACAAGTTGGACCGAAGGGTCTGTTTCTGAGTGGCACATCTCTATGATTCTAATTCAAATTCCACCGTCTACATGGCAGGATTTGAATCTGGGTCCTCAGAACTTTACCTGGGTCTTTGGATTAACAGTTCAAAATGATAATAGCACTACTATGACCGCCTCAAACTTTGGCACAGTTTATTCTATCCAAGGTTTCTTGATTCTCAGTAAAGTAGAGTCATAGATTGATAGAGATATATAGCACAGAAACAGATTATTCAGTCCAACTTGTCCATGCCAACCAGATATCCTAAATAAACCTAGTCCCATTTTCCAGCATTTTGCTCATATCCCTCCAAACCCTCCCTATTCATATACCCATCCAGATGTCTTTTAAATGTTGCAACTGTACCAAACTCCATCACTGCCTTTGGCAGCTCATTCCATAAATGCATCACCTTCTGCATGAAAAGCTGACCCTTAGGTCTCTTTTAAATCTTTCCCTTCTCACTTTAAACCTGTGGCCTCTAGTTTTGGACTCGCCCATCCTAGGGAAAAGACCTTGTCTACTTACCTTATTCATGTCCTTCATGATTTTTTCAGCCTCTATAAGGTCGCCTCTCAGCCTTTGTTGCGTCAGGGAATATAGCCCCAGTCTATTCAACTTCTTCTCTTGCTCATAGCCTCCAACCCTGGCAACATCCTTGTAAATCTTTTCTGAACCCTTTCAAGTTTCACAACATCCATCGTACAGCAGGAAGAACTGAATTGCATTCAGTATTCCAATCAATGTCCTGTGCAGATACACCATGACCTCCCAACTCTTTTATTTAATGCATTGACCAATAAAGGTAAGCAAACCAAATGCCTTCTTCACTATCCTATCTACCTGTGACATCATTCTGTTCAATGCAAACAAGTTATCTTAATTAGATAGAGAGATCATTGCTCTAGATATGCATCATTGAAAATGGTGCCAGGACAAGTGCAGGCAAGGAAACTTTAGAAACTTAGAAAACAGGAGCAAGTGTAGACCACTGGCCCATCAAAGCTTTCTCATCATTAAATTTGATCATGGCTTTACCTCTATCACAATGCCCGACTTTCTCTCTATACTGCTTTGACGGTTTTAGTGTCCTGAAACCTATCTGATATTTTCTGAAATACATTGACTCAATTAACAGTCACAACCTTCTGTGGTAGCCTTCCTAAGTGAAGAAATCCTAAATGGTCTCCTTTACATCTTGAGACTATGAGCCCTTGTTCTTGACCCTCCAAAGGAAGCCACTTTGTTCGAGATTGTCGAACATATTTTGGTGATACCCCCTCTCATTCTTCAAAGGTTCAGTGAATACCTACCTGGTCCACTCAATCTCCCCTCAGGTAACAATCCTACTTTGCTGTGAATCAGACTGGTGGAAATTTGCAGCACTCAGTTTATCGCAAGCACATCCTTTCTTAGGGAAGGAGACTGGAACCGCACACTACGCAATAGGTATGGTCTTATCCAGGCCTTTGTTACTGCAGTCAGATTTCCTTGCTCCTGTAATAAATACCCTCATCCAATAAAAGCCAACATACTACTTGCCTACAACCAAAAACAGATATTGATAGAGAATCTCAGCAGCTCTGACAGAATCTGTGGAGAAAAAGCAGAGTTAACATTTTGGGTCCAGGGACTCTTCTTCACAACTGATGGTAGCTAGGAAAAGGTTGGTTATTTTGCAGAAGATAGGATGGAAGGGGCAAGGAATAAATGATTGATGGGGATGGAGCCAAAAGAGAGAGAAAAATTGTTGGACAAAGGAGTGGATAAAGATCAGCCTGAGAGAATGAATAGTTACTAATGGGGATCATTAGTAGCTGACAATGGGTTGTGTGTGGTAGCAGCCCATGTGATGGCAAGGTCTGGTATGTGGAGGTTGGGGTAAGAAATTGGGAGAAGTGCATCAAGCCCTAAAATTGTTCAACTCAATATTGAGTCCAGAAGGTTGCAGTGTCCCCAAGCAGAAAATGAGGCGTTGTTCTTCTAACTTGCTCTAAGCTTCGCTGGAGCACTGCAGCAAGTCTGAGACAGAGGTGTTGGGCCAGGGAACACAGCAGTGTATTGAAGGGGCAGGCAGCTGGAAGTTCAGGGCCATTTTTGAAGACAGAAGTACCTAAAAGCTCATTGCCTGCTTACTTCATGTAACTGAGGAGAAAGTGAGGTCTGCAGATGCTGGAGATCAGAGATGGAAATGGTTTGCTGGAAAAGCGCAGCAGGTCAGGCAGCATCTAGGGAACAGGAGAATCGACGTTTCGGGCATTAGCCCTTCTTCCTGAAGAAGGGCTAATGCCCGAAACGTCGATTCTCCTGTTCCCTAGATGCTGCCTGACCTGCTGCGCTTTTCCAGCAACACATTTCCATCTCTACTTCATGTAACTGCTGTACAAGAATGGTGAGGTCCATATTGTACATCAATATTTCCCAATCTATCAATATTTAAATAATAGTCCTGGCATTACTTCTACCTGGTATTGCACCATGCTGGCAGTCTAAGAATGTTCTGTTCTTTCACCTAAATGGGTAAATCCAATCTTCAGCCTGGCTGCTTGTAGTGATTAATCTTTCCGTGTTTGGTTATGTAAGTTTGGTAGCTAATCCATGCTCACGATACTGGATTAGTTAGTTTGGGCATGGAGGCAGAGTAAAATGAACAGGTGCCACAAAAGTCACTTTAGAACATAAGTTGTAAACATGAGCGTAAGCATTTTATGATTACAAAGATATTTAAAAACTTTTTGTATAAATACACTCTGAAACAAATGTCAACTCCCAATACTCTGAGATGTATATAACATACAACAGATGGCTCAGTACAAATTACATTTCTCTGAGTAAAAGCACAGCAGAGTTGATTGAACCACTATCAATTACGATAAAGTTATCACCCAAAGAATGACCTTCTAGGTAATTCAGCCTTCTCGGTTATCTTGTAGGGAGGAAAGAAGTGTGTGAATTCAGAGAAAATAATTTACAAAATAGAGTGAATTGATGTTTTCTTCCATTTCCCCACAGCAAGGTATTGTGATTTGCATTGAAAAGGCAGGAGAATGCAATGCTTTGATAGAGGAGGTAGGTTGAACAAACAATCTGTCCTTAAACTCTGAACAAATTGAAAGTAAGAATGGAAATATTGATAACATAACCTTGGACTGGAAGCAAGAGGCCAATGGGGCGTAAATGAAAATTTACTATTCGCTACTATCGCAGAATCAAAGAGATCCACAATCCTGTGCTGATATAGTACAGTATTGAACTGAGACACTCTTCAATTAATCTCGATATATTCAAGAATCAATAATGCATTTATTAATCAGCAAATTGTCCAAGATAGGCAGAGGCCAGTCATCAATAAGATTCATAGCATTATTAATTGTTCCTGCTCTTTTCCTTTATGTTTCTTTGTTGTAGTTCTATTGTCTGAAAATTCTTAACTTAAATATTGCTACATAATGTTTTCTGATGCAGATATTTCTAAAATTATCCTGGATTACTGTTACTGAACATTAATTTCTATATGTGTTTCTGTTAGACAATTAAAGTCAGATGAGCTGATATAAACATAACAATGATCATCTCCAGGTACAGTGAGAGAGTTCTCTGTGTCCAGTCTAAGAATGTATTAAATGAATGTGACATGATTGTGGCTGGGGGATTGCATCATTGTCCTAGTCTCACGACGCCATCAGTCACAGCACAAAACGATAACGCTTTGTTTTATAGTTATCAACGTGAAAATTTAATTGCCTTAATTGCCTTATCTATCTCAGGTTTTAAACAAGATTTTTCCACAGTGGCTAATTTCCCATCACCAAGTTAACCTTTGTATGCATGTGGAGAGACCTTGACACTGGTCCAGTTCGCTCAAAGTCAGCTCTCAGAGTAAGCAGGGTGTCTGACACTCCTGTTGTCAGCTATCAGCCAGGGCTTCCTGACTGCACCAGATTAACAGCCCTAATCAGGGAACTCACATTCTAGGAGGCCCACCTGGCTGATATTGTTATAATCACTACATTTCTCTCCCTCTGAGTCTGAGGCTGTTCTGTTTTTTAGTAGCTCCTTCTGGGGTGTTTTAGCATCACGTTAAGTTCCTCCAACTCTGCCTCTGATACCGGAGACATATAACACACATTAGCTCATCTCCTGTATCCGGACCATCTCGGAAAAAAATCATTCTCTTCTTCAGGTGGAAAAGCATCGAGGTGGCAATATCTGCTGTGTCAGTCTCAGATTCTGAGGTATCTTCAACGCTTGATGCAAAGGGAGAACCCATAGGTTTTGGAACAGTCACAGATAGGAACTGGGGCAGTTTGGATATATTGAAGCTGTTGGCTGTTTCTTTAAGTCTGCCTTTAAAGTTTGGACTGCTCTTTATGCCGGAGCATTGATTGATGGATGGTATGGAGCTGGAGTTTGTGGAGTTCGTGTATTGGATAAAATAGCTTTTCTAACATTGTCCCAGTATTTGATGAATGACACCTATGCACGTCCAGCCACTTTGAGTGGGTATCCACAATGACTAAGAACATTGAGCTCATGAAAGGACCTGCATAGTTGACATGTAACCAATTCCAGAATTTACCCATCCATTCCCATGAATGTGGGGGAGCTGCTAGTGGTAGTGTTTATCCTTGTTGGTACTCTGACCACTACCCCACCAACGTGGCTGTGTCTGCATCCAGTCCTGGCCACTATATATAACTTCGTGCAAACATCTTCTTTTTGGACATTCCTGGATGATACTGGTGGAGCTCAGTCAGTATCTGGCAGTGACCTTTGCTCGGAACAATCATTCTTCTCCCCAGAGCATCTGTAAGCATCTCATTAAGGGTTAAACCAAAGTCACAGTTGTCATAACCTAGTCAAAAATCCCAGGATGGATTTCTCAGGTTGCCAAGGGAAACCAATAGCATCTCAGAATTAGAGGAGGCTTGGAGTCATAATATTCCTTAACTTCATCTGCCAACTCTTGAAAGGTTTTAGTAATTAGTGTCTTAAGGAAACTTAGACTCCAGAGAACCAAATAATCTGCAGGTTCACAAGCTATCAGGAGAATTATTTATAGTTTTCATCTGCCCCAATGGCATTCTTTCGACATATTGAGCCCCAGTCTTCAATGGCAGGATTGAATGAGTCAACTAATGACGTGATGCTGGAAGTGCAACTGTTTAAGCAAATTTCTTCAGGAGCGTAATTTCTCGAGTCACTGCTGAAATGAATTCCACAGTGGCTAATATCTGGTAACCAAGTCACCCTTTATTTATATGTGGAGAGACCTTGACACTGATCCATCTTCCTCAGAGCCAGCTCTCAGAGTGAGCAGAACCTCTGACATTCCTGTTTATATCTAACAGTGAGGGCTCCCTGATGGGACCAGATTAACAGCCCCAATCAGGGAACTCATATTCTATGATGTCCACCTGGCTGACCTCATTACAATTACTACAGGTTCTTCATGAAAATATGTTAATTTATTATTAAAACAAAGCAAATTCAGGAGAGGTTCAGTAATTGGTTATATATAGCTTTTAATAAAGAAGTACAACTGCTTATTCCACTAAACAACCCCAAAATATGTACATAAACACAGATAAATGTACATTCACAACAAACTCACAAGCCGGGATATAAACAACCACACATCGACAGAAACACATACAATACATAAATACACACAATACATGAACACACACACACAGACAAACATACACATAAATACAGATACACATAAACACATGTAAGGGTTTGCTTTGGAGGTGCTCATTTGTCATGCTCAGTTCAGAAATTTTTGCTAAACACTGAGTTATATTAGTCTGTCCCACTTCCTTATACAATACTTTCATGTTTCATTCTCAGCTTCACTGTGACATGTCTGTGCCATCTTATTTACTTCTGAATCTGCTTTGAAACTTCAATTAATGAAGACATGCCAAATATTTCTTATGAATTATTCTGTTCTTGAAATAAGTTTCAACTTTATTACCATCTGTTTGTTGGATCATTTTGACCATTGCTGATGGATTCTGTTTCACCATTACTTTAGTCACTATAACATGATTGACAAACACCCAGAACCTGTTTTTGAGACTTTTCTATCGATTTAATGTCAAAGGATTTTCCATGATTATGGGTGAAGTAATAACCTTTTCTCCAGTAAAATTGTTACCCAGAAGTAAATTCATAGACTCACACAGTACATAAGAGGTCTTTGGCTCACTGAGTCTGTTGAGCCTAAGTTAGGGATTCATAAGAGTCGATCTGAAAATGTCCATTTGTGGGTAATTTCTCAACAACTTCCACTCCCATTGCTCCTGATAACAAGTCACACTTTACCAAATGAAGCAAGGATATAATCTCCATTTATCCCATTTATAAACACTTTTGCACTCATTAAACTCTTTGGAGGGAAAACTGGGTAATTCTCCACCAAAACAGTCTGAATAACTCGTGTGTCCCTTAATAAACTTGTGGGGTTTGTTGTACTATTGGAGGCAAAATGAATTAAATTCCCCTTTGATTAAAACCCTTTATAACGTACACTTGATCTATTCACATCACCCGTGTTCATAGCAGTTTTCACCTCCAGTTTCCCAGTTGGTAATAAAACTACAATTTGATCCATGGTATTTTTGTTTTGAGTGCATTTTCAGATCGACTCTTATGAATCCCTAACTTAGGCTCAACAGACTCAGTGAGCCAAAGACCTCTTATGTACTGTGTGAGTCTATGAATCCCAATAATTCCCAAAGGTGTCCCTCATAGCCTCCAGCATTCTGAATGACGATGCTCCATTTTCATTACAATGGAAACAATTCAGCTTTCAATTTTCAGCTCAACCTCAGGACCTTCTTTTCTGATCTGAGGATAGCAACCTGGGGCATTCTTCCTTTATCTTGACTACTTGTCATCCTTTCAGTCTCCCATCCTTTTCCTTCTTGAGTTTACTGAGGTGATTGAAACAGTATTTAGTTTTATGGATCAGTACATAATCCCCACCAGCCATTATTGCTGCCTGTCGAACTTTTGCCACCATCTAATCTTCAAATGTGTTTTTGTTAATTCCAAAAGTTAGTGAGTACTTAAATTATTTTAAGAGAACAAGCTCTCTCATAACTCCTAATGTATCCACCCTCAAAACTACTTTGCCTAAATTTTTCAAATTTAATGTAACTTTGTCCAGGCTTATGCGTTCAATTTCTTGTTAGCATCTGGAACTATGTGCATCCACCATGGCTTTTTTATTTACTTTGTCATGATCTCTATAAACGTCATTGGAAGGTGAAGCATAACTTTTCTTTGCTTTACCTGACAACTTGCTTTAAATGGACAATCTCTGGTTTCTCTTTGACCAATTCATTTGTCTCAGTATTTTCTGAAATGACATAAAGAAATCTTCCACATCCTTTTCCTCAAAGTTTGCTAGGGTCTGTACACATTCCCTGACTGGACTTCAGAATCATAGAATCCCTACAGTGTGGAAACAGGCCCTTTGGCTCAATAAGTCCGGATGAACCCTCCGAAGAGTAACCCAGCCAGACCCATTCCTCTACCCTTTTATTCTATATTTACCCCTGACTCATGCACCTAACCTACACATCCCTAAACACTATTTGAATTTAGTATGGCCAATTCACCTAACCTGCACATCTTTGGATTGTGGGAGGAAACCCACGCAGACATGGGGAGAAGGTGCAAACTCCACACAGACAGTCACCCAAGGTTGGAATCAAAGCCGGATACTTGGCGCTGTGAGGCAACAGTGCTAACCACTGAGCCACCGTGCTGCTCTATGATGAAAATGCTCACACCCATCATCAAATCTCATTCTTCTCCATTTGCATAACCCTTTTGAAAACTCATCAATGCAATCAGGATTTTGTTAACCACTGAGCCACCGTGCCACCCCAGATTATTGATTATGATATTCCCCATCAGAGTCTGCATCAGCATCTGACACCTCTTTTTTACAAACTGCTCTCTTCATATTCATATTAAACTGCTCTCTTCATATTAAACATCTCTTCATATTCTTTCACTTTAATCTTCTTTACAATTGTAATTCAAGTTACTTCATTATTCCCCCATGTCTAAATTGTTTTAACTGTAACTCAATATGAACTGATTCCAAATCTGACCACTTGGAATACCAGATTTCACCTACATCACTAATAAACCTAGGTGCTGTGCTTATCTTTCAATTATTTCAGTCTTCGTAGCTCTGGCAGGCAGTTCTATTTCTAGTGTACTTGCCAATTTAATAGAATTGGCTTTTGTAATCGATTTTAAGTTTGTCAGGGACAGCTCTTGTATTTTCAAGAAGGCTTGAACAGTCGCTGTTAACCTTTATCACTTAATCTGACTCCAAACCTAGTCTTACAGTGTCTTTGTTCAAAAAAATCCTAGATGAGACTCTAAATTATCTGGCAATTCACTGGTTTAGCCTGCTGGAAATCAAACTCCATTACTTTTGGTGTTATCACAGATGTGAAAACATTTAAACAAATGATCCGAAGTCTCAATTAGTCCTGAGGATGGGTCACTTGACTCAAAATGTTAACTCTGATTTCTCTCTACAGATACTGCGAGCTCTGCTGATCTTTTCCAGCAATTTCTGTTTTTGTGACAAGACTCATCCATTTGTTTTAAGAGAACAGGCCCTTGCATATGAATATATGTTGCTTCCAGGAAGTACAAATGAGTCATTTTTAATGATTATTCTAAATTGCAAGTTAGTATACTCAGGGAGCCAAGTTATATGGAGACTCAGGAAGTGCTGCCCTGTCATAGAATCATATATGACAGGAGTATTTTTTTGTTTGCAAACATGGACTGATTAAGTGCATCTTCTTTTTCTCAGCAGTATTCAAGTTCTGTATTGTCATGGGGTTACGGATAAATAAGTTGGTTTAATAATTAGAAAGGAGCATCAGATTATACATTTGACATTGAATTTCAATTGAACACCAAACAGCTTTCATGTACAAGAGTAGCTTTCATAATCGTGTGTTGTTTTAAATCACTTCACCACCATTTAAGTACTATTTGAAGGGTAGTATTGTCAATGCTGCCTATTGGATAACAGGACATCGATTTGTGTACAACAAGATAACACAATCAGCCCTAAGTTCAGTGATCAGGTAAGTTATTTTTCAGTGGTGTCGGTCAAAGGACAAATATCAGTCTGGATTCCTGGATAACTTCCTTAAATGTTGTTAAAAAGAGATGTGAAATCAAAGTTCTTTATTTTGCATTCATCAGGATTGATGCGCAAGAAACTAAACATAGAAAGGAAATACCAAGTTACACAGTTGAGAAAATGGCATATATTGGTTAAATCATGTTTGGCATGTAGCTACAGTAGAAATTATTAATTATCACTTTGTAATTTTAGCTGTTTAAATTCAGACCAGGCCAATAGATCTTGATTGGTCTGTGCCATGCAGCAAGATATTGCAGTCCCTATAACCCTTTCCTCAATGTCAAAAATGCATGTTCAAATTTCTTTTGCCTCAAGGGAGCATGTGTTCTTTGTGTAAATACATGTAGCTTCCAGCATGCATAAATGAATCACATTGTAACCTCCAATGATAATTTTAAATTGGATTTTCTCTCACAACTGCACTGAAGCTTTTGGAATGGGTCATCAACAGATGAACGGACTTCAAAATCTTTATGGGAAAACAAAAGATTCATTGTAAGAATAGAGATAGTTCAGCAACATGTCCTATAAGCAATAGAATGAATAGACCATCAATGTCGTTGCAGTACATTATCTTGCTCACTTAACAGTGAGAGGACTAGCTGAGTTAATTGTACGTATTAAGATGAATTGAGGATCATTATTAAAAAATAAGGTAACAATGAAACTTTATGGTTTTAGGACAAAGGTGTGTGTCTGTAATGAAACTGCTGCTGGAATCTAAAGCAATGAAAATATCAAATGTAAGGCACTGCAACTGTGTTACATAAGGCGTACAATGAGATTTCAAGACTACATTGCGAACATGTGATCCTGACAAAGCTTCTAAGCTTCAACCTGAACCCGACAATTCATGCTGAGCCTTTAAAAATCTTTTGCATGATCCTTTATGTGA
This sequence comes from Chiloscyllium plagiosum, assembly GCF_004010195.1. NCBI lineage: Eukaryota > Metazoa > Chordata > Chondrichthyes > Orectolobiformes > Hemiscylliidae > Chiloscyllium > Chiloscyllium plagiosum. The sequence goes on along the minus strand of NC_057739.1, from coordinate 10,090,488 downwards.
ACCCAGTTTCTAAGTGTTATGTTAAAGTTATAAGCCACACATAGAAACGTGCTGTATCTCAAGATGAGTATCTGCTGAGGGAATATAGCAAAGGGAGTCTAGCTTAATGACAAGTTATTTATTCATTGACTGTGCTAGGAAATGAAAACTCTAAAATAAAAGATAACAGTAAGTCTAAGGGGCAATATATCCCATATCAGTGTATTACAGCAGGCACAATTTTGGCTGTCCCAAGAGTTGTTGTAACTTCAAAGCAGCAACATAGCATTGAAACTTGGTAATTGAAGAGAGTTTAAATAAAAAATGACACCGATTCAATTTTTCAAAGAAAGACAAATGAAATCCAATACCTAGAGGTTAGATTGTTGTCACTCAGGGTCAGTCGAGCTGCAAGAATGAAATGAATATTTTACACTGACGTAAATAAATCTGAACAAAACTGAAGATGAAAGTTGTGCTGATGTAACTGTGACTGGCAGTCACTGAACAATTGATAGGTGACTTGCTAATATCTAGTGGTAATGCTAACAAAGTTAGTCTATGTCATCCAATGTATAATGTAGTTCCGGGACACTAATTACCAATGAATAAATAGGACAACTTATACATTTATTACAAAGCAATGCAGAAGTGTTGATTATATTTTCTATCTCAGATTTCCTGGTAATGCGTGGGAACTTAATGGCCTTATTATTAAAGGAGTGTTAGGAAGGAAGTCATTTATACAACACATTTCATAATCCTTAATGCATTCTGAAATGCTTAACAGTCAACAGATGATCTTTGATTTGTATTCACAGCTGTATTTGAGCACAGTAAGGTCCCAGTAGCTGAAGTTAGATATGTGAACATATACGACCTGCTACAGCTGTTTGTAAGGAGTTTTGACCAAAAAGCTGTGGGAAATCCACTACTCTTCTTCAAATTTTGCTATGGGACATCTTACATGCATCTGAGAAAGCAAATGGAAGTCTCAGGATAATATTTCAATAAAAACTGACACATCGAGTAGTGCAACACTCCCTTAGTTCAGCACTGCAGTGTTGGGTTAAATTAAGTGCTCAGGTTTCTGAGGTAGGTCTCAAATTAAACATTTTCTGACTTAGCAGTCAGAATATTGCAACTGAAACAAAAAACATTTCAACTGCTTAACTGTTTAACAAGTTGCATTTCATAACCTTCTAGACAGAAGATAATTATAAGATTTGATAAATAAAATGGAGTTAAGATGTAGGAACTGCAGGGTTAGGGGAACAGTGTGACTCTCTTTTTTGTTCATGAAATGTGGCCATCACCAGCACGGTCAGCATTATTGTCTGTCCCATAATGCCCTTGAACTCAGTGCCTTGCTAGGACCAACTGAACATTGTCAGCCACATTACTGTAGGTCTGAATCACATAAAAGCCAGCAGATTTCCATCCCTAAATGACTTTGCTGAACCATAGAGTCATACAGCACAGAAACAGACCCTTTGGTCCAACCAGTCCACACTGACCATTAATCCAAACTGAACTAGTCCCAACTACCTGCACTTGGCCCATTCCCTTCCAAACATTTCTTATTCATGTACTTATCTAAATGTCTTTTAAATATTGTAACTATATCCCCATCCATCACTTCCTCCTGAAGTTTGTTCCACACGCGAACTATTTGCTGTAAGAAAAAATGCTCCTCATTGTCTTTTTTAAATCTTTCTCCTCTCACCTTAAAGTCCCTAGTCTTGAATCCCCCACTCTAGGGAAAAGACACCTGCCATTCACCTTATGTGTACCCCTCATCATTTTATAAACCTCTATAAAGTCAATCCTCAACCTCCAAACCTCCAGTTAAAAAAAAAGTCCCAGCCTATCCTGCCTTTCCTTATAACTCAAACCCTTTCCTTATAACTCAAACCCTTCATTCCCGGCATCATTCTGGTAAGTCTTTTTTCAATCCTCTCCAGCTTAATACTATACTTCGTATGATAGGATGACCAGAAGCGAATGCAATATTCCAGAAGAGGCCTCATCATTGTCCTGTAGAACCTCAACATAACATCCTAACTCCGATGCTCAAACATCTGAGCAATGAAGGCAAGCATGCTAAATGCCTTCTTAACCACCCTGTCTATATGATATGCAAACTTCAAAGAATTATGTACCTGAACTTTAAGTCTTTGCTCTACAACACTACACAAGGGCCTACTTTCAATTATATAAGTCCTGCCCTTGTTTGTATCTCCAATATGCAATATCCCACATTTATCGAATTATCCACCTGTTACTCTTCAGACTATTAATCCAATTGATATATCACCAATTTTAATGTCAAGCACAAATGTACTAACCATTGTTCTCCCTTGTTCTCATCCAAATCATTTATATAAATGATAAACAGAAGTGGACCTAGCACTGAACCCTGCGGAGCACCACTGATCACAAGTCTCCAGTCCAAAAAGCAACCCTCCACCACCACCACCCTCTGTCTCCTGCCATTAAGCCAATTTTGTATCCAACCTGTTGGACTTTTACAAAAAAAGAAAATCAATGGCAGTTTCATACTTACCATTATTGAGACGATGGACTGAATCTTACCAGAAGCCATTGAGTTCCAAAGAGGTGTTTTTTTTTATCCTAGAGACCTTGAGCATTTTCCCATGCTAGCATCCCAAATTTGCCGTATTGATGAGAAAAACATCCCTGCAAGGCACTCCTCCCATCTGATGCCAGTCTGATTCTCCAACGCACTGTAGTCAGAAGTGCTCAATAGTGACAGAATATTCCTGGATCCTTGGCACTAATGCCATCTTTTAAAGGCTGTCATGCATCCAGTCTAGTCTGGCAGTCTGGAGCTGCCGAGCACAGTTGGGGACATTGGCCCTGGGATGTAGCAGACAAGGTGAAATTAATGGCTTTGCAAAGAGGAACCTAGAGGTCCTGATGGGCACCATGGTGCACAGGAAGGCCATGTTCTACCTAGATTGACAGAGGATGCCATAACACCAGACCCTGCCAGACTGGTGCAAAGGTTGCCACATGGGTCAGTAAAGTATCTTGATGGCCATCAAGTGTTGCAGGAAGGTCAATAACATTTACTGCTCTGCCAGAGAAAGTACCACCATCTTCTCTCCGCTACCTCATGCTCACTCTATCTCTGCTATTGTACCTATCTCCCACCAAGTCTCATGCTCTCCCACTGTCACCATTTTCCCTCACTCACTTCCTCTGACCCCGATCCCCCCTACCCCTGCCTGGCTTCTGCACTGCCTATTCATTTGCCCAAGAGAACCTTGAAACTTCTGCAAACTGCACTGATACTAAATGCAGTGCCACTCTTTTTTGTCTCATTCAGTCCTTTCCTTTGTCCTATTCCAGGAGACAACCCTTATTTTCAGAGTTCTGTCATTGCCCTGACTTAATTTGAGGATATTGGTTTCAAATCAAAGTTTCTTTTCTTCAAATTAAGTTTCTAATTCTACATGTCCGATATATGTCAAACCTATTTCCTGTAATGCTTTGCATAATTTTCCTTATTGATAACATAAACATTATTATTTGATTGCATCATTCTATGCAATAAGAACAATGCCATTGACCAATGACTAGTAACATAAGATCATGCACATAATCTACATTTCCTCTTAACTAGGTTTCTTCTTCCCTAAACAAGTTTCCTGGCACGTATGTTTCCATTGTACTTATCCATCATAATTGCCTCGAGCTTAACCTCGCGAATTAATTTTACTTATTTCTGATCCAATCCAACTATCGTGTCAAAAATACGTTGTAGGAATATATCTGACATCTCCCAGCTACACCTATAAGACAGGTGGTCCAGGAACTTCCTAACAAGTAGCTAAAGTCGAACCTGCTCTTCAAAAATGTCCCCCCCCCACCCCATCACTTATTATCCTACCACTCAGACATTTTCCGCCAAGCCATGTGACTTCCCATTATAACTCGATCCCTCACTTGGCAAGATTAACATGGAGAACAAAAATGTAAAGTGCATCAGGGATTGTTTCTTAGTGTAATGCTGCACAAACCTAGAAGGTATTTTCGATCTAGTACTGTGTAACGGGGTATGCTTAATCTAAAACCTCATAGTTAAGAATTCCCTATGGGGCAGCAGTCACATTGGTAATATTGCTCCTTGAAGGAAGAAAATGTAATGTGAATTTCAATGATTTTCCCGCATTTCAGTATTTTAGACCTTGCACTGGGTTTACAATTCAGTAGGGAAGTCGAAAATTTGTGCCAGTTACCTAACAATTGATCAAAAGCAAAGTATACTCTGAGGCCAGAAATAAAGAGAAAATGCAACAAAAAGACTCAACAGATCTGAGGACGCCTATGTAGAGAGAATGCAGTATATTTTTTCAAGTTAATTTTAGATTAGATTAGATTCCCTACAGCGTGGAAACAGGCCCTTCAGCCCAACAAGTCCACACCGACCCTCCGAAGAGTAACCCACCCAGACCCATTTCCCTCTGACTAATGCAGCTAACACGATGGGCAATTTAGCACAGCCAATTCACTTAACCTGCACATCATTGGAGTGTGGGAGGAAACCGTGGCACCCAAAGGAAACCCAAGCAGACACAGGGAGAATGTGCAAACTCCACACAGACAGTCACCAAAGGTTGGAATTGAACCTGGGACCCTGGTGCTGTGAGGCAGCAGTGCTAACCACTGAGCCACCATACCGCCCCATTCTTTTTATCAGAACTGCAAAATGGAGATAAAATGATCTTTTGTTTCTTTACTTGCTCCATAGCATCTCCCACTCCTTGTCTTTGTTAGTGGTCAGTTAACCTAGTTGGCTGGGTTGTGATGCCAACAGTATGGGTTCAATTTCCACACTAATTATGATTACCATGAAGGTCTCTCTTTCTCAATCTTTCCCCTCACATGAGGCATGGTGATCCTCAGGTTAAATCAACACCAGTCACCTCTCTCTAATGAAGCAGGAGCCCTATGATTCACTAGGTCTATGGTGACATTCCTTTCATTTAATTTCTCCTATTTCATACTCTATCATGACCTATTCCCCTTTAATTCTTTTCCTGACTGTTACGACATGGCGGTGAACCCCTCTGCTACTTAAACCAAATACCCAGAAAAGCTCACCGCACTTCGTAATCTTTTGAAGTACGAGTGACAGAGAACTCCCAACTTCCACTATTTATTACTACAGCTAAACTTCCAATACTTAACTCTAATAGTGAACATTAATCAAAAAATATTTATAACTCTCAGCCTCCTTTCTCTTAAATCTACCTCCAAACAGTATATAAAAATATACTGTTCCAATAAACATCCCTATTATAATTATATCAACCTAATAGATGTAGGTTTGTTCACTGAGCTGGGAGGTTCATTTTCAGATGTTTCCTCACCATACTAGGTAACATCTTCAGTGAGACTCCAGACGAAGTACTGCTGTTGTTTCCTGCTTTCTAATTATATGTCTGGGTTTCCTTGGGCTGATGATGTCATTTCCTGTGATGACATCATTTCCTATGTGTTGTTTTCCTGTAGACACTGGTTTGAAGTTCCCCATTGGCTGTTCGCTCTGCTGTGACATTGAGGAACAGCAGTTTGTTGTTGTTTTCCTCCTGTTTAGTGAATTTTAAGCCAGTAAGGGTATTATTGATAGTCTTGAAGGTTTCCTCTAATTTGTTTTGTTTCGTGATGACAAACTTGGACTCCATTTACCACCATCTGAGAAAAAGAACAGGAAATGATATCACCATAGAAAAGGAAACCCAGACATATAAATAGAAAGCAGGAATCATCAGCAATGCTTTGTCCAGAGGCTCACTGGAGATGTTACCTAGTATGGTGATGAAATGTCTGAAAATGAACCTTCCAGCTCAGCGAACAAACCTACATCTTGAACTTCAACCTGAGCTACAAGTCTTCTAAAAACTTACTAATATCAACCTAATCTTCAAAACCCTACAGTAGCTGTCATCTCCGGTATCTGTCTTCCTCTAGCTGTAGATCTCCCAGGGTAGTTTTCGGTCTTTTGTTGCAAAGATATTTCATGTGGAAAGGTACCTTTGATATAAAGTTTTTTGCTAGTAGTCACCCTGATGATGGCAACTGGTCACTCTCTCTGGCTAACTCTCAAAATGCCAGCTTCCTTATACTCCAAGCATAGGGTCGTCTCCTTGGTTCAATGTTGTCAAAACATTAAGTTCATATTCAATTAGAATTAGCATCTTGGGGCATAGTTTAAGCTGGTTGGTTAAATTTGAACCGTTGTGAAAACATAGCAACCAAAACTCAGGTATTTGTTGTATATTTTCAATTTTCCAGTATACTCTGAGACGGCTATTCAGTCACATGAAAGGTGCTTGTAAGCTCTTAGTGCAAAAACAGTATTCATGGTCTCTTAAAGGTACAGTACACATCTTCAATTTCATAACATTTCTCACCATCCTTGACTTGGCACTTATGCATAACCTGTTAGATCTCAAACCTAGTGAATTTGCAATCCTAGTGAAAGTTTATTGAGAGTCATTTGGTAGTACAGAATGTACGTATTGTGGAAAAAAGACATGTTATCAAAGCTTTTCAGCAGTTTTAGAAGGTTTGTCAAAGATTTTCAAAACCAATCAATGTACTTCATGAGACAGGAGGATTTAATGCTGATTTTCCCCTAGAAATTATGTTCTTGTGAAATGTCCTGATGAGTGAAGTATGAAAAGCTTCAAGAAAAGGTGCTTTTTCAGCAATAATGAAACATTAAGTCTAGTTCCATCTCCACCAATGCTGCTAGAATGCTTCTTAAATTTTCTCTATTTATTACCTAACAATTGTGAGTGGCTCATTATGGTGGAGAATGCACACAAACAAGTTCCAGTGCTTTAACTAAAAAGTAATAGTGCAATGACATGGAACTCCATTTGTCATGCTGTTGAATTTTGTTCTGAGGGGATGACACCATATGATTAAAATCTTAAAGATATTTTCAAAACGTCAAGGATGAGGAGAAATATCTTCATCCAGAGATTGATGAACCTATTGAATTCACTATCACAGAAAGAGATCGAGGCCAAAATGTTGTATAATTCCAGGAAGGAGTTAGATATAGCACTTGGGGTTAAAGAGATCAAAGAATGCAGGTGTAAAGCAGGAACAGGTTGTTGAGTTGGATGGTCAGCCATGATCGTAATGGATTGTGGAGCAGGCTTGAGGGGCTAAATGGCCTACTCTTGCTCCTATTTACTATTTTTTAAATGTGAAATCTCCAGGAGATGCACTAGGGGAGTTGATAACAATGGCAAGGTAACTCATTAATTTGTTTAATGCACCCAACTTATATTGCTGTATCAATGCATAACTGGAAATGCTTCTCATTAACACAAGAAAAGTGATGTGATTCTACCTTCAGTCTTGTATTTCCAAATCTTCCTTTAATACTAGTGGTGGCACATCCATGGCTAAACACGTACCTACATCCTTTATGGCTTAGATCTAACTATTTTCTACAGGATGGTAGGGACTGTGCCCTAATACTTGTCAGTGTTAATTAATCAAATATAAATAAATTAATTAAATCTTCAGAACATCCAAGTGCCATTGGCAAATACACAGAAACTTAACTGCATCAAAAAAAAGCTACACATTTATAATCCGCAAGATTTGTATGAGCTCCCCATCTCTAATTGAAAAGACATGCCTGAGGCCTTTTTGGCTTAGATGCAACTTTCTTTTTGATTTTGAGTACAGACACATTCTTACTATCATTTCTGCTCTTGTCACTTACCCTTTTGTATGACAACACCTATCAACTTTTCTACTTCTGGCTCCTTTCCAAACATTGCTTGTTATTCAAGAGACAGATAGTCTGCACTAAACACACATACAAACTAAACTCAGTACAACCCTCCAACAGCAATAAAAGGGAATATGACAGGCCATGTGAAAACCAAAATATTCTGCAGTCTGTAGAGTATCTGACAGCATTAAGTGATTGGTGCAGAATTAAATATCAGAAATCACATCAAATTTTCTTCAAAGTTCATGAAGGAAAAGCAAAGGTCAAAAAAGTTTGGAATGAAATGCTATTTGTAAACAGCATAGAGAGTGACATTTTGATTGCCTCGTGCTTATTATGGTCGCTCTAGTTTTTCAGTATTTCCTTTGAAAAACAACAAGAGTGCTATGTTGCTTGCTGTGCCATGCTTGGATTAAAGTGAGATTACTGTTTTTACAGTTTATTCAGATTCATACTGCATTTGAGGTTATCTCAAAATTCTCTGCATTGCAGTGGCAGCAGGGTGCTGCATTTGAGGATGACTGCTCAAGAAAGCAGAAAACATGCACCTCCAAAGCTATAGTCAATTGTTGTATATTTATCTATCTTGGAGCAATGTGGAGATGACAATAGCTTCAAAGTACCATAGACCAGACCCCATCAAATTATATTAAGAAGATCATCTAAACCCTAATTGTTTCTTATTTTAAATGTAAGTACAAAGTACTGTGTCCCAGATGCAAATCAATTAGTCAAACTACTGGATTTAAAGTAAAACACACTTTATACATACATTCTAGTTAAAAATACAACAAAATAAAGAATAAAGGAAAATATTGGCTTAGCTGTAATTCTATTGAAAAACTTAACAGAATAATAAATTAGTTAGCTATTAAACGGTAACTATTCCAATATAATAACATCCCATAAATGCACACCCTTAGTAAAAGGCTGTCTCCATGCAATTCCAGCAGCCCAAGAGGAAAAATATCAAGATAATTCTGATAGAGTGTAGCAAGGAGAAATATACTACAGAAATAGACCCAGCAACCTAAGAAACTAAAGATCCTGGTTCTGTGGAACTTCCCCCACCCGTTCAAGTTACTTCTATTGTTCCACCTTAAAAAACAAGGTCTCACAAGCTGTTTACTTTATTGGCTTGCTGAATAGACAGGTCAAATCTCTGTCTTAAAACCTCTCTTCAAATGAAAGGACAAAATAACCTCGTAAAGCCATAGTATCGTCACATAAGTATGGAACAGGTTTATTTACAAGGCCTTTAAAAAATCCCCACTCTCATCAATGCCGGCATTCATCTGAGAGCTCAGCTCATAGTAGTATGGTCTGTGTCTGTTTGCTTTCAGTCCAGACTGAGGCTTAACTAAACAAGTGCAGTGAGCATATGTGATTTAGCAGACTCACATACTCAAACATAGAACAACTGAATACCATGTTATAAACTTAAAAAAAATCCCCAAGTACTTCCCTTCCTTTACAATTGCTGCGATATAAGTAGGCATCAATAAATGACACAAGAAGGTCTCCAGGAATAGACATGAAGGATATGTTTGTTGTGATGTTGTTTGAGGAGATGCTCTGGATCAACTGAAAGAACTCTTGCTATTTTTTGGTCACAGCTAAGAGAAATGTCATCATTGGCTGAATAGAAACGTAGGGTCTTCATTTAATTTCTCATTCAAAGGACAATGGGGTGAATCTTCGCAGGAATCAGACAAGAGTCATTTTTTGGTGAGTATCTGGAGGGTTTATACTTACAACTCCTTAGTTTTTGTGCTCTGTTTCACCTCAGTAACTGTGTACCCACTGCCCTATTGCATGCTGCTCCTTTTATGCTGGCCCTAGTCTTTCACTCACTGTATGCAGTGGGTGGGTGATGTCTGCAACTGCTGTGATATCCTGGGATCCCTGGTCACCAGCAACATTTTTAAACGACAATCAAGTGCTGGCAGTCTGGAGCTGCCCCACGTGATTTGAGACATTTGCCCCACACATAGAAAACAATGGGTAATTGGGATTCCTCTCTGTTTACAGGGACCTGGAGGATCTGATGAACAGAGTGGTGCACTAAAGGTCTTGCTCTACACTCCAGATTGGCAGCCTGGTCCACACTTACTGCCTAGGTCAGTGTGGTCCCACAGTCAGGAAAAATATCCAGCAATGATGTATAAAGATCAATGATCCCATCTCTGTTCTGTCAGGCTAACTGCCACCAGCTTCTGTCTGCTAACTCACACTCACTCCATCTCTGTTACTGTATCAGTTCCCACTAAGGCTCATGGTCTACACTTTCACTATTCCTATAACCGTCACTTGTTCACTCCAATCAAAATCCCTCATACTATTAACCCTGTAAAGCTTCCTGTGCCACCTACTCCCTCACCACTTTTCCCCTACTTGCACTTAGCTCTCGTCAGTGAGGTTTGGGAATAACTTCTGTGGAGATGCAGATACACACGTGCCTCAGCAACCAAATTTTAAGCATTGTTTGTTTCTGTGCTACTCTTTCAACAGGGAGAAAATGAGCACTGCAGATGCTGGAGATCAGAATCAAAGAGTGGTGCTGGAAAAGCACACCCGGTCAGATGGCATCCGAGGAGCAGGCGAATTGATGTTTCGAGCATAGGCTCTTCATCAGGAATGAGGGTGTGACCCAAGGGAGCTGAAAGAAGGTAGCTGATGATTGGTAGATGAAGTTGGGGTGAAGATGATAGTGGTCAAGACTGTGGTGCTGGAAACGCACAGCAGGTCAGGCAGCATCCAAGGAGCAGGAGGATCAACGTTGCCCGAAATGTTGCTCAACTCTCCTGCTCCTCAGTTGCTGACTGACTTGCTGTGCTTTTCCAGCACCACACTCTTTACTCTGATCTCCAGCATCTGCAGTCCTCACTTTCTCTAGGTGAAGGTGACAGGTCAGAGAGGAGGGTGGAGCAGATAGGTGGGAAGGAAGATGGACAGATAGGACAGATCAAGAGGGTGGTGTTGAGTTGGAAGGTTGGATTTGGGATAAGATGGGGGCTGGGGAAATGAGGAAACTGGTGAAATCCACATTGATCATATGTGGTTGGAGGGTCCCAAAGCAGAAGATGAGGTATTCTTCCTCCAGACGTTGGGTGGTAAGGGTTTGGTGGTCATCAGCCCAATTGCAAATGTATTGCTAACATGCCACAATCTCTCACTCATGTTCATGATGCAGTTTTTTTTGTCTTCTGTAACTACAAGTGGGTGTCCTGGGTCAAGTGGCTAGCAATGCAACACATCCTTTCTTCCAACTCTGAGGAAGAAAAAAATGCACAATTCAGAAGATACATTGGCAAAAGCTGCCTTCTACATTCCCTACCAGATCATGTACGGATACCTCAATGGAAACATCAACTGCATTAGAGTTGAGAGCACCTACAGCCAAGTACATCACCACCATGTCTCCATAGCTAGTCCAAGAAGGAAAGCAATTGAGTTTACAGGTACTCAGTGGAAGGCCATGCTGTACCTGAGGGAGGAGAGGCTGCCACAATGTTGGCAATTTGAGACTTCATTGACCTACACAAGCAGACTCAGGAGCAGCAGGCTGACTTGTGTATACATTGATCATCCTGGCATAAAGCAATTCCTCCAGCATCCAAGTATCTGTCTGTCTCCATGGACAGGTTGGCATTAACTATGGCAAGATAATTGCAGCATTCCATCACCCTAGCCATTGGTGCTCAGCAACAACAGAAAGGTAATAAGGGGATTGAAGGACTTTAACCTCACTCCAGGTCACCCTTTCTTAGCATCACTGAGCCCTCAAGACACAAACACTTCTGGGGTCACCCATCAAAGCCCCATAGCCAACAGCCTTGAAAGTAAGGCAGTATCCTCCCCCTTCAGCTGTGGAATTGGGACTCTATTGGGAAGTAGTCCCAGAAGTAGCCAAGAAGGAAGAAGAACATCTTGTAAAAAAACTCACATTTGTAATTACATTTTCATTTTTCTTCATCAACTACAGGAATGAATATCTAAATATACCGACTTACAGTGTTGTTGTAGAGCCCAGTCACCCTTAGCACTCCAAGAGAGTCAATGATCGAAACAGCCTATTTCTGCTCCTGTGTCTTATGGTCTTACGGTGTTGTGGTGTGAAGTGAGCAGCTCTTGCACTATGTGGGGGCTATGGGAGCTCAAAGGGTGGCAGCAAGTGTCGACCTTTCCAGCCACTAGACATTACTTGTGTATCACAACCTTTTGTGGGATTGTTGCTGCGTGATGTGATCAAGAGTGCATGGGGCAAGGATTTGGTCTGCACTCAGGAGATGAATGATGGAGGTTCCCAAAGCAGTGAGCATTAGTGTTTCCAAGTCTGTACAATGCTCTTGATCTTTGAAAAGCTTCACATCACCCAAACTTGACACACTCTCCCTCACAGATTGAAACATCCACCCCACCATGCCTAGTTTTGTGACAGCCATTTTCATTTCTATCTCCCACTGGCTATTTACTGAATAATGGGAGGAAATACCAGATGCTCCACAATCTATGACTCTAACCATCTCAACGTTTTACCATTGGTTAACACCAAAATGTACGCTTTCTCTTCTTGGTGGTCCTATCCATCAACCCATCTAAATATTCATCCACCCTCAATAACACCTGAGCTCTGGGAATATTGTGGAAAAAAGTTAAGAATATAGATGCTGGAGATCAGAGTGGAAGAGTATGGTGCTGGAAAAGCACAGCCGGTTAAGCAACATCTGAGGAGCAGAAGAGCAGGAATGAAGAAGCTGATGAAGAGCTTATGCTCGAAACGCCAACTCTCCTGCACCTTAGATGCTGCCTGACCAGCTGTGATTTTCCAGCATTACCCTTTTCGACTCTGAGCATTGTGTGTTGGTTTGCCAGATCTATTAATGTACTGTTCCTCCATGGAGCCCAGGTGCTGCTGACTGACTGTTAATGATCTTCCTTCCTATATTTCCACTTGCCCTTCAATGCACTATCGCCTACCTGGCAGTTCTATATTGAATTGCCCTCTTTCACAATGGTCATCCTTTCTACATTCCTGCATGTTACCTCCAAGACCCATAATTAAGTTTCCCAGTTTTCCTCCTGCAACAGCAGCCTCTGCTAACCCCTGGACATTTCGTGACTGGAGCCACAGGACTGATTGTGGCTCAGTCCCTTGAGCAACTGAGAGGACAGCCCTGGATGATGACTGACTAGCACCCTGACTAATAACTGTACACCTCCGCAACTGTCTTCCCGTATTTTGCCAGACTAGTTGCTCGAGAATCGCAGAGCTCCCCGTGGCCCATTCTCTGGGCTGTAGAGGTATGAACCCCCGATACAAATCATCCTAACCCTGTCCAAGACACTTGACCAAACTGTCCTTGACTGATTGTGTTGGGACCGGCTGACTGAAAGCTGTCTCCTTTGACTTGACTGAGCACTACTCCCTTTGTACTTTGAGATGTGGTTGATGGGCCTGCAATGTGTTCGACATTGTCATCTGGCACAAGGGTGGCAGTGTGAGATTCACACAACACCGTGTTGTACAGAATCATGGCTGAAAATGTGTTGCTGGAAAAGCGCAGCAGGTCAGGCAGCATCCAGGGAACAGGAGAATCGACGTTTCGGGCATAAGCCCTTCTAATCATGTCCAACCCCTTGACAGATGAAGCTGCCAACTGGGACAAGCTGCCTGACTTTGTGTCTGTGCCAAATAACAAGGGATCATAGAAATACTGTGAGGTTGTAAGTTCTGGCTGAGGGGAGAAAGTGTAATGAAGCATGGTAAGGTAGGGAAAATTAACAGAATAACTGGGGAATCCTGAGATACATCCCTAGTTCAATCCATGAGCTGGGCACCCATACCTGCTTACAAAGTGTTCTGGTCATAGCATTGGAATCAGAATTGCACTCCAGAAGTACACTGTATGGAGATCACAAGCATGTGCATGTGACTGCTGCTCACGGGGTTAGCTCTGAGAATTGGTGCTAGGGTTCCAAGATGAAGGACCAGAGGTGTAAATGGAAAGCGCAAGTCACCAGTACCCACTCCGACATTCATATCAGGAATTGTCAGTCTGTAGTTTCTATTGGTGGATGAAACATTGGGAAAGTGCGTAGTAATGAGGCAAAATTAGATAGCAATAAGGTGATAACAAATAATGATTGGCTCAAATAGGCGATGCGAAAAATGGGGTTTTTGATCTTCATATCAAGAAGTCCAGACTGCAATTTTACCAACTTTTTTTACCATGCCCCCTGTAGTTCAGAGGCTGAGAAGATTCTGCCCAGTGTGTCAGTCCTCCATCAGTGGTGATTGGAGTGTCAGTTTATGTTCATGCTCAGTGCTGCTCTAAGGCTGAGACTAATATAGTTTTGCTTCAGAGCTGAGATTGTTGAGCTAAGTAACACTTCATATAGATGCCCACTGTAGACATTGTGTGTCAATAGTAAGAGTCTGAATGATTAAAGTAAAAGATGGGATGTACTTAATTGGATCCTGGATGGTGTTAAGTTTCTTGAATATCATTGAAACTACACTAATGTAGATGACTGATGAGTATTCCATGACACTCCTGACATGGTGGACAGTCTTTGGGGAGTCATGAGGTGAGTTATCCCTCACAGAATTAGGGTGATGGTGGTATAGTGGTAAGCATAGCTGCCTTCTAAGCAGTTAACCCAGGTTCAATTCCCGGCCATCACTGTATTGTGATTTTTAAACAGCACTGCTGCCTCACAGTGCCAGAGACCGGGTTCAATTCCCGCCTCAGGCAACTGACTGTGTGGAGTTTGCACATTCTCCCCGTGTCTGCGTGGGTTTCCTCCAGGTGCTCCGGTTTCCTCCCATAGTCCAAAAATGTGCAGGTCAGATGAATTGGCCATTTTAAATTGCCCGTAGTGTTAGGCGAAGGGGTAAATGTAGGGGAATGGGTCTGGGAGGATCGGTGTGGACTTATTGGGCCGAAGGGCCTCTTTCCACACTATAAGTAATCTAATCCTAGGCTTTAGTGATACAGGCATAAAATTACCAGCCTCTAACTTCCGTTGTCACTGCAATATTTATGTGCCTAGTTCAGTTACATTCCCAGTCAATAGTGAATCCTTAGGAGTTTGATGATGCAGTATTCAGTGACAATAATTCCATTGGATGTTAAAGGGAGATTCTTAGAGTGTCTCTTGTTGGAGACGATTATTGTCTGACTCTGTGTGAGACAGATATTACTGGTCACTTTTCTGCACAAGCCTAAAGGTTGGTTAGTTCATGCTGTATGAGGACATTATCTTCTTCAGTATCTGAAGAATTACAAATAAAAGTAAAGACCAGAAATTATTAGTCAAATCCCCATTTTCAATGTGTAGTTGAGGAGAAGGTCATTGATAAAACACATGAAAATAGGCTTAAGACACACCCCTGAGGAACTCATTCAGCAATCTCCTAGATTTGACATGACTGTATAACCATCTTCCCTTGTGTCAGGTATAACTCTCGTTTTATTTATGGTCATTTCCACTGCCTTCAATTTTATTGGAACTTCTTGATGCCACGCTTGTTTAAAAGCTTTCTCGATGTGAAGAAAAGTCATTTTCATCTCAGTGGTGAAATTGAGCTCTTTTGTTCCGGTTTGGACCAAGGCTGTGGTGAAGTCTATATATACCTTGCAGAATATAAAATGGGCATCACTAAGCAGATTACTGATGAGTAAATGTTACTTGGCAGCAAACTTGATGTCAGCTTGCACAACTTCACTCATGCAAACAGCAGGTGGCTGGATTAATTTCTCCTGCTCTAACAGATAGAAAAGACCTCAGCAATTATCCGCATTTTCAGGTGAACATCAGTGCTGTAGCTGTACTGGAACACATGTTATTGAGATCCATTGCTCTTGACATAGGTAATCTGCAAGACTCTTTGGAATCAATCAACTGGTTTAGGTTTGACATCACCCTTTTCAATTTTGATTTAGCCCCCTCCTCCTCTCCCTACCTCTCCCTCATCTTTGATGGTTTGCATTGGTGGACTCAGTGTGTAAACTATTCAATCAGAAGCACAGTTGACCTACTGGTGGTGGTTAAAAAATGCCACATGGGATTTAGTGAGAGGAAAAATACGTATTCACTTGTGTGAGAGAGTACTTTTTAATTTAAAAGAAGAGAAAAAAGGCTGACATTTGAGGTCCTTTCTGAATCAACAGTAATGTCCCTACTTCTGAACAGGGAAGTGGGGTTTCAGATGGTGCCTGCTTCAGAGCTGTGCATTCATATCTCTGAAAAGAAAGGCTGACAGTACGAACTCTTGTGGTGCAGTGATAGTGTCCCTACCTCTGAGATGGGATAGCAAAGTTCAAGTCCCACTGACTTCAAAGGAGTGAAATAAGTTCTCTAAGAAAAGTTGATTCGAAACAGTTTAGCTGGCATCTGAAAGGTGAGCACAGCAGTCACCGAATGCCTTATTTCCCCTTCCAACTCCATTTAATTTAGCCCTCTCTCTGTCTCCCAACCACCCTCTCACCTTTAGTGTTATTGCTTTGCAATAGGCTCTGCAAGTAACTTGAACAATTAGATGTAGTATAATGCTGAAGGTTCATAGGTAAAAATTACCCCTGGTAATTTGATTGTGGGAAATGCCATTCAGTTGTGTGTGATATCACAACCAGACGTAGAGTCATAGAGACATACAGCATGGAAACAGACCCTTCAGTCCAACCAATCCATGCTGAGCATAATCCCAAACTAAACTAGTCCCATCTGCCTGCTCCTGGCCCATATCCCTCCAAATCTTTCCTATTCATGTATCTATCCAAATGTCTTCTAAACAAAATGAATAAAAATCTTATATTAGTAAATTATAATGACTGCAATAACTTTAAACACAAAGATAATAAACTTTAACTAAGTATGCAATCCCAGGAGCAGCTGCAAGATGTATAAAATGACCAAAAAAAGCTGACATCTTATATAAGATGCTGGAGGTAAATATAGAAAACCATTCAATATTTTTAACTCATGAGGTTGGAGTTGTTGAAAAACTAAATGACACAATTTAATTTCAGATTTTTATAATGAGGTTATTCATTAGAATGTATATCTCTGCTACACTGTGTTAACACAAAACTATTCCAATTATGTCAATCTTTCTTGAAGCTTTTTTCAGCCTAGCAATATTCTATAACTACAGAGCTTAGTAACATATCTTTTTATTGAATTAATTGAGGAGTCTACAGGCCAATATATCTTCAAAAATATTGTGTGCAATTCTGGTCTCCTTCTTATCGGAAAGATGTTGTGAAACTTGAAAAGGATCAGAAAAGATTCACAAGGATGTTGCCAGGGTTGGAGAATTTGAGTGATAGGGAGAGGCTGAACAGGCTAGGGCTGTTTTCCCTGGAGTGTCTGAGGCTGAGGGGTGACCATATAGAGATTTACAAAATTATGAGGGGCATGGATAGGTTAAATAGACAAAGTATTTTCCCTGGGGTGGCGGAGTTCAAAACTGGAGGGCATAGGTTTAGGGTGAGAGTGGAAAGTTATACAAGGGACCTAAGGGGCAACATTTTCACGCAGAGAGTGGTACGTGTATGGAATGAGCTGTCAGAGGAAGTGGTGAAGGCTGGTACAATTGCAACATTAAGAGGCATTTGAATGGGTATATGAATAGGAAGGGTTGGAGGGATATGGGCTGAGTGCTGGCCGTTGGGACTAGATTGGGTTGGGATACCTGGTCGGCATGGATGAGTTGGACCGAAGGGTCTGTTTCCATGCTGTACATCTCTATGACTCTATAAAAACCTGCTCTGAAAACTCTGCACACACATTTTGATGGCTGTGACAAATTCCAGAAGAACAACTGAGACAATTCACAAGCTTCTAAATCAATCAACAACATTCTAAATTTTGTCCAAGGTTTCAATATTTATAGATCTTTGAAAGATAACACCTTAATCAAAGACTAATTAATTCTTTCATGAGCCTTATGCCTGTGTCTGTACCAGGTTTTGTAGAAATCTGTCTGTTAGTATCTAAAAAAAATCTTTCCACAGACGAACAAACTAAGAGACATACAAACCAGCAACAATTGCCTCTACCTACCTTAATTGACTGGGGTTAAAACGAAACCTAAAAATACATCGGACCTATGGCAATATTGACCATAATGATCAAGATTGAACCTACTTGCACAAACATAACCTGAATACTGTTCAGATTGTTCTTCTGTTGGTTTATATTCACCAATACAATCATGTCAGCCATAAGAATGAGCAGGAATTTGATATATGGTAATTAAACAGGAAGATGTGATTAACCTAACAGGAAATGGAAGGCATAAATCTCCCACATTTCCAAACTGAAGTAGTTACACTTGACAGGCAAATCAAAGTATAGCCTTATATCCTACGTGCAAGTTCATGGCATTACTTTTGTTATGTTTCCCTAGGCTGGTGGCATACAAAATTAGGATATGTATTTTTAAGGTGAGAGGAGAAAGTTTTAAAAAGGATATGAGGGGCAATCATTTTGCACAGAGAGTGGTTCATATGTGGAATGAACTGTTAGGGGAAAAGGCAGATGCAGGTACAATTACAACTTTTAAAAGACAATTGAATAAGCGCATATATAGGGAAGGTTTTGAAGGACATTAGCCTAATGCAGGCATCTGTGACTGGTTTAGCTTGGGAGCATGGTCAGCGTGGATGAGTTGGACTGAAGCGTCTGTTTCCACGCTGTATGAGTCGATGACTTTATAGTTAATGAGTATAAAAAATCATAAATGAGGATTGTAATATCTGAACCATTAATGTTGATTGGAATATTAAGTTCAATGTGAAATTTAATATTGAAAGCAAAATAAAGGGAGGGGAAGAAAGAGAGAATTTAAAAAAGCAAAGTGACACTAAGTTGTATTTTTAAGATCAACATCCAACAACTGTTAAAATGTAATGAAATGACACTTAACAGTTGTAAGTGATCACTTTTCAGTGCCAGATAGGTTCATCATACTCTGCATATCTTGATTTACACTGGAATATAGAAACACTTTTTTTTCTCATGTATTCAGTCACTATGTGTCATGTGAGTGTCACTCAAACAGCCCACCATTTCATGCATTTGAATGGAATGTTTCTTGATAAGTTATGTTTATAGCAATATGTGTAGAGGGACAGAGCACTTGGATAGCAGTATCTGATTTCCATGTCGAGCAGTCACTGTGCAGTCATCAGAAGCTGCAAAGTACACTTCGTCTTGGTCTTATTTCTAATGGATAATCCATCTCAATATCATGACCAAGAAAAGACTTTAGTATTAGATTATTTTACATTGATTCCATTGCTGCAAATTTACATTGACCAACAATGAAAAAAATTCCTCTTTCAATAGGCACCCTCAAGTTACATTCAGAACACTAAAGTCATGCTCCAAATATACATGCGATGATTTAAAATGGGGACGTTGTATGATATACAGTAGTATTTGGATGGAACTCACTCCTTTTACTTGCAATCACTTCAAGGGAAAGCCTGGAGAATAGCTCTGGATGGAATTCCCAAATGAAATTATAATAGACAACTAGTTCTATGCATTGGGTTGACGTTTATTGGGTTAGTCGAATCTGCACGTGTCCAACTTACGTTTCTTCCTCACTACTGTACCATGCCCATAGTTCCAGCGACACCAAAAAAGCAAGTGAAGGTCATTAGCAATCTTATGCTTCACTGCAGGTCTCCCAGCTTTGTAAAATTTAATTCTCAATCTTGTGAAGACTCTGAAGTGCACTCCACTAATATAAACCACTCACTTCAGTAACAGCCACATGTGTTGATAAGACGTGTTTACAGATTAAGAGTCAGCCTTATCACCCAAACTAGCTCTAGTTCTGAAGCCCATGCTTGAGCACAGGGAAAGAGGATGTTGATTCCTATCCACTGTCCTTGACTGAAACATTAAAATGGCTGACGGGTGATGAAAGGTATATTTAAAACAAAAGGATTTTCGTTCACGTTCGTTTAAGTGCTAAGTACCTGATCAATCTGTGAGACAAATGCAGAGAGGTTGGTGAAAATGCAGCCTTACAATTTGCAGTCTTAAACTTTACATCTTTCCTTTAACTGTCCTCCATCTGCATACTTCGGGCAAATAAAATGTCTTAATGAATGGCTCAATCTGTAGCTATGAGCCTCAACAGACTTCAGCTTCTATGTGATGTGAAGCCATATGGTAGAAGTACATAAGATATGCTTGAAATATTGCTTGTATCTCAAAGATTCTCGCTCTGCATTCAAAGGAAGCGATTAAAATGCTTATCAACCTACTCCTGCCATCTGTACCACTGTCTTGCTGACTTCACTGTAAATTCTTGGAAAGTGGGACAACACTTTCGAGAGGTAGTAGGAAATGTTAAAAAAAAACAAAGTGTGATAACTTGGATTCTTTGATAGTATTGAAAGCATTTGAGTTTGCAGATATCAATGGAATTAAATTATGTTACTTTAACCAATTTTCGACATGCTACTTTTGTCAACAGATAACAATGGGCTAATCTATGATTCCTCTTACCCTAAACTTCCCAAATGATTAACTTTATTAGGAAAAAGGTTATTTCTAGCCTTCTTATTTTTACCATTCTGTGGTAACTGTGGTGCAGTGGTAACACACTTGTATTTCACAGTCCTATATTCAAAAACATCAGAATAAATTTAAGGTTGATGTTCTGTTAGAGTTTCCATGTTGTACATCTCCATGACTCTATGACTCTACTGCACTGTTGTTTGTGCCATCTTTCAGAAACTATTTTGGTCCACTCTCAGGCATATCTAAATGGTCCTGTGGCATTATTTTGCAGAAGAGTGGTGAAGTTCTCACTGCGTAATGTTCAGTGAATCAGCCAGTGGACTGAGGAGATAAATGAAGTTTAATGCAGACAAATGCGAGTTGTTGTATTTTGGTAAGGGCAACTAGCATACGATTTACACAGCTATGGAAGGGCCCTGGGGAGTGATGTCAAAAAAAGACACCCGAGGGGTTGTCGGCACATAGTTCCTTGAAAACTGTGTCACATAATGATAACAAGTTGTCTCTCAATGTTAGCAAAACAAAAGAACTGATCATTCACTTCAGGAAGGAAGGAGGACAATGCATCTATATCAATGGAGCAGAGGTTGAGAGGGTGGAGAGCATCAAGTTCTGAGGAGTGATGATAAATGACAACCCGTCCTGAACCTCTCATGTAGATGTGGTGGTCAAGAAGACCCAACAATGCCTCTTCTTCCTCAGACGGCTTAGGGAAATGGCATGTCAATAAGGACCCTCGCCAACTTTTACAGATGTACCATTGAAAGCGTACTGTCCAGGTGCATAATGGCCTGGTAAGGCAACTGTTCTGTCCAAGACTGTAAGAAACTACAGAAGGTGGTGTGCATAGCCTAAGACCATCACGGAAGCCAATCTTCCATCTATGGACTCCATTTAGACCTGTCATTGCCATGGAAAGGTTGTCAAAATTATCAAAGACCCTTCTCACACTGTTAATGTTCTCTATCAATCTGTTCTGTCAGGCAAAAGATACAGAAGCTTGAACACGTGCACCAACAGGTTCAAAAACAGCTTTTTCTCTGCTGTTATTGGACTGAAGAATGGACTCTCTAATTTCAAATGATGTTGATCTAGTTTTGTGTAAATCCTGTGTGGTGTAACCATGTATGCCTTGCTCTGTCTCAGCACTCTGTGATCTGTATGTCCATGTTTCCTATGATCTGTCGGTAGTGTTCACAAGACAAAGCTTTTCACTGTACTTAGGTACACATGACTACAGTAAGTCAGATCAAATCAAATCACAGGTAGACATGGTGGTGAAGAAGGCATTTGGTATGCTTGCCTTCATCAGTCAGAGCACTGAGTACAAAAGTTAGGACATCGTGTCATGGCTGTACAAGAGCATGTTACAAATGTCAGTGTAATACCAGCTTTGAAAATGGTAATTCATTTTCAGAAAATGTTCACTGCAAAGTATATTGTCGGAGCACAAGAAATGATAGGTGAGACTTCA
Organism: Chiloscyllium plagiosum; assembly: GCF_004010195.1. NCBI lineage: Eukaryota > Metazoa > Chordata > Chondrichthyes > Orectolobiformes > Hemiscylliidae > Chiloscyllium > Chiloscyllium plagiosum. The sequence continues at coordinate 10,068,697 of NC_057739.1, read as the reverse complement.
CAATATTGCTGCTGATTAAATTAACTTGTGAGTGCCTGTACGGTGATCAGACAATGTCTGTCTTCTCATGACAGACAGACAGAGGGACTGATTGAAGATCACAGACTTTTATTATTTCAGATGAAGCAAGATAATAAGCTAGAAAGATGAAATGCAAATGGAGCTTACAGATCTCCCTGAGGCCTGCAATAGTTCAGCTTACTTAATCAAGAAATCCTTACATTTTGTGATTTATGCAAAGTAAATTTGCTTCAGTGAAATTTAACTTTCAACAGGAGCCTATTGGGGAAAACAATTCAAATGCCAAAGGCAATAATATTTGACCAAATAACTGCACAAGTTTTAACTAAAAAAATGGAATAAACTCAAAATGTTTATTATGTGGAGGGAACCAAATGAAGCTCTCAATGAGAGTTTTATGTATTGCGCTTATGTAAGTATCCACTGCAGTGAAGAGGTATACGTTAAATTGTTTTCCATACAAATAATGTACCAGATACATAAAACCATTCTCATGATTTATCTCAAGTTTGTGATAGTGGTTTTAAGGTGGCATGGTGGCTCAGTGGTTAGCACTGATATCTCACAGTGCTAGGGATCCAGGTTCAATGTAGTGATAGTCTGTGTGGAGTGTACACATTCCCCTGTCTGTGTGGCTTTCTGTCAGGTGCTCCAGTTACCTCCCACAGTGCAAAGGTGTGCAGGCTAGGTGGATGGGCCCATCATAACTGTGGGGTTATGGCAGTAAGATGGGGTTGGGATCCTCTTTGGAACTGCGGTCTGAATGGGCTTCTTTTGCGCCAGAGAGCTTCTATAATTTAAAACTACTGATGTGAGGAGGAGGAGCAAAAATATGGAATTGGCAGGTGATTGTGATCATTGTGATTTGTTCACATACTGATTATCTTGAAACCTCTGGGAATTCTTGTCTAAAGTAGTGGTACTTGAATAGCAATCATACCCTCAAGGGAGTGAAGAAATACAAAGGTTGTGGAGTCACCATTGCACCATGACTAGTCAGGTGTATAAAGTAGTGAGACTGAAGGATAATTTATAATGTGGTTTGCTTTTAATGCAAGCACATCACACAGCTTACCCAATGAGTGTATATGATGTAGGACACATTCTTTTTTACATTCATAACATTGGGAAACTAATGATTTGAAACGTGCTTGCCTTCAGATCACACAGCTTTCTTTATGAAGAAACATCACTGTATATTGTTCATGGTCAAAGTTCTAGCTCTGAGTCTGTGGGATGGCTTTCTCCACATGAACTGTCCAGGTTCAGAAGGTATGTTCTCCAGGGCCACTCAGGATAGACTTTGAATGCTAACCTTGTTAGCAACACCTACACCCCATGGACAAATAAAAGAACTATTGCCTCTGGGTGTATATATTATGCAGTTTACTCCAAAATGTAACATGCATGTGTTACACAGTGAATACACAAACAAATTTGGCATTGCAATTGATTGACATATTGGACTATAATCTTACCAATTTACTTTGAAGTAAATATTTGGAATGAAAATCTTTGTCTGTTGGGTCGTGGTTGGGCCTCATTCCTGTTGAAGAGCTTATGCTCCAAACATCGATTCCCCTGCTCCTCGGAAACTGCCTGACCGGCTGTGCTTTTCCAGCACCACACTCTTCAATTCTGATCTCCAGCATCTGCAGTGCTCACTTTCTCCCTGTTGGGTCCAGTCATCTTATAAAGTAGAAGCATAAGAGTGTGTTCAATAGCTCATTTGGCCCCAGCATGAGATCACGACTAATCTGTGACTAAATTCCATAACCCCAGCTTTTTAATCCATATTCATACAGCAACAGTCAATTCATCACAACTTTAATTGACTGTTACTGTATGAATATGGAAACAGACCCTTTAATCCAACTTGTTCATGCCAACTACATAGCCTAAATTAATCTAGTCCCATTTGCCAGCACTTGGCCCATATGCCTCTAAACCCTTCCTATTCATATACCCATCCAGATACCTTTTAAATGCTGCTATTGTACCACCTTCCATCACTTCCCCTGGCATCCCATTCCCACATGCACCACCCTCGGCATTAAAATGTTACCACTTAATTGTCTTTTAAATCTTTTCCCTCTCATCTTAAATCTATGCCCTCTAGTTCTTGACTCTGCCATCCTGGAGAAAATACCTCGTCTATGTACCCTATCCATGCCCCCTATGATTTTATAAACTTGCGTAAGATTGTGCCCCAACCTTCAATGCTCCGGGGGAAATAGTCCCAGTCTATTTAATCTCCCCCTGTAGCTCAAACCCTGAAACCCTGGCAACATCGCTGTAAATCCTTTCTGGACCCTTTCAAGTTTCACAACATATTCCTACAGGTGCTTTGATGTCACAGAAGTAAATATAGCCTTTTTTTTGTTGAATGTGATTATTTATAGTATTTCTCCATTTTCAAAATCCTTTGTTCTCTCATTTTTAAGTCCAAAATGAACAAAGAATCGTAAGTCTGTGTTGCCACACGTCAACTCTTAGTTCTGAGTGGTCAGTAGAAAACACTGAGATGATGTTACCACATTGAAATAAATTAGCTACTTCATTCGAAAAGTGACTGATGGTGAAGTGGAAAGTATTATACTGTCTCTACACTGAGGCTTAAAATAGGAATAAGTTGTATCTTAGAATAGGATAGAAGAAGACTTAATTAAAATTAATAATTGCCAAAAATAAGCTGTCATTTCTTAAAGTCAATGTATTAATAATAGATAACCATACATGAAAATAAAATAACACAAACCTACCTCTCCATAGATATCAACAAAGGAAACATCGACTCTTAGAATTCATCCAACTCCATTTCATTGAATATTCATTAATTTCTTTTCACAGACCAAATAATTGCTTGTTTATCATTTCATTTTGATCATAACTATACACACACCATCTTTTGTGTGAAAAAGTTGCCCCTTAGGTCCCTTTTAAATCTTTCCCCTCTCAACCTATGCCCTCTAGTTCTGGACACTCACAGCCCAGGGGAAAGACCTTGTCTATTTACTCTATTCATGCCTCTCATGATTTTATAAACATGTATAAGGACACTCTTCAACCTCTAATGCTCCTGGGAAAACAGCCCCAGCCTATTCAACCTCTCCCTATAGCTCAAATCCTTCAACCCTCGCAACATCCTTGTAAACCTTTTCTGAACCCTTTCAAGTTTCATAATAAACTTCCGATAGGAGGGGACCAGAATTGCATGCAGTATTCCAAAAGTGGCCTAACCAATGTGCTGTGCAACATAACATGACCTCCCAACTCCCATAACCAATACTCTGACCAATAAAGGCAAGCATACCAAATGCCTTCTTCACTTTCCTATCTACCTGAGACTGTAACTGAGAGAAGATTTGAGGTGAGCTCTGTCTCCTTCTAAAGAGCTATTAATGTCTGTGAATCTTCCCACGATATCAAGGAGCATCCTTATCTTGACCTGAAAGGGTTCAGAAAAGATTTACAAGGATGTTGTCAGGGTTGAAGGGTTTGAGCTGTAGGGAGAGGCTGAATAGGCTGGGACTATTTTCCCTGGAGCATCAGAGGCTGAACCTTATAGAGGTTTATAAAATCATGAAGGGGTATAGATAGGGTAAATAGTCAAAGTCTTTTTTCCCAGAATAGGGGAATCCAGAACTAGAGGGCATAGTTTTAAGGTGAGAAGGAAAAGATGTAAAAGTGACGTAAGAGACAATTTTTCACATAGAGGGTGGTGCATGTATAGAATAAGCTGCCAGAGAAAGTGGTGGAGGCTGGCACAATTACAACATGCAAAAGGCAGCTGGATGGGTATTTAAATAGGGGAAGGGTTTAGAGAGATATGGGTCAAGTGCTGGCAAATGGGACTAGTTTAATTTAGGATATCTGGTCAGCACGGATGAGTTGGAGAGAAGAGTCTGTTATCGTGTTGTACATTTTTACAACTGTATGACTCCATAACTCCTTGTCTGTGGCTGCACAGTAATTGTGTTCTGACCTCTGATCAGACTGTTTGGGGTTAGTTACACTACACAATTACTGACAAAAGGTTTCATTTCCAATGGAGAAAGTAAAATGAGATCCCTCTCTACCCTTTCAGGTGCTTGGTAAGGATTCCACAATTGTGTTCAAAGATGAACTGGTGAGTTCCTCTTGACCAGATTTTATTCCTCTGCCCACACAAGAAAATAGCCAGACTTTCTAACCCTAATCAATTTACTGAAAGCTTGCTTTAAAACATTTGGTTTTGTGTGTTACGTCACTGACTAGGTTTTAACTTTCTCGGACTACAGATCCTGATGGAGCACATTACCTGAATCCCAATAAACCAAACAGAAGGCCAAAGAAATGCTGATGCTGGAAATTAGAACAAAAATAAACAGAAATTGGCTGGGAAACTTCAGCAGGTTTGGCAGCATCTCTGCAGAGAAGCAGAGTTAACAGCATGGGTTCAGTGAACCTTCCGAGCTCTGCTGAGTTTTCCCAGCAACTTCTGTTTTTTGTATTTGAATCCCACTATGGTTTCAGATATGAAAGATATAAAGTGTTACAATCTTCACAGTTCAGCAGGTGCAAAAGAAATGCTGTGAGAAACGAAGATCATTAAAAATGGTTTTCATCAGTATCACCAAAGCATTTGATGCCGCCCACTAAAATGGTCTCCATAAAATGCTGGAGAAAAAAATGGGCAACTTGCTGAAGCTGGTCAATGCAATCTCCTCGTTCTGTGACAATCTTGTGTCGAATGCATTCAAGTTGTCTATAGAGGCTGATTACTTGTATAATGGAAGTAATTGAAAACCGTTTGAGCCTTGCTTCTCTGAGATCCAAGACAAAGGTGCACCCAGCATCGGAGGTTTGCTTTAAACTGGCATGGCATCTGGTGTGCCCAGGATGCTAAGGAACTACAGAGAGTTGTGAACATAGCCCAGTCTATCACACAGGCCAACCATCAATCCATTGAGTCTATCTACACTCCTTGCTGCCTCAGAAAGGCAGCTAACACCAAAGATTCCCCCTAACCCCAGTTATAATCTCTTCCAACCTCTCCTGTCAGGCAGAAGATATGAAAGCTTAAACACATGTACCAACAAATTCAAGAACAGCTTCTTCCCCTCTGTTATTAGACTTCTGAATGGACCTCTCAAGCATCAAGTCTAATGTTGATCTTGCTTTTTGTGCACCTTCTTTGCAGCCGTAACTTGTATTCCTCACTCTGTTCTGTCACCCTATGGGCTTTGAATGGTATGAGCTGCCTGTCTTGCACACAAAACAAAACTGTCCACTCAACGTAGTTACATATGACAAATATAAATCAAATCAAAACAAATGCTACACTAACACTGTCAGCCTCTTACGCCTGTGAAGAGCTCAGTCTGAGCATCAGTATCAGGAAGGCAAACATCATAGTCCAGGATAATAAACCATGGTGCTGGAATTGCTGAGAGCTTCACTATCTAACCTCCGCAATCACCAGAAATTTGTCACTTTGTGCTGAATTCAAAACACTTGACAAAGCTGCTGCTGTCTGCCCATGCTCAGTGTGGAATAGCAGCAGCCTGACACACTCAATGTCTGTACAATGGTAAGACACTTGAATTCTTTTATGTGATGTAGATATTGCTATCTGATCCAGTTTATTGTCTGTCCTTAATTGCCCAGAGCACAATTATGAGTCACCACATTTTTTTGAAGATTGAAGACAAATGCAGGCCAAACCAGATTTCCCTTCCCAAAGGGCATTAGTAAGCCAGATGGCATTTTACAACCATCAACATGGTTTACCATTTGGCCAGCTTTTTAATTCCAGTCAGTTATTAAATTCAAATTTCACCAGTTGCTGTGGTGGCATTCAAACCTACGTCCCTGGAACATTAGCCTGGAGTTCTGGATTGCTAATCCAGTGATATTCCCACAACAGCACTGCCACCCTCACAACAACATGCTAGGCAGGAGAGAAAGGTTGAACAATTTCCACGCTCAGTGTCTCAGATATACCCTCAGCTACTCATGACAGGATGTGGGCCCAGATTTCCAATAGCTTGACCATCATTATTCCAGTGTAGGTGAGAGCTGAGCATGGGACCCTGCAGAAACCCCATTGTAATGCACTGTGAGGGAATTCCCCCAGTAAACTAAAGTTTTCAATTGAAGATTTCACCTGGGACCCTTTTGAAGTCAACATTTAAATTGGAGAATTTGAAGGGTTCCAATGATCTGAGGTAAGATTATTTCTCTGAAAAAGTGAGATAATTATTTACATTCTCCAACTCAACTCACTGGTAACTATAATTACCTCACATACTTCAACCACACTGCCCTCGATCCATGACACTACCTGAATCTGACCCAATAAACTTCTTCCCTGCACTGCCCCTAACTCCTCCTCCCCTCCCAGCTTCCTACTGGAGTTCACCCAAACACCCAACACCACCCACTACCACTGGAACTGGCATCACCTTGCCAGCCCAACTCTCCATCTCCTTGTTGCCTAGTCTTACACTTTCCCACTAGCCACAACCAAACCTGCCGCGCTCCCCACTTGCAGTTGAACCAGACTGTCCCCATGCTCACCATGACCGCCCCACTGCCACTGGTCCCAACCTGAGCCCCTCCAGCCCTGACGAGAACTGTCAAAATGGGCATACGGCTCCACCTTTCTGAGGGGTGGACAGTCAGAATCTTCTGTCACAAACATGGAGCTGTGGCCCTTCAATAAAAAAGGCAATGTGCATGAGATTGTTAGCCAACAGAAAATCTGGTTCAAAGTCTCTCAGATCCTGGACAGTGCTAACTCCATCAGCGTGTTCTGTTCTGTTCCTGTAAGTGAAATCTGAGGATGGAGGATATTACACAGGTTGTTCTGTTATAATGTGTGTTTCGTCAACGTGAATTCATTGTAATGCAACTGAGGAATTGTGGACGCTGTTTCGAAAGCCTGAACGCAATGACAGCACTAACACTTGAAGCCCTGTTTCTAAAGCATGATTTTCTATAACATGGGGTTACGCAGGAACACAACCATCATGTTATAGAAGAATTGACTTTATTGACAACTGTGAGACAGTTGTTGACAATCATGATTGCTGAAGGCGAACTGTTTGATTTATTTATTAATTTAATATATTGTCACTTGTACCTAGGTACAATAAAAAATGAATAACGTCACCACGTTCTGGTGCCACCTTGGATTGCAGAATAAGTTACTCAACAAATAATATAAATGGTAAAATTCTGAATGAATTAATATAAAATTGATATTACTAAACTTGAAAGAGTTTCAAACATTCATCTTTCCCTCTCTGTAGACTTCATGCTCTCTGTTCCTTCAGTCACCACCGTCTGACATCATCTCTGGCGTCCTGGCAATGTGTTCCTTTTCTGCCACCATTGCCATTGCTTCTCCATCACTGCCCGGAGACAGTCACACTGAGTCACCTCTGATGCCGGACATTGACTGATAGGAGAAAGTGAGGACTGCCGATGTTGGAGATCAGAGTCGAGAGTGTGGTGCTGGAAAAGCACAGCAGGTCAGGCAGCATCCGAGGAGCAAGAGAATCGACGTTTCAAGCATAAGCTCTTCATCAGGAATGGGGGGGTGGTGGCCCAAGGGATCTGAGAGATAAATAGGAGGGAAGAGTTTGTCTAGGGGGAAGTAGCTGCAAATGTGAAGGTGATACGTCGGAGAGGAGGGTGTAGCGGATAGGTGGGAAGGAAGATGGACAGTTCAAGAGGGTGGTGCTGAGTTGGAAAGTTGGTTCTGGAATAAGGTAGGGAGAGGGGAAATAAGGAAACTGGTGAAATCCACATTGATCCCGTATGACTGACAGGATCCTGGTTCTGTGTCAACCGATGGATCCTGGTTCACCTTCAGATGCCACCTGAGATGGAGCAGGAATGGAGATACACGGGGCCCTAGTCTCCCGCAGGGGGAGGCCAAGGACAACCGAAACCAAAACAAAAGTTATTGAGCAGGGAAGACAACAATGAACCCGTGTGGATGTGAAAGAACCCCTCGCATGAGCCATAAGTGGCCAACCGCCATGCTCTGGAGCCAAATGCTGCCCAACCCACTGCCGCCATCTTGGAAGTGTTTGGAAAGACATTGAAAAAGTTGAGCAGAAACAAAAAAGATTTAACTGGTAAAGCAAAGAGCCCAGAGAAATCCAAGACCAGTGAGTGATGAATTCTCAGTCCATTGTCTTCCTTTACAGTTAAATAATAACAGAAAATACAATGCCAGACTGGGACTCCTGATCTACTGGGGCACAACATAACCTAATGTCAACAAATACCATAGAAACCATCAACTTACCATCACAAAAGTGGCCTAGCAGAAGCTGATAGCCAAGTTTGGTACCTATGTGGATGGCCTCAACTGGGACCTGGGGTTCATGTCACACTACAGGTGACCCTGTTGCACTATACACATACACACACACAGGCAGACCCTCTCTCATACGCTCATACGTACCTCCCACACTCACACATGCACCCTCTCACAGACTTATACCCCTTTACACTCACCCTCCCACTCACACACAAACACTCTATCACAGACACTCATAACCCCTGCCCACACACATCCACATGCACATATAAGATTGTGGGATGAATTTGTACTTGCAGAATTACATTGTACTTTGCTCAACAACTGCATGAATCAATGTAAGATTCTGTAAATCTGTTTTTTAGATTAAGATCAGTCTGACCATTGTGGCACAGACAGTCTCACACAGGGCAGCTCACATCTTAAGTGCATTATCTGGGCTGACATGGCATGTTAATGTTCACTTGACAATGTAACTTTTAAAAAAGTTCTGGGATTTACATATGAAAAAACTGAAACTAACATAGTCATTCTAAAGCATGAGAGGCTTAACAAACAATCCAGGTCTTTTTCAATATATAATTTCAGTTACATCACACTGTAAACTTTTGCTATAAATTCTGAGTCTTACGATCTTATGCTCCACAACCACCTGATGAAGGAGCAGCACTCCGAAAGCTAGTGCTTCCAAATAATCCTGTTGGACTATAACCTGGTGTTGTGTGAATTTTAACTTTGTACATCAACTTACAAGACAGAGAGCTTCCACCACAACCTAATAAAAATGTATTTCATTATTTGTAAGTTACTTTGGAATATGATGAGGTCAAGAAAGGTACTTCATAACTGCAAGTATCCTCATTGATATCATGGAAGCTAAATTTGTTCTGAATCATGTGCGGGACAAATTTGGATTGTGATTTTGAGATATAAATGGGGTGTTCAGAAAGAGATAAAGTTTGAGATTTGACATCGATAAATGGAATCATAGACTCATACAGCACAGAAACAAACCCTTTGGTGAAAATAATCTCAAACTAAACTAGACCAACATGCCTGCTCCTGGCCCATTTCCCTCCAAACCTTTCCTATTCATGTATCTCCTGTGTTGAAATAAAACATTAAATGATCACTAAAATTGTAACTAGCTAAGTTAATGCGAGTGTTTATTTCATAGTCAGGCTATCCCTGCTGTCTTTAAAACCAATCAGTTTAACTGGAACTAACAGAGAAGTGTAACACTCGCAGTGATGAAACAGCAATGTTTCGTTTGACCAGGAGAAATAAAACAAGTGATTTTGAGTATGAGCAAATTCAACTTTTTTAGTTGACAAATTATATATAAATTAATTTATAACAAGCAAAAAAATACCAGGGAATAGAGTGTGGGGTTGCAAATCTACCACTGCTTGGAGTTGCAGTCATGAAATTGTTGTTTCACACTACTTGGCCTGAATTCTAATTGTCCTGCCCCAGAGAGTTCTGCTCATGTGTGATTCCCCACACTCCAACTCAATTTTGTGAACATTCAAGTTAACATCAATAGCTTAGTCCCTTAACGTTCAAGTGGACAGCTAATGTTTTGCAAAGCAAGTTTAAGATTTGTTATCTATCTCATATCAGTCTGAAGTACAATGAGATTGTCACCTCCAGGGAGACTGGGCCTGTGTCTCTTCTTGCGACTGATCAAGCCTGAGGCATGGTTTTACTTTGGTTTTTATTTTTGAACTGCTTCCTCCCTTCCCAATCCCAGTTGGAAGAGTAAATTATGTTGGCAGATTTTTAACGTTGACCCAAGTAGTTATCCATAAACATGAGTTTGACATGAACGAGTTGAACTGGAGGGTACATTCCTCCCATGAACAGCAAGTGAAACAGACTTCATTGCGCATTAACTGTGCCCTTAGGAATTATGGAAGTGATCTTGGCTTTCGAGTTTGATGTGGAGCAGCCAGTGCTGAGCTATCTGGTGGGACTGTGCACTGAGCTATACACAAACTTCAATTCAACAGGTATTATAAGAGAAAAAGATCCAATCATCTCACCATATTTATGTGCATTAAAAAAAACACTTGAAGCATTGGACCTCTGGGAACATTTTCAAGTGCCTAGCAACTGTCCCAGTTCAGCTAATTGAAAGTTGGCCACTGTGTCAAGCACACAATCGTAATTGGGACAAAGTCTTTGTCAATATTGATTTCTTTTGCATTTTATTCCAAACTTATGAATGATACTTTGGTCATAGGAGTTATACAGTGCAGATTCATGATCCAGTCTACGGAAATAGATTATAGTGAAGAATTGCATAAAAATGAGTTGTACTCTATTAGTTTGAGAACTGAGGGGTGTTCTAATTATAGTATTTAAAACTGTGACGGATTTTGATAAGGTTGAAGCAGGCAAGCCATTTCCTCTGAAGGCCATTTTAAAACTGCACTTATGCCATTTATCACATTAAATCATGGGATAGTCTCAACCAAAAGGTTGCATGTTTTAGATTTATTCAGATTGTTAAGTGGAGGTATGGGGTTTATAAAAAATGAGGCATGATCTCATGGCAACATGTGGGATTCTTAAGGGGCTTGGCAAGGTAAATGCTGAGGGGATATTTCTCCTCATGGGAGAGTCGAGCCCGAGAGGGTATGGTCTCAAAATAAAGGGGTGCCAATTTAAGACTGAAATGAAGATGAACTTTTTCTCTCAGAGGGTTATGAGCTTTTGGATTCCTTGCCACAGAGATCTCTGGAGGCAGAATCCTTGTGTGTATTTAAGGCTGAGATAGGTAGTTCTTGATCAGTAGGGGATTCAAAGGTTATGATGAAAGAGCAGGAATGTAGATGTGAGGAATGTTGGAACAGCCACAATCCTATTGAATGGCAAAGTAGACATGAGAGGCCAAATAGCCCACTCCTGTTCATGTTAAGGTCTTATGTATCAAAGGACATGGATCAATGATAGGAAATAGAATATGAATCAACCATGATTTAGCAAAATGTTGAGATAAGCTCAAAGGGGATGGTTTGTTTTCTCCTGCTTCTACGTTCCTATAAGACAAAGTGAAAAAGAAAGAAAGTTGACTTTATATCACATCTTTCATGGTCTCAAGACTTTCTATAGCCCTTGAGGACAACTGAGTACTTTAGAAGCATCATAATTACAGCAAACAAATTGCACACACAAATCTATAATCACCGGTGGGATAATGAGCAGATGGCTTATTTTTGTGATGTTGGTTGTAGCATAAATATTGACCAATCACCAGGGATAATTCTCCAGTCTTCATTGAACAGCTCAGGGGATTTTTCACATCCACCTGAGAGCAGACAGGTTTCTGTTTACCTTCTGATTTGAAAAACAAATAGCATTTTCAACTTTGCAACACTCCCTGAGTTGATGTAATGCCACTTACAAAAATGTATCACAGTCCATTTTATTTGCCATCATGCTTTAGCATGTCAAACAGTCTCAAAGGTCTCAGAAGATACACTTGAAAGTGTACCAGCCATTAGCATATTGTTGAACTCAGCTGTTCTAGCAAAATTGGTGATGTTCACTTTGACAAATAGCAATACAATGTTTGTCGAATTAATCTGTTCTTAGTTGAACGAGGAACATTGCAAACACCCATCTTGCAAAGAAGTAGCAGAAGCTGGTCTCTTTTCTTTACAATAGTCAAGCGCCATTAAGTGCAGACTGCTACTCCTTTATAAAGCCCAAAACTTCTCTGGTGAAAACTGCTCTTATAAAAATGTCCAATCAAGCAGTTTGAAACAGCAGCATGACCACGAATAATTCATTGTGACCTTCTCGCGCTGAGATAAAAAAAACTAACACTGCACCACAAAACCTCCAATCTGGTCTTACATTTATATTTCCTAATCATCTTGCTCTGACATGTTGTGACACACCTCTGCAGCAGAGGGGATTTAAACCTTGATCTTCTTGCCCAGAAATAGGGTCACTACTGTCTCTCACAAGATCCTAATAAAATTGTTTTTGCAGATGTGTCCTTTGTCAACTGTTGCAGATCTAACATGTATATAAAGACAGTCAATTGACACACATTTGCAACTTTAGCACAAGGTGCCAGTACTTACTTTTCAGCTTTGAATAAGATCTCAAAACCTGTAAAATTTCCTTCTGAACCATCAGATCCCACAGATAAGCCAATAGTTCAGTGATGTGTAATGTTTACAACTTCATGATTTCAAATCCGGGTTATGGTGCCTGTCATAAATTTATGCAGGTGTGAAATTAGTTGACATTGATGTAAAAATGCAAACAGAACTGATTCGTTAGACAAGTATAACAAACTGAAATCTTTTTGCCATACAAGAAGATATGAAGAGTTGTTCTCTCGCATCTGCAGTCTTCACTTTCTCCCTGCTCTTTTGACAAGCAATATCCCGTGAGGATAGTCCAAATGTAATTCCTCTTGTTTAGTTTATCTCCTGCAGAGAGGAGATGTGGTGTGTTAGCATTTAAGCTGGTGACAAATTATGACATCTACTTTGTATTTATTGCAAGTGTTATACTGATGAAGACAAGACTGCAACAAACTGTAGCATATGTTCCAACTGACAGGTTTACAATTCAGTATGAGGTGACATGTAAAAGGAAATCAATGACAAGGAAATGTATGGTGCAAAGTAATAAGTGAGGCAATTTGCATCTCTTCAGATGACAGACTATGGAGGAAGTTTTCTTCTTTCCAGTGAAAGTGTTTTTTTTAAGGAAATTAATGGCGTCCAGACTGCATTGTTTCCCAATGGCTCCCACCGTGACTCATTTAGTCATCTGCTCTTCACCTTATGTGTTATGCAACCGGTTTCTTGGGCAAGTTACGCAGCTGGAGATATGGTATCATGTGCCATTGCCATGTCTTGCCTACATCAATGTCACTGACATCCTATTTAAAGCCCATTTCAGATTCTGCAAGCCAGGCCCTGGCCCTCACATTGTGCTGCTTGACCATTGTCATTGAGTACGTGGCCCAGAGGAAAGGAAATCTCACTCCATGCTGTGCAGGTAGTAATCTGGGGCTCTTGATGGATGAGGATCTGTTGAGGAGGGCAGTTCTTTTTTCTGAGGACTGCTATAGGATGACCCACCACCAGGCCAAGCCAAGCTGGACCCAAATTGAAGCCACGCTCTGTGGTGTGCCCCGGTTGAAGTGGAACATGCAGCAATGAAGGATAAAAAGCCTTTCACTCTCCACAAGGAGTGCCTCTATCTTTTCAATGCTTCCCCATTCTCACAGGCCTCCGCACACTTTAATCTGTACCAGCCTGTGACTAAGTCTCATGAACTACAGCCTTCACTATTGTACGCAATATTTCCACTCAATGGCTCTGATTCACCTCTTTCTCCCAAAGTACAAAGTGCCCCTTGTGCTTCTTACCTACTCACTCGGGATACCTTACCACATTTCTTAGCCTTGCATCATTAGTAACTGCGCTTCCATTCCCGTCCATCATGCTCAATTTCTCCCGCAGCACCCTGACTGCCTTCCTTGTAATCCCTGGACTGCATGCACTTGACCCACAGTTCTGACTGTGGCTCAATCTCTGGACTGCAAGGACAAGGATACCTAGAATGTGGTAGGACCACATGCCTGACTAACTGTTACCAACTCCCTGTACAGGAAGTTAATGACCTCCTTGTCTGATTTTGATGTTGACTGACCCTTCCCAACAAAAGGATTGCTCCCCTTTGACTTGCCCACATGACCACTTCCTTGAAGCACCAGTACTGTGTTTGCCATGTAAATCTCCAGCACATGTTTGCAGATCTAAAAGTTGAAGTTCTAAATTGGAGAAAGCCACTTTTGACAGTATTAGGCAAGAACTTTCGAAAGCTGATTGGAGGCAGATGTTCGCAGGTAAAGGGACAGCTAGAAAATGGGAAGCCTTCAGAAATGAGATATTGAGAATCCAGAGAAAGTATATTCCTGTCAGGGTGAAAGGAAAGGCTGGTAGGTATAGGGAATGCTGAATGACTATAGAAATTGAGGGTTTGGTTAAGAAAAAGAAGGAAGCATATGTCAGGTATAGACAGGATAAATCGAGTGAATCCTTACATGTGTATAAAGGCAGTAGGAGTATACTTAAGAGAGACATTAGGAGGGCAAAACGGGGACATGAGATAGCTTTGGCAAATAGAATTAAGGAGAATCCAATGGGTTTTTACAAATATATTAAGGACAAAAGGGTAACTAGGGAGAGAATAGGGCCCCACAAAGATCAGCAAGGTGGCCTTTGTGTGGAGCCAGAGAAAATGGGGGGCATACTAAATGAATATTTTGCATCAGTATTTACTGTGGAAAAGGATATTGAAGATATAGACTGTAGGGAAATAGATGGTGACATCTTGCAAAATGTCCAGATTACAGAGGAGGAAGTGCTGGATGTCTTGAAACTGTTAAAGGTGGATAAATCCCCAGGACCTGATCAGGTGTACCTGAGAACTCTGTGGGAAGCTAGAGAAGTGATTGCTGGGCCTCTTGCTGAGATATTTATATCATCGATAGTCACAGATGAGGTGCCAGAAGACTGGAGGTTGGCAAAC
>NC_057739.1:9989225-10053411 GCF_004010195.1 Chiloscyllium plagiosum | reverse complement strand
GAAGTGGCGGATGGAGTTTAATTCAGATAAATGCGATGTGCTGCATTTTGGGAAAGCAAATCTTAGCAGGACTTATACACTTAATGGTAAGGTCCTAGGAAGTGTTGCTGAACAAAGAGACCTTGGAGTGCAGGTTCATAGCTCCTTGAAAGTGGAGTCGCAGGTAGATAGGATAGTGAAGAAGGTGTTTGGTATTGAGTACAGGAGTTGGGAGGTCATGTTGCGGCTGTACAGGACATTGGTTAGGCCTCTGTTGGAACATTGCGTACAATTCTGGTCTCCTTCCTGTCGGAAAGATGTTGTGAAACTTGAAAGGGTTCAGAAAAGATTTACAAGGATGTTGCCAGGGTTGGAGGATCTGAGCTACAGGGAGCGGCTGAACAGGCTGGAGCTGTTTTCCCTGGAGCGTCGGAGACTGAGGGGTGAGCTTATAGAGGTTTACAAAATTATGAGGGGCATGGATAGGATAAATAGGCAAAATCTTTTCCCTGAGGTCGTGGAGTCCAGAACTAGAGGGCATAAGTGAGAGGGGAAAGATATAAAAGAGACCTAAGGGGCAACTTTTTCATGCAGAGGGTGCACGTGTATGAAATGAGCTGCCAGAGGATATGGCGGAGGCTGGTACAATTGCAACATTTAAGAGGCATTTGGATGGGTATATGAATAGGAAGGTTTTGGAGGGATGTGGGCCGGGTGCTGGCAGGTGGGTCTAGATATCTGGTCGGCATGGACTGGTTGGACCGAAAGGTCTGTTTCCATGCTGTACATTTCTAAGACTCTATGTTTCACTTGTAATACTGATACGACATGGAACCATACAGAGACATGTTCACCCCCTTGGTCTTTTCAGTGCTCCCCATATAGAGGCTGCAGGTCCACAAAACAGTGCTGACGTCAGTGACTATGCACTAAGAAAGCAAATTGAAGTGGACAGGGGTTGTCAGACTCCAAGTAAATGCGAATTAAGTGAATGCTACAAAAGCAAGGTAAGAGCCATAGGATGCATCTGGTGCAGATGCAAGAGGTGTATCTGTGTGCCTGCATGAACGCAGCCTGCAGAGCATACAGGCCATTTATATCTATAAGATTCAAAATAACCTGTTGGGAGATGGAAAAAGTCTATGAGTTGATCTTTGAGCAAGTTTGATATTGTTGGAGAGGGTTCAGGAAAGATTTACCAGGACGTTGCTGGGGATGGAATGTTTGACTGATAAAAATAGGCTTGATAGGCTGGGTTTTTTAAACTGGAGTGTAATAGGTTGAGGGGCGATCATATAGATGTTTATAAAATCATGAGGAGTATAGATAAAGTGAATAGCTGAGGTATTTTCCCTAGGCTGGGAAAGTTCAAAACTAGGAAACATATTTTTAAGGTGAGAGGAGAAAGTTTTCAAAAGGCCATTAGAGGCAGCCTTTCTTACATAGAGTGGTTCATGTGTGGAATGAACTACGAAAGGAGGTTTCTCTGAAAGTGGTGTCTGAGGTAGACAGGGCAGTGAAGAAGGCTTTTGGCACACTGGCCTTCATCAGTCAGGGAATTGAGTATAGAAGTTGGGAGGTTATGTTGTATAGAACATTGGTGAGGTCGTATTTGGAGCATTGTGTTCAGTTTTGGTCACCTTGTTATAGGAAGGATGTTATTAAACCAGAAATAGTGCAGAAGAAATGTACAAAGATGTTGTCAGAACTCAATGGCCTGAGCTGTAGGGAGAGGTTGGATAAGCTAGGACATTTTTCTTTAGAGTGGAGGAGATCTTATAAAGGAATATAAGATCATGAGAGGCATGGATAGGGTGAATGCACTCAGTCTTTTCCCCAGGGTTGGGGAATTAAGGTCAAGAGAGCATCAGTTTAAGGTTAGAGGGGAAAGTATAAAATGGAACCTGAGGGGCAACATTTTTACACAAAGCATTGCATGCATATGGAATAAGCTGCCAGTGGGAAGTGGTTGAGATGCTACAATAACAGCATTTAAAAGGCATTTGACAAATAAGTGGATAGGAGAGGTTTAACAGATATGGGCTAAGTGCAGGGAAATGGGGTTAGCATGGACAGTCATCTTGATCAGCATGGACCAGTTTGAGCCAAATGACCTGTATCCATGCTGTTGAACTCTGCGACTCTAAGTGATGGATGCAAGTAACAGTTACAAAATATAAAAGAAATTTGAATAAACACATGAATATGAACAGTTTGGAGGGATATGGCCCAGGGGTAGGCCAGCGGGACTAGTTTCATTTGGGAACATGGTGGGCATGGACCAGTTGGATTGAAGAGTCTATGTCCATGCTGTATGGCTGTATAACTCTATAATATAGTGAGGCTGGAGGTTGCTACTCTTATGGATGAAAGGCCAAGGAAGATGGTGACCACAGAGCAGGGAGTTATTATGGAGAAGGAGTTGGAGGATGGCTTGGGCAAACATTCGATGAGTTGCAGTTACCAGGTTTCAATGCTATTTTACCTGTTATCAATGTGTCCTCTATAGTTACTCAGAGAAGGAGTGGAGAATTGGAAGTGGTGAATGAATAAGTTGAATTAGGGGTTAATGAGGTGTAATTGCATGAAAATAAGACAATCTCCTCTCAGCAGTGAAGTCTAAAGTCATCACTTTTAGTTTGAGGAAAAATCAGAGAACGTTTTCTCAAATTCAAGATTCTAGTGTTTTCATTCTCACCCTATTTTCCCATTGTCATGGCTCATACTGTAAAAAGACAGGAAATATTCCGCCCAATGAACCAAGTTAAAACTTAAATATGTTGGAGTTAATAAACGCATTTAATCTCAGCAATACAAACCAGATATTCCAATTCAATAAATCATTTCCAATCTTTAGTTTCTCACTGTGAGAATTCTTAATTATAAAATAGGAAATATATAGCCATATTACATTTTTTATGTTTTATAAATAAATGACTGAAGAGATTAATATTGAAGAAGTAATAGCCACAGAAGTTAAGATGATATTGGTACAATTCAGATAGAAAGAAAGGAAAGATACAGCACAATTGAGGAAAACCTAAGAATTAAACCTTGGGTCATAATGAATAGATTTGTAACTGTGGATACTCATGCAGGGAAGCAAAGAAGGACTTTGGTCAAAAGCCGATGAGATATTCATAGCGATAGGTCAGGGGTTCATCTGCAGAATGGGTTGAAAGATGGTCACAAAACAGAAACTGCATGTTTTCTCAAACTGCAGAGAAGTGGGAAGTGGTGCCTTAGAGGAATGCTGGGATCTGGTGATGGCTGTGTAATCGCTAACTCAGAATTTCAGAGTCTGGCACCAAGATTTATAGTTGATTATGAAATAAGGAGGGGAAGGAGAGTCCCAGATCATAACGAAGACTCTTGCAACAAAAGACAGGAAGAGGTAGAGGAAGAGTGTGGAAAGAAATGTTGAACTGTAAGGTCATTCATGTTGATAGGCAAAATAATTCAACTTATTCATTCATCACTTCCAATTCTCCACTCCTTCTCTGAGTAACTATAGAGGACACATTGATAACAGGTAAAATAGCGTTGAAACCTGGTAACTGCAACTCATCGAATGTTTGCCCAAGCCATCCTCCAATTCCTTCTCCATAATAACTCCCTGCTCTGTGGTCACCATCTTCCTTGGCCTTTCATCCATAAGAGTAGCAACCTTGTTTTGTAAAATATAAAAAGAAGCTATGCAGTGCAAAGTTGGTACAGAAACAGGAAAGAATGTTGCAATATCATTGGAGTTTGTTACTGTATGAGCAGAATACAAAAGCAAAATGGCAATGTTAAATTAATACAGAATCTTATTTAGACCACACGTTTGGCACTGTAAGCAGTTCTACTACAAAAAGGACATTGGAGTTCTGGTGAAAACACACTTAGTATGATTTTGGTTCAAGGCAGGAGAAGGTTGAAAAGAAGGCGAAGTCAAGAACTGTATTTAGGTTGAGCCTTCAAACTAACCTTATTTATAAGACACAATAACTGAATACTGTTGTACATGGCAATCATAGATATGCAAGCTCTGATCCTATAGCAAAAGGAGAAGGCACAATGATTTAATGGTTTGCACTGGTGTCTCACAGCACCAGGGGCTCTGGTTCAATTCCAGCCTCAGGCAGCTATCTTGTGTAGAGTTTGTACATTCTCCTTGTGTCTGTGTGGGTTCCCTTGGGGTGCTTTGATTTCCTTCCATAGTCCAACGATGTGTAGGTTAGGTGCATTGGCCATGCTAAATTACCCATGTGCTTCACATGCATAAGCTATGTGGATTAGCTACAGGGAATGTGGGGTTATGGGATAGAGTGAATGGTTGGGATAAATGGCATTTTCCCACATTGTAGGGATTCTAAATAATTGCTAACTGGTTTTCTTTTTGTGTTCCTACATGTGCACTCTCAAGACTCTTGTGTTTTAGAGTTTCATATTTAGTTTATTTTTCTGGAGTTCTGAATCCACTCACATGTTTCTATTTCTGCTCAGTGATAGGCAGCTCCATGACATCATCGCAAGATTGCTCCAGGGTCCTGAAGCTCTTGCACAACAAAATTACCAAAATTGAGAAGCTGAAACTCTGTCAGGGAAGATTGATCAGGCATTTGTTTCTTCATTTAGAGGAAGAGAAGATGAAAAGGTGATTCGGTGGAGGATTCTCAGATTATGATGCAATTTGACACTGCAGCAGTACAGAAACAGAGACTGAAAAATGTTGTTCCAGACTGGGGCATGCAAGAAATTAAATTTTCACAACAGAAGTGGAAACAAGAGTTGGGTTTGTTTTCAGGAAAGAAACTGGTATGGTGAGAAATGAATATGTTAATAACGATGGGTTTCATGATGAAGCTATTCTGACATGGACATTACATGAAGTTCAATGAGAAAAAAAAGAGAAGCTTTGTTGTATACAACTATTTTCAGTATTACACACCACAATTGAGGAAATTAAGAATTAACAGGACTTACTGAGAGTGAAACAGAGTTACTGTTATTTAAGAATAAGATAGAGATGCAGCAGACTCAGACCATTAACAGTCTAGATGAGTGGTGCAGTCTAAGAGTTATGTACAGATATCCAACACCATCAAACCATGGTAGACAGAATCCACAAAGGGGCTTGAGTGTGAGTGGAAACACAACCTATAGATGCAACAGTAATTGTCCTAAGCATGATCATAGCAAAGTTCTATCAAGTCTCCAGTAGGACGTTGGGGGTGAGGCTTTAATAGATATGAGGAAGAATTTCTCAATTTGAATTAGCAAAGGCCTGTCAAATGAATTGTGGGAAACCATCACTTAGGTTGCTGTTTGTGTTCAGGCTGAGATCTGCTGATTGTGTCCAAATAGCCCACAGTACCATCGGGAAATTGAGTGAGGTGTCTCAGGAAAAATAAGGCTGATACTGCTTTACCAATGTTGCTTTGAATCTAATGATGGAGGATATTGCTCACGGGATGAAGGTGTCGCTGGCTAGGCCAGCAATTATTGCTCATCCCTAATTGCCCAGAGGGCAGATAAGGGTCAACCACATTGCTGTCAGTCTGGAATCACATGTAGTCCAGATTAGGTAAGGATGACAGTTTCCTTCCCTAAAGGAAATTAGTGACCTGCATGGGCTTTTCCAACAATCAACAAAGGATTCAAGGTTATCATTACAATCTTAACTCCAGATCTTTTTTATGGAACTTAAATTTCATCATCTTCCATGTCCAGATTTTAACCTGGCACTCCAGCACACTTACTTGGATCTCTGGATTAACAGTCCAGCAACAATACCACTAGGCTGTGACCTCTCCTGAATGGGAGCCAACATGTCACTTGGGATACGAGGTTTCTGATTGTCTTAGTCGACTGCTCCACTCATGTGCACTTTATAAATGATGATATCATAATCCAGACCTCCAGGACACTTCTTATTGTTGCTGGAAAGGCCATTTGAGGTGGTGAAAGAGATAATGATGTTCTCAACAGTGAGAGCAAAACCTCTGGACAAATCTGCTTCCTTCATTAAAGTGATTCGATATTTCAGGCTGCCTTTTTCATGCATTTGTTGATAATGTGCATCTCATACTCCCTTCCATAACCGTCACCCTCAGTCAGATCAGGAGAACCCTGACATTTATGACATCCTCATGAGTGTTTTATGTTCTGAGAGGCTGCATATAACGTGAAGTAGAAGTGTTGCCCAAACCTATGAGGTGTAATGTTGTGCTGTGATTCATGAGAGCCCTCATATTTGTAGCAGATTTTTATAAGCATCCAGACGCTCAAGGCCATGGTTGTTTTGATGTCTACCAGCAAGGTATATGCGGCGTTAGGTCTTTGGCAACATAGAGTCATAGAGTCATAGAGATGTACAGCATGGAAACAGACCCTTCGGTCCAACCTGTCAATGCCAACTAGATATCGCAATTCAATCTAGTCCCACCTGCCAGCACCCGGCCCATATCCCTCCAAACCTTTCCTATTCATAATCCCATCCAAATGCCTCTTAAATGTTGCAATTATACCAGCCTCCACCACTTTCTCTGGCAGCTCATTCCATACATGTACCACCCTCTGTGTGAAAAAGGTTGCTCCGTATGTCTCTTTTATATCTTTCCCCTCTCACCCTAAACCTATGCCCTCTAGTTCTGGACTCCCCACCCCAGGGAACCCTTTCAAGTTTCACAACATCTTTCCGATGGGAATGATAACCATTTACCAGGAGAATCACAGGTATATGCAGTGTCTTGGTCATCTCCAGGCAGCTCTATCTTCAGTGAGTGTACTTTGCAGGCAGCCTGTGTGTCTTTCCTGACTGTTTTTTTCTCTCCTGTGCTCTTGTGCTCTCTAGTGCTCCAACCTTCCTACAGAAGGTGTTGCCTTTCATCACCACTGGATCCAGAATCTGAGAGTGGTATCCTTATTAATCACTTTGATCATTGTCAGCATGGAGTAGAATGTGATACTGGCCTCCCCTCAGCTGGAAGTGGCGATATTTTCACATACCTAATCGCTACTGCTCTTTCCACTCTGGTGGTGATTGGGTTTTGGAGAGTAGTGGGGGGTGGGGTGGGGGGAGGGTGGGGGGGAGGGGTGAATATTCAACTCTCAGAGTTTAGATTGAGCCCCAAGGGCAGGTTTAGAATCTCTTACTCGTTTTGATTTTTACAAATGAATCAGTCTTGTTGTAAGGAAAATATTGTGACTTTTGCAAATTATATGTGAATTCATGATGATAACAGTTATAGGATCAGTTTGGCATGAGCAGAACAAACAGTGAATGACTCAATGCAGTGAAGTGTGAAATGATTTATTTTGGTGGTCTAATATAAAATGGCAGAATACTATAAATGGAACAATTTCACAATGTATAGTTGAACATAAAGTCCATGGTATGCATGTTCAGGAATCCTTAAAGGTTGCAGGACAAGCTGATTTCAATGGTTGAGGAAGCCTGTCGAGGAAATTACTTATCCTGAGACTTCGAGTCATGTTTCAAGAAGTTGTATTTTTCATGAATTCATGGAGAGACTGGCACAGTCATCACTGTCTCAGCACTCTCTCTCATGCTGAACAGTATGCATAAATGTACATAGTCATACCAACAACTTGGCTTACATTCTGCTCTTTACAATAATTTAAAATAAAGATAAGCACAATGTTGCTATCGCCTTTGTTCTTTGATGTTGCTCAAGAACAGAGAAGCTAATGAGCTCACGAAGCACCCACACTAATGAGCCTATCATACAATCCCTATATTTCCTCAAATTATAATGACACAACCTTGGTCTTTTTCCACGAAAGCGAAAGTCTTAGAGCTAAGATACCTTTTACCTTGGTCAAGCATCCCATCATGCAGCAGTATGCCAAGTTCTTGCTACTTCCACAAAGCCCCTGGCTTACTTGACTTTCTTGATAAAGACATAGACTCTAAAAGCAAAGAAACTATACCTTGAAATTCATGTACCTAATCAAACCTAACCTAAACTAACCTCACCATTCATTACTCAGACCTTTGAGTATAGGGGTTGGTACATTATGATGAGGTTGTACAAGATGTTGGTGAGGCGTCTTCTGGACTACTGTGTGTAGTTCCGGTCACCCTGTAATAGGAAAGAGATTATTAAGCTGGACAGAGTTTAGAACATATATACCCAGATGTTGCCAGCAATGGAGAGTTTGAATTATAGGAAGATGGTGGATAGACTGGACCTTTTTTTTACTGTAGGATAGGACGTTGAGGAGTGACCTTATAGAAGTTCATAAAAGCATGAGGGTTATGGGTAAGGTGAACGGCAGGCATCTTTTCTCTAGGATGGAGAATTTCAGGACTAACATGCGTATTTTTAAGATGAGGAGACAGGTTTAAAAAAGAAATGAGGGTCAATATTTTTATGCAGCCTGCTTTGTGTGTGGAATGAACGTCCGGAGGAAGTGGTGGATGCGGGTACAGTTCCAACATTTAAAAAGCATTTAGGTAAACACATGAACATGAAATGTTTGGAGGGATATGGGCCAAGTGCAGACGGGTGGGACCAATTTGGGATGATGGTCAGCATTGGACCAAAGTGTTTGTTTCCATGCTATATGACTCAATGGCTCGATGAGCTCAGGTGGAGAATTGTAGAGAATTCCATGGCACTATGCTTGAGAGAAGATCTAGATGTGTGAGAACCAGCTATACAGAATGCTGCCATGGTCAAAACCCTTCAACTACTAAAAGAGACTGGAAAGTTAAGACTGTTCTCCTGAGAACAGGGAAGTGAAGAGATGAGCCAGTAGAGGTCTTTAGGATGATAAAAGGCTTTGGTAGTGAAAATAAAGGAAGAGAAATGTCCCTTTAACAAAGGGATCATTTATAAAAGATCACAGACACAAAATTATTCTGGAAAAAGAGCCAGAGGAGGGATGAGCAGATTCCTTTTTCATTCTGGTAGTTATTGGGATTCATAATGTTTTACCTGAAAAGACAGTGGAAGCTAATTCTATACATTTTTGCATCATTTGGACAGATATTTAAAGATGAAGAACTCTGTGTTTTACAAAAAGTGATGTGAGATGTAGTTGCTCTTTCCTCTGAATAAAGTTGAAGGCTCAATGCCCTCTTTTCTTTCTAGGAGTTTTTCGAACGTTGACACATTGTAGGTAAATATCCAAGAAAGAAACAGAAAACTCTTGAACCTCATGAGTGGGTAAACTCGAAAGAGTCATTTGGGACTTTTTTTATATCTCGGAACCTATTTTTGGTGAATCTGATTCTGAAACTATGTCAACATCTCTGGTGCTTCAGACTTCACTAGTTACTTATCACTCTCCTGAATTAAAAAGACACCACAAAAAATGGATTTTATGAAGAGCTTATGCTCGAAACATCAACTCTCCTGCTCCTCGGATACTGTCTGACCTGCCAGGCTTTTCCAGTGTCACACTCTCGACTCTGATCTTCAGCATCTGCAGTCCTCACTTTCTCCGACAAAAGGTCTATTCCATAGTAACTTTATCCAACAACATTTCCATTAATATAAATAAAATCAAACTCTGCAGCTGGTGTGGTTCTTTATTGTCTGTCTTATGGAGACAAATGGCTGTTCACCAGGATTGTTCTTGCACCATGAAATTCCACGTGCGTATCCATCAGAGTATATTCAATTTTTTGATAAGGTCCTTATCTGAATCTCCTGCTGCAGAATCTGTGTTTGACCATGCCCTTCCATTGAGCCCACCAGTTTGCTATCCCCCTGGGTTGACCTCAGCCTGCTTGTGCCTCATGAGTGACCACCATCAGTTCTCTGCCGCTGCCTCCTGTTAAATGCACCGTTTTCCTGCAAGACTGAAGGAAGGGCATCTTTACATATGTTGTAGAATGTTTTGTATAAGTGTCAATTAGAATTGAATAGTTGGAGATGTGTGAAGACGGAACTGTGGGAATGATGGTTATAACATTGGTATTTGTGAGAGGGTGGAGTAGAGAATATGAATGCTAGCTCCAAGTTGTAATTGTTTAATGGCGAGTGATTGAGAAATGATGTATTTACTCGTGTGTAAAATTGGTGACATGGTGTATGGGACATCATTCAAGAATGGAATTCCTGACCTTGATTAATATGTCAGTTCATTGATCCTCTTCCATCAATGCTTCCAGATCCTGAGGGCCAGATCTCCTTATATTTCTACCTGCTTCCATTCTCCATACAGCATGTGCCTAGATATCATCCTGAGCCCTGAGCAAAGATGGTCTTGTTCTTCCTTTCAATCTCCTAAATAAGGCTACCAATGCCACATTAGAGAAAAGGGAAGCCCTCTTTCTAGCACACTGCATCATTAGTCTTTTCTTTCCACCTCAGAGACACTTCTGGAGACTTGCCACCAGCCTTTGCAACCAGAATATATATATAATCCCTCCTGAATGTACAGAGTTAACATTACATTCTGCACTGGTCTGCACGTCACTACCAATGTAATGATAGGTAACACTTGTGCGTTGTCGATGATGTGATGATCAAGCACCATGTACTTGAGAAACTCATGCTGAGCCTCATCAAATTTTCAAATCGTAGGATCTTCTAAACCTGAAGGAGGTTAGAAGATCCTCCATC
This sequence comes from Chiloscyllium plagiosum, assembly GCF_004010195.1. Lineage (NCBI taxonomy): Eukaryota > Metazoa > Chordata > Chondrichthyes > Orectolobiformes > Hemiscylliidae > Chiloscyllium > Chiloscyllium plagiosum. The sequence continues at coordinate 10,042,849 of NC_057739.1, read as the reverse complement.
AGTCCATCATCACTGCACCTGGTCTTTGAGAAAAATACAACCAATTTATCCTCCTTCTGTACTTAACCCCAAATCCTGAAAACTCTTCCCTTGCAGGTTATTATGAAGGTGTAAGTGTGTATGTACCTTTAAGAGAGAGGAAGTTGGCAAGGATGACTAAAAGCATAGAATGTGCTGAACAAGGTAAAAATGTAACACTTGGTTGGAACAAATCGCTGGAGTTGTGTTGCCATGGAACAACAACAAATTCAAATTCAACCAATCAGTTTAAATTATGCCCCAATTCCAAAATCCAATCAAATTTGAATTTAGTGTTTTGATGACATCAAACCAATGAAATGGTCTCATGTTTTGGGGTATAAAACCAGACATTTTGAACAGTTAGGGGGAGAACTGCCAAAAAACCCAACAAGTATGGACTTCTATCCGAATAGCTCCCTGAAAGGTACCTGTCCATAAGAATTTTATGCAGCAGAAGACTGAAGACAACCTAGAAAAATTTACAAAGGGGAATTGACAAAGCTGACTTGTTTTGAAATGTGACTTTTTTTTTGTCAGCCTTAATTGGAGATTTTTAACTGAGTAGTATTGTAGAGTGGGAGGTAAGCATTAGATTGAGGAGAAAGGAGTTGTAAATAGTTGTCTAATGTTCTCTTTTGGACTTAAAGGATGAAACTGTTAATTTTTACTTTAAATATTGATCTCTGAGATTGTTCTTTCATTCTCGAAATTGAATAGATTACAGCAAGAGGTGAGCTTCTCTGTGTGTTGGGTTTAAATGAGCAGAGGGGTTAACCCCATGTTGTAACAGTTTGGGGACTAGTCATCAAGATTTGAACAGTTTTGGGGCTTCCATCCATGATTTGAACAGGTTTAGGCAGATCCAGTCTGAGATTTGGACAGATTTGAATAGATTTGAGGTGCGATAAAAGCCCAGTAGATTTAAATACTTGCCAGTTAGAGTCCTAGATATTTAAATAAAATGTAGGTGAGACAATTTGTTTAGTTTCAGTTACTTGTGGTTGGTTAAATTAAAAGTGAGAGAAATGGCTGTTAAAATGGCTACAGAGGTTCTGGGGTTTGAAGATGATTCCCAAATTTGCCAAGAAAGTTTAGAAAGAAAAGTCCACACTTAGCAAAGAGGTTAGAACTGGGTTTAATCAGGGGCAAAAGTAAAGCTGAAATGTAAGGGGATTACTCAAACACTTAGGTGTGTCAGAGGAACAGACAAGTGCAGTAGAGTTAGAAAAACATAAATTACAACTGAGAAAATTGGAGTTACAAGATAAACAAAGGGAAAGAGAGGGAGAGACAAAAGAGAGAGAGAGAGAGAGCAAAAAGAGAGAGAGAGCAAAAAGAGAGGGAATGTACTTAGCTGAGCAAAGAGAGAGAGAAGAAAGAGAGAGAAAAGAAAGAGAGAGAACGTACATAACTGAGCAAAAAGAGAGTGAATTTGAACTTGAGAAGATGTGACTTAGTCAACAAAGTCAAGTTAACAGGATGGAAATTAAAAGAAGGTAGTGATATATACAAATATGTCAAAATTCTGCCACACTTTGATGAGAAAAATGTTGAAGCCTTCTTTATTTCATTGGAAAAACTGACTAGGCAGTTAGGTAATCTGAGAATTCATGGGTAATGCCAGTTTGGACTAAACTGGTAGGCAGAACTAGTGAGGTATTTGCTGTGCTGTCAGGTGAAGGGTCAAGAGACTATGAAGAGGTCAAACAGGCTATTTTAAGTATTCATGAATTGGTACCAGAAGCATATAGACAGTGGTTCAGAAACACAAAGAAGGAACCAGGTCAGACTTGCGCTGAGTTTGAAAGAATTAAACACAGTCATTTTGGTAGATAGGTGTGGGCTTTAAAGATTGATAAGACCTTTGAGGTTCTAAGAGAGATTATTCTGCTGGAGGAGTTTATAAACTCACTTCCAGAGATGATAAGAATTCACATGGAGGAACAGAAAGTTCAAGAAGTGAAAAGGGCAGAAGAATTAGCAGATGAATACATGTTGATGCATAAGACAAGATTCCAGTTCTTCACCCAGACACACGGAACAGCCATGGGGACCAATGTGCACCTCATTACGCCAATATATTCGCGCATAAGGTTGAGCAGACCTCTTTAATGCACAGGATCTCCAACCAACCCTATACACCAGATACATTCACAACACTTTCTTCCTTGGGTCTCATGGTGAGGAATCATTAAAATGACTATGCAATATCAACAAATTTCATCCCACCATCAGACATTACCATGGACTACTCTTCAGATTCAGTCTCATTCTTAGACACAAGCATCTCCACCAAGGACACACACCTCAGTACCTCACTCTACCACCAGATCACAGATAACCTCAGGATTCTGCCCTTCTCTAGCTTCCAAGCTAAATGTAATAAAGCAGTCATTCTCTATGAGCAAGCCCTACAAAAATGCAGGATCTGCTCAGATGAGAAGGAATGCAATGGACATCTGAAGATGCTGAAAGACACCCTCCTAAGAATGGTATATGATGCTCAACTCGTTGATTGCAACAACCTCCTCAGATGATAGACACAGAATACGATCGATAGAGTACCCTTTGTTGTCCAGTACTTCCCTGAAGCAGAGAAACTACGCCATATTTTTCGCAGCCTTCAACACATCATCAATGAGGATGAACATCTCGCCAAGATTATCCCTGTGTCTCCACTTCTTGCCTTCAAACAACCACCAAACTTTTAACAGACCATTGTTTGCAGCAAACTACCCAACCTTCAGGAGACCGTCGATCACAGCACCACACCAACCCTCTCACGGCAACCACTGTAAGACGTGTCAGATCATCAACATGGATATCACCATCACACATGGGAACACCATCCACCATAAGCATGACAGATGCTCATGTGACTCGGCCAATGTTGTCTACCTCAAATGCTGCAAGTTAGGATGCCCTGAGGCATGGTATATTGGTGAGACCAAGCAGACGCTATGACAATGGATGAATGGACACCGTGCAACAAATGCCAGGCAGGGATGCTCCCGCCCAGTTGGGGAACACTTCAGTGGTCAGGGACATTCAACCTTTGATGTTCGGATAAGCGTCCACCAAAGTTGTCCTTGAGATGCACAATCGTCGAGCACAGACTGATGGTGAAGTTCCATGAAGATGGCCTCAACCATGATCTTGAGTTCATGTTACATTACATGTAACCCCACCATACTGCTCTGTATCTATAAAATCTTCCTTGCTGTTCTGTTTCAATACCATCACCTTGATAACTTGTTATGATTTCTCTATCTTAATTAGTTGTACAGTTTTGGATTACTTGTTACATTGGTTAGACCCTTGGCATGAGACTCTTACACCTATCATGTTATTCAAGCCATTTAGCTTGGGTCCAGCACCACATTATTTTTATTTTTTGTAATTACTTCTCTGTCTCAATTTATTGGATTATAGATCATCCCTTCACTTGATATTCAGCTATTGACACTTGACTCACACCATCTGACACTTTTAATCACCTGAAGAGATTTATTATTCAGCCTGTCGACACACCATTTGTATGATCTTTCGATCTCTCTGCCTATGCATTCTGTGCTTGTGTGGTTCTCTTCACTTCACCTGACAAAGGAGCAGCGCTTCGAAAGCTATGATTTCAAGTAAACCTTCTGGAATATAGCCTGGTGTCATGTGACTTCTGACCTTATCCCCAGATGTGTTCTCTCTGGCCTCTCTTCAAGATTATGTTTGAAGAACAATCATGGTCTGGGGTCTTATGTTGAGCTCCCTCATTCCTTCACAGCGCTCTGACATATCGAAAACATTTTTTTTAACTTTGCAGATTTTTGGCAAAAATTGTGTAGTTTCCCATCCTCCTTCTGTTGTCATACCCATGATGCAGTTCTTCAGTCAGGGTAACAATTTATTCTTCGCTGACTTAAAATGATTAATATAATGATTAGTACTTTGGCATACGCGTGTGAATACATTTAATTGTACACGTTTATTTTTATATATTTGTCTGTGCGTGTGCTTGCGTGTGCATGTATTTTCCTTTAAGTGTATAATTTTGATTTCTGAGATGCATTGGCATATATGTGCATGCACGTGTTTCTGTGTGCGTATTTGTGTTTCTGTGTATCTGTGTGTGTGTTTGTGTATAAGCTTGTTTGTTTGTGAGTGTGTGTTTGTATAGTGTGTGTGTGTGTGCGCATGTGTGTCTGTGATCCTTTAAAGGTGATCATTTGATTTCTGAAAACATACTTACTTCAGCTTCTTCTGTTCTGTCTATAGGTTTTATAGTCCATTATTTCAGCTTTTTATGTCTACATCTATGGAATAGAACATGCAGTAGCTGTTTGACATATCTCATCACGCCTTCAGTTTAAAGGTCTGGATTTAGAGTCATAGAGTCATGCAGTATGGATACAGGCCCTTCGGTCCAACCTGTCCATGCTGACCAGATATCCCAATCTGATCTAGCCCCATTTGTCAACATTTGGTCCATATCACTCTAAGCCTCCCAATCAAATACCCATCCAAATGCCTTTTAAATTATGTAATAATACCTGTCTCTACCACTTCCTCTGGCAGGTAAAAACAAGGACTGCAGATGCTGGAAACCAGAGTCGAGATTAGAGTGGTGCTAGAAAAGCACAGCAGGTTAGGCAGTATCCGAGGAGCAGGAAAACCAACGTTTCGGGCAAAAGACCTTCATCAGGAATAGAGGCAGAGTGCCAGCAGAGTTCTCACGCAGACTCCTGTTGTCTGATTTGATGGGATATCCAGGTGTGTTGGATTTGTGTATCTTTGGAAGGCAGTAATGTCTCCTATGCTAGATGTACACAGGATGAGAATGCATAGGATACTCTGAAAGTCTGGATCGAAGGTGTTGATCAGTCTGTTGAGTGGAATAGTGTGTCGGATCAGCAGGTAATTGTCTGTAGTGCTCTTAGTTGTTCAGTTGTCAGTATACGTCTTTACAGTAGTCTGTCCTATTCTGTATGACAATGGCTCCTCCATTGCTGATTTGATGACAGCATTAAGATTGGTCTTGAGAGCTTGGGAGGCATTGTGTCGTGCTTGGGTGACATTTTGCACAATCTTGTGAGCGCAGCTGATGAATCTGGCGTTAACGCATCTCCATCTCAAGTTTAGGATAAAGGCCTTCCGGAGAAGACAAATTCAACTCTTTTTTTTCCTTTGGTCGCTGCACCACGATCTCTCTGTTGACTGTTCTGGTTCATTGGTTGTCTCGCTGGGTGTGAGCTGACATCTTGGGGTTTGTGGAAGAATTCCTAGAGCTACATTCGCCTGACAAATTCCTCTGTATCTGCCATGAGACTAATGGGACCCACTTTGGTGGTGGGACAGAAATTGAGCCCTTGGCTGAGAACTTCGATTTCTTCTGGTTGAAGGGAGTGGTCAGACAAGTTGACGATGGACTTCTCTGTGGTGTTACCGGTTTCAACTATGATACTGGGGAGGGTTGGTTACCGCTGGTGGTGATGCCCAGTTTATCCAGTTTCCTGTTCTTAGAGTGCCTGTAGGTTCAGTTGCCTCAGCTGCTTGCCTCATAGCTGATGTGCTGTGTCCTGAGCACAGGCTGAGAATACGGACTCTATCTTGATCTCCAACCAATGCTATACACCACATACATTGATGACATTTTCTTCCTTTGGCTGAATGGCAATGGGTCCCTGAAACAATGACATGATGATAACAACAAGATTCATTCCAGCATCAGACTTAACATGGATTACTCTTTAGAATCCTTCCCATTCCTGGACAAATGCATCTCCATCAAGGATGGGCACCTCAGCACCTCACTCTACCGCAAGCCCACTGTTAGCCTCATGATGCTGCACTTCTCTAGCTTCCACCTTAAACGTGATAAAGAAACTATCCTTGATGGACAAACCCTGCATATACACAGGATTTGCTCAGATGAGGAGGAAAGCTACAGACATCTAAAGATGCTGAAAGACGCCCTCATAAGAATGAGATATGATACTCAACTCATCGATCGCAACAACGTCTTCAGAAGACAGGCACAGGACATGACTGATAGAGTATCCTTGATCATCCAGTGTTTCCCCAGAGCAGAAAGAGTATGCCACCTTCTTCGCAGCCTTCAACATGTCGTTGATGGTGATGAACATCTCGTCAAGATCATCCCTAAGCCTCCCCCCTCATCTTCAAACAACCGCCAAACCTTCTACAGCTCATTGTTCACAGCAAACTAACCAGCCTTCAGGATGGCATCAATCATAACACCACACAACCATGTCATGGCAACCTCTGCAAGACATGCCAGATCATTGGTATGGATACAACCATCACACATGGGAGCACCACCCACCATGTACATCACAGATCCACATGTGACTTTGCCAATGTTGACTACCACGCATGCCGCAGGCAAGGATGCCCTGAGGCATAGTATATTGGCGAGACCATGCAAGTGCTATGACAACGGATGAATGGACACTGCGCAACAATCACCATAAAGGGTTGTTCCTTCACAATCAGAGAACACGTCAGTGGTCAAGGACATTCAGCTTCCAATCTTCAGGTTAGCATCCTCCAAGGCAGCCTTCAAAATACATAACAACGCAGAATCACCTAGCAGAAACTGATAGCTTAGTTCCATACCCATGAAGATGGCCTCAAATGTGATCTTGGGTTTGTGTCCTGCTACATGTGACCCTACCTTACTGTTCTGTATCTGTAAAATCTTCCTCACTGTCCTGTTTTGACATCATCACCTTGATAATGTGTTACGATCGCTCTACCTTAATTAGTTTGTACAGTTTTGGATTGTTACTTTGGGTAGGCCCTCGGCATGTTATATCTATCATGTTACTCCAGCCATTTGGTTTGTCTCCAGCACCACCTTGTTTTTAATTTTTGCAATTATCTCTCCGCCTCAATTAATTGGCTTAATTATTGCTATTCATCTGTTAACACTTTACTCACACCATCTGACACTTTTGATCACCTGCAGAGGCTTATTATTCAGCCTGTTGATACTTAACTCACACCATTCGTATGACCTTTTGATCTCTCTGCCCCTTAATCTCTCTGTCTATGAAATCTGTGTCTGTATGGTTCTCATAATTTCACTTGATGAAGGAGCAGCACTCCGAATGCTTGTGATTTCAAATAAACCCGTTGGACTATAATTTGGTGTTGTGTGATTTTTAACTTTGTACACCCTAGTCCAACATCAGCTACTCCAAATCATGTGTGGTTCTCGTCATTTCACCTGATGAAGGAGCAGCGCTCCGAATGCTTGTGCTTTCAAAAAAAAACCTGTTGGACTGTAACCTGGTGTCAAACTTTTGACCTTTCCACCCCAGTCCAACACCAGCACTTCCACACCATGACATCCAGGGATGCTTTTGAACATGCTTTTGAAATTGCTGAAAAGGCTCAGCAGGTCTGACAACATCTGTGGAGAGAAATCAGAGTTAATGTTTTGGATCAAGTGACCTTTCCTCAGAACTGGTTCGTCAAAACCAGTTTCACCTTATAACAGTCAAAAAAAAACAAAGGACTTCGCAAATAACATAAAATTGTCACTGGGTTACAGCAGTTTGGTCAGCTACTCAAAATCACATGAGGAGATCCAATGATAGATTGACCACCAGAGACAGATCTTGGCTTGTGGGATCTCAACACAACTAGTATCATTGTGAATATGCACTATTGCTTAGTAATGTAACAAAGGAGTATCACATTAAGCAGACTATAAGCAAAATGTTGCGTGCCATTGATATATGGGCTACAATGTTTGAACCCAAAAGCACAGGAGGTTAGTGGGCATCAGGAAGGGGTAATTGAAATCAAACAGTCTAGGGAAGAGTCAGGATTCTGGTGAGGTGTTCAGGTAACGAGAGTGGTGTCAAGGGTTCAGTCTAACATTTCATGGGTAACTACCCAGCTAAATAAATTGGAACTGTCTGATGCACTCATTCCTAATTCAGACTTGGAGAAATTCTTGGAGCATCGAGGAGGAATTCCCTGAGTAATTCCCATGGAGCTACTGCAACGGGGATTCCATGAGGTCCTGACATGTATCCCTGCTCCTATATCTACTGTCAGACCAACTGGAGATGGGATGACTTGGGCCAAAAAGCTTTTGAAAGTCCCTAAACATGCTCTTCCCGAAAGAGATCTGCTTTGTGTGATTCCTGGTAACCAATAATGACCATTACTGATGGTTGTAAGACCTTGCTACATGATACATGCAGAGCAGCAGATGGGAATCAAATCAGAAAAACAAACGCCTCCACTAAAAAGCAGTTTGTATTTAAGCGTGTTCAATTTAGTGAATAATGTTTACATTAAAAAAAATTAGAGAACAAATGAGCGCTTAGATTAGGATATGCTTAAGCAAATTATACAATTAAATGGTATGACATTAAGTCGGGTTTATTATGCAAAGTCACGTCTGTAAAATTTCATTTAAATGAAATTGCAACAATGCTGTTGGATTTTATATAGCTTTCAGGCGAATAAGTGATTCATTTATCCACTGGTTAATGGGCAGTGAGAGAAGGCATAAGAAGACTAGAACATAAGATAAAGATCAGCTATTTAGGGACAATAAAATGTTTGTTGTTAATCAACTGATATTAGAAAGAGGGCCCTGTGTTATCTAAGAAGCATTTTAAAATGGATGACTGGAAGTGCTGGCGTATATTTTAATGGCATAAGCACAGGAGAAGGCTATTTATCTCAACTTTCTTGATTTGCCAGAAATTAAAATCAAGGCTGATCTGCAATCTATTGCCACATCTCCTTTAAAATCTTTGGAGAGCAAAATAAGGAACAATAGAACATAGAACAGTATAGCACAGGAACTGGCCCTACGGCCCACAATGTTGTGCTGAACATGATGCCTAATTAAACTCATCCCTTCTACCTGCCCATGGTCTATATCCCTGCATTCCTTCCTTATTCATGTGCTTTTCTAAAAGCCCCTTAAATGCAATCTCAGATTTGAAGCTAATAATTGACCAAACATCAGTCGCCACATGAAAAGAAAGAGTTCCACACTTATGTCAGCCTTCATGTGTCAAATGGTTTCCTAATATCATTGCCAGCCAGTCCCTGAGATTTTGATCATGTCTGCTAGTCCTAGATGGTTAATCCCATGACATCTGTGTGAAGACCTCTATAACTATTAACTACATTCGACTGACATGCTCTATCCCATAGAACTAAATGAGATTCTCGTATTTATATTTCTTCACAGTGTGACCTGTCTATAATTACACAATCTGCAGGAGCCTGATTTCCAGAAATATCCACTCCTGCCTACTCCTAATCAATGTTCATTCCTGATGAAGGGCTTATGCCCGAAACATCGATTCTCCTGCTGCTCAGATGCTGCCTGACCTGCTGCGCTTTTCCAGCATCTGCAGTCCTCAGTTTCTCCTACTCCTAATCAAATCTCTATCCATTCCACTCAGTGCCCACTGCAACTCTACATCTCCACTTTGTTACTCAACTGTCAGCAAAGCAAGCTGTTCTTGGAATACATCGATTGCACAATATTCATGGGTAGTGTAAATGGAATGCAGGTTTAAGCCAAGTTTTCTGATTAGGTCACACAGATTCTGCTGGAAGTGTAGGCTGGAAGGAAACTGACATTGCATTGAACAGTTGCTAGTTATTACATGATTTGCATTGAAAAATAGTGTCATTTTGTTAATCCTTTAATTTTCCAAATGGCTAATCCAACCTTCCTCATGTCCACACTCCTGTCCTTTCCCCAGGACTCTCGATTCCCTGAATTATCAAGAATCCATCTATCTCCACCTTAAATATACACAAGGAGCTCTAAAGACTCACAATCCTTTGAGTGATGAAATCATACCCAACTCAAGTCATTTACCAGGTTAGATGCAAATGACATAATCATTTTCTGCTCACTTCCTGTTGTCCACAGGAAATTGGAAGCTTGAATCTCACATTTCTTATTTGCCATGGGGGAACTCAGTTTCTAAAGCTAACAAGTGTACCTCTGTAGAATGTTATGGCTGCTGCTAGCAATACGTATTCCAAGATGCTGACACTTTTGACTTTTTCTTACTCTTTAGGCAACCATGGTTACATAAGGAAATTGATTGACCTTTGAAGGGAATAAACGTACAGGGTTACATGGCAAAAAAAATGGCAGAATGGCACTGATTGGATTGCAGGTACCAGCACCGACTCAATGGAATTAATGGCTTTCTTCAGTTGTAACACTTGTGAACTCTATGAAAATGGAATCTCATAAACATTCCCATTAATGGTAAGCAGCTAACAAACATGTAAGAATAAGAGGTTCTTTGTAGGTTACCCTCATCTTGCCGCATTGTCCTCCAGGCTTTAATTGTATTTAATACAATAGGGTTTTTGCAATAGTCCATAATAGCTCTCATCTGATCTAAAAATAAAAGTTTGATGAGGGGACACTTTGCTTGGGAGGTCTCAATGTCTAAACAAATTGATTGTGGGTCACAAGAGTCCCAATCAGCTACAAAACATAATAAAAAGCTCAACTGAAACCTCCTAAAGTCTGAAAAATCCAGTCCTCCCCTTGCTTGTGGAAGCTGCAACTTTTCTAATTTGATAAGGGGCCATCTATGATTCCAAATAAAGGAACCAAGCCAGCCGTATAGTTTACGCAACGCCAGTCTCGGCAACATCAGAGGGAGCATTCTCATAGGATATAGGAGATGAGGCAGAATATTTATTTTAACTGGAGCTATTCTGCCTAACCAGGATATTGGGAGATCTCCCCAGCGTTGAAGGTCCTGCCTTATTTTCTCTAATAGGTGCACAAAATTAGCTTTATACAGCTGACCTAATACTGGGGTGATAAAAATACATAAGTATAGAAAACCCTCCAGTGACCACCGAAAGGGAAAGCAAGATCCGTCCGATAAATTGGATATACTGGCGAGACCACCCAATGGCATGGCCTCCGATTTCATAAAATTGATTTTATAGCCTGAGAGTATACTAAATAAATTGATTATTTGAATTAAGCGGGGCATGGATCTCAAAGGATTACTTAAGAAAAAGAGGACACCATCTGCATAGAGAGTGAACCTCTCCTTATACTCCTATAGTGGGAGCATCGGGTTTTCAGCCAGGGCTGACAGATGCTACATTTAAAACCTGGAAGTCCAAAGGTATCTCTTGCGTAGGGGAACTGTTCGTGGAGAGGTTATGATGTCTTTTGAGCAGTTGCGCCAGAAGTTTGGACTGCCTAACGGAGACCTTTTTCAGTATTTCCAAATACAAGATTATATACAGAAGAAGAACACATTATTAGACAGTCCTACAAATTGGACAGGGAGAGAAGAGTGCTATGGCCAATGGGTCCACCCTTGGTCAGTACTCTTTATTACTCATTATATAACGAGGTATCGAAAGACATGGAACGACTGTTTAAAACATGGAGCCAGGAATTGGGATTAGATATCCCTTTAGAAATGTAGGAGGACGTCTGGGAAAATACCAGAAAGATCTCTATTTGTAATAGAACCCAAGCTATTCAATTAAAGATACTCCAAAGGGCTCATATAACACCTGAACGACTTGCAAAATTTAGAGTAGGAACATCTCCAATGTGTCCTAAATGCAAAATAGAAGTGGGCACTCTCACGCACTGTTTATGGACATGTCACAAGATCCGTAGATACTGGTACAGAGTAGCGAATGCTCTGTCAGAAATCTTGGGAACGTAGATTAGATTGGATCCAGTGTCTCTTCTCCTGTGCTTTTCAAATTTGCCCTCCCTGGATGTGCACGGGAGGGAACTATTTTCCATTCTCTCTTATTGTGCAAGGAAAAATATCTTAGTGAATTGGGTAGCTGAGGGCCCTCCAGGACTTTCGAATTGGCACAAGTTAATCATAGAATATATTCCCCTTGAAATATTCCTCACAAATATGGTGCACCAAAAAACTGAATTATTCTACAAAATATGGCAGCCCTTTCTGAACTATATTGACAAAGATATTTCATTCTTATTGTCAAGGGTTTTTGTCTGGCTGTGGTAGTGGTTCTGGCTGGTCCGGTGGCCCCCGGGAGGAGGAATCTCATATGAATACCGGTTTTATTATGACTTTATGTACTTAATTATTGAGTATGTACTTAATTATTTAATTATTCCAATATTTTTCGCTAGTAATGTATCATATCCTATTTTATGTTTTGGTTGTTTGTAGCATAGATTAGTAGTTAGTTGTTGTTTTTCCCCCTTTTTTGTGTTTTGGTTATTATTTATTTCTTTATTATATATATATTTAATTGTATATTAGTGTTTATACTTGTTTGTATCATTTTGTAATTTTGTAAAAAATGTTTAAAAATTTCCTTTTTTTCCAATAAAAATACCTATAAAATAAAAAAAATGAAGTTCAATTGTTGCCACCCTGACACGTATAATTAACTGTAAACTTCAGAACGCATAAAGAAGTAACTGTACGTGAAGTAAATATAAGTAACAGCGACTTACATTCCATAAGACTGTAAGAAACAGGAGTAAGCTAATTAGCCCATCGAGCCTGATCTGTCATTCAAAAGGATCATGGCTGATCCAGCCTTCCTCACGTCCACTCTCCTGCCCATTCCCATAACCCTTCATTCCCCTACCAATCAAGAATCTATCTGTCTCAGCCTTGATCTTCCCCCACACCTCTCTGTGGTCTGAGGTGCATTTGTTTTAATGCAAGAAGTGTAGTAGGTAAGGCAGATGAACTTAGGGCTTGGATTAGTACCGGGGAGTATGATGTTATTGCTATTACTGAGACTTGGTTGGTTGAGGGAAGGGCATGATTGGCAATTAAATATCCCAAGAGATCGATGCTTCAGGTGAGATAGAGAGGGCGATAAAAGGGGTGGAGGTGTTGCACTATTGGTCAGAGATGTTATCAGAGCTGTGCTGAAGGAGGGCATTGACTGGGATTCATTTAGTGTTAGAGGTCTAGATGGAATAGAATTTGTAAGGAGCATCCAGGAGGGTTTTTCAGAGCAGTATGTAAATAGTCCAACTCAGGAAGGGGACATACTGGACCTGGTGTTGGGAAATGAGCCCGGCCAGGTGGTTGCAGTTTCAGTGGGGGATTGCTTTGGGAATAGTGATCACAATTCTGTAAGTTTTAGAATACTCATGGACAAAGATGAGAGTGGTCCTAAAGAAAGAGTGCTAAATTGGGGGAAGGCCAACTATACAAAACTTTGACAGGAGCTGGGGAATGTAGATTGGGAGCAGCTGTTTGAAGGGAAATCCACATTTGATATGGGGAGGCTTTTAAAGAGAGGGTGATTAGAGTGCAGGAGAGACATGTTCCTGTGAAAATGAGGGATAGAAATGGCAAAATTTGGGATCCATGGATGACAAGCGAAATTGTGAGACTAGCTAAGAGGAAAAAGGAAGCATGCATAAGGTCTAGACAACTGAAGACAGATGAAGCTTTGGAAGAACATCAGGAATGTCGGACCAATCTGAAACGAGGAATTAAGAGGGTTAAAAGGGGTCATGAAATATCTTGAGCAAATAGGGTTGAGGAAAATCCCAAAACCTTTTATTCATATACAAGGAGCAAGAGGGTAACCAGAGAAAGGGTTGGCCCACTCAAGAACAAAGGGGGGAAGTTATGTGGGGAATCAGAGAAAATGGGTGAGATTCTTAATGAGTACTTTGCATCAATATCCATTGATTACTCCCGGTCAAATCAGCATGAGGAGAGTGGAAGTGTTGGGTATTCTAAAAGGCATTAGAGTGGACAAGTACCCAGGTCCGGATGGGAACTATCCCAGGTAACTGAGGGTAGCAAGAGGGGAAATAGCTGGGGCCTTAACAGATATTCTTGCAGCATTCTTGAAGACGGGTGATGTCCTGGAGAACTGGAGAATTGATGATGTTGTCCCCTTGTTTAAGAAGGGTAGGAGGTATTATTCAAATAATTATAGACCAATGAGCCTGACATCAGTGGTAGGGAAGCTGCAGGAGAAGATACTGATGGATAGGATCCATTTACATTTGGAAGAAAATTGGGTTCTCAGTGATAGGCAACATGATTTTGTGTAGGGAAGTTCATGTCTTACCAATTTAACAGAATTCTTTGAGGAAGTGACAAATTTGATTGATGAGGGAAGGGTTGTAAATGGTATACATGGACTTCAGTAAGGCATTTGATAATATTCCACATGGTAGGCTGATGGAAAAAGTGAAGTTGCATGGGGTCCAGGGAGTTTGAGTTAGTTGGATAAAGAGCTGGCTGGGCAACAGGAGACAGAGAGTAGTAAGTGGAAGGGAGTTTCTCACAATGGACAATTGTAGTCACTGGCATACCACAGGGATCCATGTTGGGACCACTATTGTTTGTGATATACATAAATGATTTGGAGGAAAGTATAGGTGGATGCAAGTGTGCAGATGACATTAAGATTGGTGGAGTAACAAATAGTGAAGGGGACTGCCAAAGAATGCAGCAGAATACAGATAGTTTGGAGAGTTGGGCAGAGAAATGGTAGATAGAGTTCAATCCAGGCAAACGCTCAGTGATGCATTTTGGAAGATCCAATTCAAAAGCGAACTTGACAGCAAATGGAAAAGTCCTGGGGAAAACTGATGTATAGAGAGATCTGGGTGTTCATTGTACCCTGAAGGTGGTAACACAGGTCGATAGAGTGGTCAAGAAGACATACAGCATGCTTTCCTTCATCAGACAGGGTATTGAGTACAAGAGTTGGCAGTTCATGTTACAGTTGTATAGGCCACATTTGGAGTATTGCATACAGTTCTGGTGGCCACATTACCAAAAGGATGTGGATACTTTGGAAAGGGCACAGAGGAGGTTCACCAGGATGTTGCCTGGTATGGAGGATGTTAGCTATGAAGAGAAGTTGACTAGATTAGGATTATTTTCATTAGAAAGTCAGAGGTTAAGGAAAGACCTGATTGAGGTCTACAAAATCATGAGAGATGTCAACAGGATGGATAGCAAGAAGCTTTTTCCCAGAGTGGGGGACTCAATTATTAGGGGTCACGAGTTCAATCAGAGAGGAGGAAAGTTTAAGGGAGATATGTGTGGAAAGTTCTTTACACAGAAGGTGGTGTGTGCCTGGAATGTGTTGCCAGTGGAGGTGGTAGAGGTAGGCATGATAATCTCATTTAAGGTGTTTCTAGACAGATACATGAATAAGCAGGAAGCAGAGGGATACAGATCCTCAGAAAATAGGTGACAGGTTTACACAGAGGATCTGATCTGCACAGGCATAGAGGTTCGAAGGGCCTGTTCCTGTGCTGTAATTTTCTTTGTTTTTTGTTGTTCTCTGTATGGCAAGGAGCTCTGAAGAGACAACCCTCTGAGCAATGAAATCATACCGAGCGTAAACCATTTACTGGGTTAGATGCAAATGGCATCATCATTTTCTGCTATCTTCCTGTTGTCTAGTGGAGAAACTGGAAGGAAGGGATGAATGGCTTGGAAAACTGCTCGGCATTAAATAAGCTAAAAATATAATTTCAGCCTCATCAAAAATTGAGCAGCAATAATTTTGAGTTTACTCATTTAACTTATAACTTTAGTGATAAAAAGGAAGTGCAGGAGAAACTCAGTGGGTTTGGCAGCAGTTGTAGAGAGAGAAATAGAATGAATATTTCAAGTCCAATATAACTTTTCTCCAGAACTCGAAGGGTTCCAGGAAAGAATCATATTGGAGTCAAAGTTTTAACTTTCTTTGTGCACATAAGCTGAGAATTTGTGGCACTTCTTGTTATTATTACAGATCGCCACAATTCACATGTTTCACTTTACGTTAAAGTAAATCTTAGCCTTCAATACATATAGCATCTTCCTCAATTAAGTTGACAAGCTTTAGAAAGCCTCAACAACCATCAGAGATGCAGTCAATATCATTTGAACCTTTTGAATGATTTGCAATCTTCCCTTGATCATTAGTTCTGAAATTGGAAATGCTTGGATGTTGGTAATATTTGCAAAGACCTTCATTCTTAATAGTATACTTTTTGATTCTGCACAAAATGTCATCAGATTAACTTTAATATTCCAGTAAGCTCTCCTGCTTCAAGTCAGCAAGTAATAACAACGAGAGAAAGAAACATCAGTGAAGGCAATATTTTTCAAAGATGCACTCACAACATAGAAGCTTGGGATTATCCTGTAAACTGAATGTTTATCCTGTGCTGCAGTGTGCAGATATCACTGCTCATAAGCTTTAAATGTGTCTCAGAGATGTCAGGGTTGAGATTATAAACTATCGTTGAGATCAATGTTGGATCCGATTCATCTTCATGTCAAATGTGGTTCAATGGCAGTCTTCTCACTCTTAGCTACAATTGCTGTTGGCTCATGTCCCAATGCAGAGACTTGAACATGTAATCAGAGTTGACACTCTTATGTAATGTGTCGTATTGTTGGAGATGTTCAGCAAATGAAGCATACAGTCCTTGCCTCCCAGTTGAATGATAAAGCTACCACAATGAAGACAAGGGGAGACCTTGCCAAAGTTCTGGCCATTATGAATCCTTCATCAAAACACAGCAAGACCATAATCCAATCATTATTGTATTATTGCTTCTGGGAGCTTGCTGTTAACAAATTAAATATTATGTTTGTTAATTGCAACAATGGTTCATGAACTATAAAGTGCATTTGGAAAGATATGATAAAGTCTTACCTCTCTTCAAATTAAGTAATACAATAAAGTATCAGAAAAACGCGAGGTAAAGATGAGGTAGTCTTTAAATAAAGGAGGGTGCGCATCAAGGAATAAGGTAAGATCTGGAGTGGAGAATCTAAAACAGGTTTATGAAGCTGGGACAGATGGAGAATTGGGACTGTCTGCTGCCTGTGTTTGAGTGTGCTTGCTTAGTTCCATCCAATTTTCTGAGACAGACTGTGAAGCGTTGGAAGAGAAAGCAAGTAAAATCCAAATGTCTAATAGCCTTATGGCTCAGGCATGTTCTGATTGATTGATTTATTTATTGTCATGTGTACCTAAGTACAGTGAAAAGGTTTGTTTATGAGCAGTACAGGCAGATCATCGTAAGCTGGGATACATAGATCATAAGGTGCAAAAAACTAGACAGAGGCATACAGCTAACATCACACAGGTTGTGCCCTAGGCAAGATCAACATCAGCAAGATCGATATTATTTGCCATTAGAGAATCTATTCATCAGTCTAATAATGGCTGGGAAGAAGCTGCTCATGAGCCAGATTTCTGCATCTTCTGCCCGACAGAAGAGATTGCAGGAGACCATTACCGGGATGTGATGGTTCTTTGATGATGTTGACAGCCTTTCCATGGCAGGGGCTGTGTAAATAGAGTCCATGGCTTCCATGATGGTCTAGGCTGTGCACATCACCTTCTGTAGTTTTTATGGTCCTGGGGAGAGCAGTTGGCATATGCACCCAGACAGTATGCTTTCTATGGTGCATCTGTCGAGGTTGGTGAGGATCCTTATGGACATGCCAAATTTCTTGAGCCGCCTGAGGAAGAAGAGGTGTTGTTCTGCCTTCCTGACCATCTCATCTACATGGGAAGTCCAGGACAGGTTGTCAGTTATCGTCATTCCGAGGAGCTTGACACTCTCCACCTTCTCGACCTTAGCTTCGTGTTGGGGGCGTGTTCTTCACATAGCATCCACAAACACGGTAAAATGTTCATGCTATTCTTAACTCATGCTATTCTCTGTCCTTCATCAGACATAATTCTGACCAAAATCAATCTTAAAATAGTGAAAATCCAGTGCATAAAGGCACAAAGCAAAGAATCATAAGATTTACACCATGCACTACAAGGTTTTTTTTTATCTGAGCAATAATATATATTAATGAATTACTAATAGGCAAAACACTACTTTTTTTGTTATTTCTGAAGTGCATCAAGTTCTTTTAGAGGGTTCTTAGCTGGGGAACCAAGCGAACTCTCTTGCTAATCTCACGACATTTGTTACCTATCATGTTTGGTGGCTGCCATGGAGATCCAGGACCAGCACCCTCAGGGCCTGCTGGATATATACACAGGGCAAGACTCCATCGTCCTAACTATTGGTCCTTGGAACCGAAGGCCGAAAGTCAAAGGATCGTGGAAGCAACGTGCACTCCATATGTTCCTACTTCATGTGGAGACAGGGTGGTTCCAGGAAGCACACCTCCCGGATCCTCAATCAAACCATCTTCTTGCATCTACAGTTGCCTGCCCTTCCCAGTATATGAGCTGGCCATGCATGGTGTGGCCATGACCTCCCTTCCACCCACACTTGGAACATCCCAAACCTCCTTTTTGGGTGGAAAGACCATGAATTTCCCCCTTGTACAACCTAAAAGGACAGCTCCAAATGTGAAATTCCCAGACCACTGACTGCTGGCTACACATTTCTCCAATCAGGTTAGCTGTACCCAAACCAATGCTGGCTGCTACAGAGCAATACAAGTCGCTAATGACTGACATCTCAGACTGCAGAGACATGGACTCCCTGATAATAATCACCATGATAACCTTTTAAGTTCAGTGTCCCTTCTTCAGGACTATTCTGATGAAGAATTACTGGACTAAAAACATGATCTCTTTTTCTCTCCTCAAATACTGTCAGACCTTTTGAGTTTCTCCAGCAATTTCTGTTTTTGTTTCTGATTTCCAACATCTGCAGTTCTTTGGGTTTTTTTCCATAGCCCATCTTGCTGAGATCCTTATAAGATTCTGTCTACTGTCTCTAATAATAAATTTAAGATATCATGTGATTTAATAAACCACTGATTTAACTTTTAATGAAGTATTGTATACAATTCCAGACCACATGTTTGAGAAACCATGAGAAGGCATTATAGAGATGCAGAAAAGGTTTTTGAGAATAGTTCCAGGCTTGAGAGACTATAGCAATGTGGATAAATTGGTGAAACTGTGGTAGCTCCTCCTGGAGGATACATGGTCAATAGGGATCTGATCGATGCGTTCAAATCATGAGGGGTCTGAACAGAATAGACACAGAGAAACCGTACTCATTGGCAAAGGATGCTAATTTAAGGAGACTGGGAAAAGAATCAAAGACAAAATTAATAAAAACCTTCTTATGCAGTAACTGATAAGATTTGGAATGCACTGCCCGAGAAGGAGATTCAATCATGATTTTCAAAGTGAACAGGAAAATGTCAGGTAAGATGTGTTTGGGTGGGGCCGTGGGGAGGTAATGTTGGAGTTTATGGGTGAGTTGAGTTGCTAGTGCAGAGGGCTAGCACAGACACAACATACTGAAATATCTCTTTTTGTACTGTAACCATTCAATAATGCTATGATTGGTTCTGGGTAGAAATACCTTTGAGTATCCATTAAGCTCTTGGTTTTCAAGAGTATCAACAGAGTAAGTAAGGCAGTTGTTCACTTATATTTGCTTTTCATCATCAGGTAATTTTTCATCTGAATACATCCTTTGTGAAATGGTAATTAAGAAGCTCCTGTTTCAAGTCATAGAGCTATACAGCATGGAACTAGACCCTTCGATCCAACCAGTCTACACTGACCATGTTCCCAAACTAAACTAATCTCACATGCCTGCTCTTGGTCCATGTCCATCCAAAACGTTCCCATTCATGAACTTATTCAAATGTCTTTTAAACATTGTAACTGTGCCTGTATCCAATTATTATATGTTTAGGAATATATTTGAAAGAATTTCCTTCTGTGCAGAGGAGTGAAATATCATGATGTTTGTTACAAAAGGGCTTGCTTCTCTACCAGTTGGTGCAATGGTATTATAGAAACATCCTTGTATTCTTGGGCACCATGTCCTAATTCAAAATGAAACAGAATGGTCAATGAGTTTCCTAACCATGTGAGTTTCCCTGGTCTTCATTTTGAAACCACTGACTCCCAGACACTTACCCACAGATACTTTCTCACCTTGGAAACTTTGACTTGAAATTGAGCCCTCCACTATCACCTGATGAAGGAGCGACGCTCCGAAAGTTAGTGTGCTTCCAATTAAACCTGTTGGACTATAACCTGGTGTTGTGTGATTTTTAACTTTGTACACCCCAGTCCAATACCGGCATCTCCCAATCTTGATTTAGATAGAGATAGATAGAGAGGATGTTCATCCTCAACACTCTGCAACTGAATTGGTTCAATGTGTAAGTGATCCTTGCAAAGTGCGAGATAATACATGGATTGGGCACATGGTTCATGTAGACGATCCCTGCACATTACAGGCAATATTTTATAGCCAGTTGAACATGTGAACTCACATCATAGGGTGTTCAAATTTCAGATATGAAGGTATCATGAAAGCCAATCTCACAGCCTCAAAGTTGGATTACAGTATGTGGTGTAAAAACAAAATGCTGGACACACACAAGAGGAGAAGTTTCAGACAGCAAGTAAGCTCAACTTTAGAATGACAAGAGTCAGGACCCTACAGAGCCAATATGCATGCTGAAAAGCCATTACTTCATCAAGGTTACCAATAACGATTTTTAAGTTTCTGTTTGAATCTGCAAATCAGGGTTTATTTGCCATCATATTGGAGATTCCGCCCACTGTCTCTAATAATAAATGTAAGCTGACATGGTGGGGAGGCAGGGCGGGGGTGTGGTTACCTTTAAATGAAGCAGAGGTGTACAATTCTAAGCACCATGACTTAGAAACTAAGAGAGCACATTAGAGAGATGCAGGCAAGATTTGAGACTGGTTCCAGGGCTGAGACTCTAATCCAGAGAGTGATCACCTTATACTCATCCATTGAATCAACAGGTGAAATCATCAGAAAATCTTGGTAAATAGTCATTTTTGTCACAGCAACAAGTTCTGATGGAATAAAACTGGAGAAACTCAGCAATCATAGTCATTGGGTCATACAGCACAGAGATAGACTCTTCGGTCCAACCGAACATAATCCCAAAGTAAACTCGTCCCACCTCCCAGCTCCTGGCCTATATCCCTCCTAACCTTTTTTATTCATGTAATTATCTAAATGTCTTTTAAATGTTGTAACTGTATCTGCAACCACAACTTCCACACACTCTCTGTATATATTAAAAAATGCCCATTGTGTCTTTTTAAAATCTTTCTCCTCTCACCTTAAAAATATAATCCCTGTCTTGAAATCCTTCCCCAAGAGAAAAGACACCTGTCATTCACCTTACCTATTTCCCTTATGATTTTATAAACATCTATAAGATCACCTCTCAACCACCTACATTCCAGTGAAAACAGTCCCAGCCTATCCAGCCTCTCCTTATAACTCCAAACCTCCATTCCTGGCAAAATTCATAGCATCATGGAGTCTTAGAGACATACAGCACAGAAACAGATCCTTTGGTCCATTCGTCTATATCAATCAGATAACCCAACCTAAATAACTCTAGTCCCACTTGCCAGCATTTGACCCTTATCGCCCGAAACACTTCCTATTCATATATCTAACCACATGCCTTTTAAATGTTGTGAATGTAACACACTCCACCACTTCCTCTGACAGCTCATTCCATGTAAATCCAGTCCCTCAGAATCCCTTCCAACAACTTGGTCCACCACCAATGTCAGGCTCATAGGAGTATAGTTCCCGAGTTTTCTGTTACCACCTTTCTTAAATAGTGGCACCACGTTAACCAACTTCCAGTGTTCTGGCACCTCACCTGTGGCTATCAATGATGCAAATATCTCAGCAAGAGGCCCAGCAATTGGAGTCCCAGCAAATGATTGCTCTTCAGAGGGCAGGTCGCTGAACAGAAATACAAACCCATTTTCCTTTCTCAACTGTTGCTGCCTAACCTATTCCATACTTACAGCATTTTCTGTTCAATTTAAATGTTTTCTGAAGTGCTAGTAGATGATATCTAAGACAAGGCCAGTGTACATGGGAATGTAGCTCAAGACTCTGTACTGCACTGGGCAGTGTGTCTCTTAGATTGAGGCAGCACGTCTTCTGAATTCAGAGATGCTTCAGAGTGCTCTAGCACCTGCAAATGAATGGAAAGAAAGTGTTTCTTTCTGACAGATTCAATTTTAAAATTTAGCTGAGTGAAAATGCAAATAGGACCCCTCCTGCTAACCCTTTCAGGTATCAGAAGTGAAGAAGGCAACGAGCATCTTCATTCGCTGCATTAAGATGTAATGTCTAGTTTGTAGGTTCCCTGAGTTTTGGTCCTGCAAACCAGAGAATGTGAAGTGAATTCTGCAAACGGCATTATATCTAACAGACCTTTCAGAGAGAATCTGAGGACGCATCAAGCACAGTTGCGATGCATCTTATGAAATTGCAAGCTGAGCATGAAATTAATGCTAAAGTCTTTTTGAAATACGGCACCATTTGAACGGGACAAAATGTCACAGGTGAAATCTTCAAATCCCTGTTCAAGATTCCAGGAACACCAGAAGTCCACGTTTGATTTTGTTTGTTAGAATGAATTAAAGCAGTGTTGTCTCACTGACGAGAGAAAAGCAGTTTTAAGGATATATGTGGGAAATGAATCCATGCTGTAAAAAAAGATGGAATATCAGGGATTTGTAAAGATAATTTGTATTTTTAACTTAAAAATGGGAAGTCACGCTGTTTTAAAGTGAGACACTGCAGAGAATGATGTTGTATTTTCATTTAATAAACCAATAGGGTAGCACGGTGTCTCACAGTGCCAGGGTCCCAGGTTCGATTCCAACCTTGGGCGACTGTCGATGTGGAGTTTGCACAATCTCCCCGTGTCTGCGTGGGTTTCCTCCCACAGTCCAAAGATGTGCAGGTTAGGTGAATTGGCCATGCTAAGATTGTCCATAGTTATTAGGTGCATTAGTCAGAGTGGGGTGGGTTACTCTTCGGAAGGTCGGTGTTGACTGGTTGGGCCAAAGGGCCTGTTTCCACACTGTAGGGAATCTAATGAGTTATGGGAACTCATTGAGTGTTGTATTTACATTGGTGCCTTATTCACACAGTTAGTCATGTTGTTAGACACCTCAGTTTCTTGGGTGTGTGACCAAGACAGTTTTGTCCAGTGACAGACTTCTGATTAGTTTTTCAATCAGGACCAGTTTTGGGTGTTCAGAGGCACTCAGCATAGCAACAACATTTTTGTCATTCCTAAGCGAGTGGCTACAACTTGTGTTTGGATAATACTGCATAAACATACAACTTAGAAGAAGAAAACAGCTTTCTTTCTCTCTTCTGTGGATGGAGAAGTAAAAGAAGATTCCAATCAGCTCGCGACTCTCTGGCTCTGTAAATGGCCTTCTTGAAAGAGAAAATGTAATAAAACACTTTCAGTGACACTGAATCCTCAGCCAGCAAATGGAGGGTTGAGAATCAATGTATCTGCAACTTCATTTTTGATTAGCAAGGGGATCAAAGGTCAAGGGCAGAAGGCAAGAGAATGAATATGAGAAGCATATCAGCCATGTTCAAATAGCTGAGCCTATGTAATAGGCTGAATGGCCTAATGCTGTTCTTGTATGTTTATGGTCTTTATGGCCTCATCAAAGAATTGAAAGGAATCAAAATGGAATTGTCTGAAAACATTCCATTGGTGTCTGTAATCCAGTCTGGGGCCAAAAATGTGCTTCACTTTTCTGTTTCTTCCCCATTTGTGTGTAGCCTTATCTCTTTCAGTGTCAGTTTCTACATTTACAGGGATTTTCTTTTTCAAAGCGAGTGGTGTTTAAATCATAGTCTGCTATAAGTTTGTAAACTGTGGGGAAGTTTCTGCTCTTGGTTAACCACATAAGTAAATTGGGCACTTTGGATGGTGCAGTTAAATGTTTTCACATTTTTGATAACACCAAGTATAGTATGGCTTGATTAGATTAGATTCCCTACAGGATGAAAACAGGCCCTTCGGCCCAACAAGTCCATACCGACCCTCCGAAGAGTAACCCCCCAGACCCATTTCCCTCTGACCAATACCCCTAACATTATGGGCAATTTAGCACGGCCAATTCACCTAACCTGCACATCTTTGGACTGTGGGAGGAAGCTGGAGCACCCGGAGGAAACTCAGGCAGACACGGGTAGAATGTGCAAATTCCACACAGTCACCCAAGGCTGGAATCGAACCTGGGACCCTGGTGCTGTGAGGCAGCAGTGATGTAGAGTCATACAGCATGGCAAAAGACCCCTGACTCGACCACTCCATGTCAACCATAAAACTAGTCCCACCTGCCTGCTCCTGGCCCATTTCCCTCCCACCTTTCCTATTCATGCACTTATCCAAATGTCTGTTAAACATTGTAATTGTACCTCAAGAAATTCATGCTACATGCAAACCACCTTCTGTATAAAAAAACTTGCCTTTCGTGTTTTTTTTTACATTTCTCTCCTCTCACCTTAAAAATGTGTCCCCTAGTCCTGAAATCCTCCCTCCTAGGAAAAACGCAACTACTATTAACTCTAACTATATCTTTCATTATTCTATAAACTTCTATAATGGCACCCCTCAACCTCCTACATTCCAGTGAAAAATGTCCCAGCCTATCCATCCTTTCTTTATAACCAGTTCAAAAGGATTTAGGAAGAAGTCCACATCCAAAATAAGTAATAAGTTGTGCATATTTTTGATGAATTTTCCTGAGGTGGTCAGCTAATGAAAGGGACAACTGGATTTATTTCCATAAAGCGAAAGGCAAGGAGTAGACTCAATTTTTATTTGTAATTGCCCACAGTGACTCTGCCCTGTATCCAGAATTAGAACAGCACTGTTGTGAGTGCTTAGAGTTCTGAAAGCATTAATGATAGAGATTAAGGTTGGAACCTTCCCAGTCATTGAACAGCATGGACATTGGCGAGAAAATTGGGAAATTTGCATGAGACTAACTTCTCAACATTGAGAGATTGAAGTCCCATTTTCCAAAAAAGCATTGATTGGTAAGGGGAGATTCTTCCTGATGATGGGTGAGAGGCAAGTATTAACATCTCGTTATTACCTGCTCTCACCTCATTAACGAGAGGTGTTATTGATGGTCACCATCTTGGCACCAGCTGAGCCGCACAAAGGTGAGCATTATTAAACTGTAGCATTGGGTCTCAGGGTGGAGCATTCAGAGCTGAAGGTATAAGCTCACGTAATGTTTGGGAACCTGTAGCAACTCAATATTTTGGTGCTGGCTAAGGGGAATGTCAGGAGGAAAGGAACATGCAGTTTCAGGTATCCTTTGATTACCAGACTGAACCTGAGACAGTACAACTCGTATTATCTCTCATACCCAGGTGACTCATAAATACATATTGCAAAAACAATTTTTAAAAATCTTTTTGAGCATTTAGGCTCTTCTTGTGAGGCATATGAAGTCTTCAAGAAATAAGTGCAATAACTTCCACGGCTCAGATTAATGCAATACAGCCTGCAATCATTCTATCCTACCTATGGAATCTATGCATTATCCAACTGTGTGGGGTGCAAATACAGGTCACTGGCAATCTTTTCGATGTCTTTGAATGGTGCAGGTTATCACTGTGAAGCTGAAGTATTCCCAAGTGACTTTAAAACAGGCATTTGTTGGTCACAAAGCACAAAGATAATGCAAGACCTCATAGAACTGATTCCATTCCAGTTTGACCTTTGCCAATGTGCTCTAACATGCACTGATGCACATTGCATGTACCTTTCTCCGACAACCTCCCACTATCTCATTGCAATAAGGTATCTGCTTCCTTTATTGGCATAAAGTCCCTATGGGGAAGTTGCATGCAGGGCATTCCATGGAGCTCCTTGCTGGAATCGTCCATGTCCCAAAGGATTATGCCAAGCCATTATTTGTGAGTAAAATGAATGCTGACTGCTCACAGTACTCAGAACCTGTTCTGTTTCTGACCTTCCCCACATAGGCAAGCATGATTGATGGAACAATCACAGCAGGGTTAACATCACTGTTGCTATGATACATCAAAGCTATAGAGAGATGAAAGAGGAGCAGATGTGCCAGCAAGCCATGGACCAGCAGCAACGTCCAGAGGTCGTCAAACAGTCTCCTCATGAAGACATCACAGTTGACATTCTTCTCAGAATGCACACAAGACACAGGAGGGTCAGACTCTAAAATCTTTATTCATTGCCAGAAAAGGCTGTGGAGGCCAGATCATCAAATATATTTAAGACTGAATAGGTAAGTTCTTGATTATCAAGAGGATTAAGGGTTACAGGGAGAAAGCAGAAGAATGCGGTTGAGAAACTTATCAGCCATGATTGAATGGTAGAGCAAACTCAATGGGCTGAATGGCCTAATTTCCACTCCTATGACTTATGGTCTGATGGTCTTCTGGTCTTCGAGGCTATTTTCTCCAGTTGAGCAAGGCAAAGTGTCACAACAGGCTGAGGATGTCCCAGAACATTGTCAATGAACTGTTGGAGCAGGACTTGTGGTATGAAGTAGTGGGTGACTGTCCCATCCCAATGACCATCGCGATGATAACTGTACTAACATTTTATGCAATTGGTTATCAAAGGATCCACTGGGGGCCTGTGTAGAGACTTTAGATCTTCAACCCACAAATATATCAAGGCTGGTACCGATGGAATTTGTACCACATCTCATTTCCCTGTGATTAGATCAGTACTGCAGCAGGACAGCAGATTTTGACAACATAGCTTCTGTCAGATGTTGGGCATGATTACCTGTAAAGACATCCCACTGAGAGGACTATATCATAATGGAGCCAGTTTCAGCAACTGAAAAGAGTTACATTCCATCAATGTACAAATCATCTGTGATCATTGGTATCACATCTTAGAAGTCTGCTCCAAGTTCCTGGGAGCTGCCACGATGTCTGTATCCTTGTGAACTCTCATGTTCCCACTTCTTTGCAAGGGCCAGATACCTTACAAAGATTGTTACTGGTAGATATGGGTTATCCACTGTGACCATGGCTGATTATGCTTTTCCGCCAACCCCTGACTGAGGCCGAGCGCATTTACTAATGCTGCTCATTCTTAGAACAGGGCCATTGTGGAGCACATGATAGGCCTCTTAGCGATGAGGTCCTGATGCTTGGATCTATCTGGAAGATGGGGGTCTTGCAATAATATCCAGACAAAGTGTACTGCATAAGGACAAGCATGGTGTTATCTATATAACTGAAACAGTCAAAGAGGATGACATTGAGCAAAAGGAGCATCACCTTCAGATAGATCAGTGCAGTGACATTCCTGGTGAAGGACTTATGCCCAAAATGTCAACTCTCCTTGTTCCTTGGATGCTGCCTGACCTGCTGTGCTTTTCCAGCACCACCTTTTTCAACACTAGTTCTCCCGCATCTGCAGTCCTCACTCCCTCCTGGATCAGTGCAGTGTCAAGCACAACAAGCCAGGCAGGATTGATTTGACCTTCGGTTCCAGTAGATGAGAACTGGGTGCAGTGATCACTCATTGGCTGTATGGTTCTTGCTGCTTGAAAGGCAAGTGCTCCCTGTCTGTTCCAAGCGACAGATATAATTTCTGGGGTTTTTTTGATCAACTTGCTGCTATTAAAAGAGTGAATGTTTTGAAATCTTTCCCATTTGTGATGACCCCTTAGTGAACAGTAAAAAGATGTTGAGCTACACTGGACATTGAAAAGAGTGGCATTCTTCATAAGGGAGCTGAATGCATTGTCACCAGGCTAGTAGATTACACAAAGCTGGTTGAGGGGGCAAACTATGAAAAGGATGCATAGCTGCTTCAATGTGATTTGGACAAGTTGAGTGAGTGGGCAAATGCATAAGCCCTTCCCCGAAATGTCAATTCTCTTGCTCCTCAGATGCTGCCTGACCTGCTGTGCTTTCCCAGAGCCACACTCTCGAATTTGATCTCCAGCATCTGCAGTCTTCACTTTCTCCCAGTTGATTTAATTCACCTAGTCAAGCTTGTAAAATGGGATGAGGTCAAAGACAGATAAATTACGTGGCTTGGTTCTTCAATGGCAATAGATGTAAGCAGATGTAATTGCATTTACAATGAGATTTCAGCAGAAACACCTACATGCCCTGTGAAGTATTGACTTGTGCTTGCTGTGTCACGATAAGCACAGTGAAGGGCAACTTCATACTACCGGGGCTTTAGCAGGTGCTTGGCTGGTGCCAAGGACTCCGAGATCTCCCAGCAGTGATGAGGGTTTCCAACTACAGCAAGTGGGAGAGCATGATGAGCCAAGTGCTGAGGTAATAAGGTGAGTTTCAGAAGGTATCCTGAGAAAACCCATCCAGCCTTGTGGAGATAAATCCTCCATGAAGCTCATTGAAACTGTCACTTAGCTGAACAAGCCCTGCATTAGGCTCACCCAATCTAATGATGCTACACTGTCGTGAATGGGGAAAACAGGAGCCTGACTCATTCTCCTGATCAAATCAGACACATTAATCCTGACTCCTGACCATTTTAGTTATCTGTCTAACTAGCCGATGTAAATGTATCTATTGGTAACATGCAATAAGCCGCACTTTGTTGGTAAGACAAATGTATCTTGTTATGTCTCTTTGATGATTTATCCTCTACCACTGGTAACTGAATAGCCTACTGATGCCTGTGTAGATCAGCCATAATCATATTGGATAGCAGAGCGGACCTAAAGGGCTGAATTACCTCATCTCGCTCCTCATTTTTATATTTCTATCTTGGGGGACATGTCATAACAGATGGTGGGACTTGAATTTAACCAAGAAAATATGAATTGGAAGCCAGGTTGGTAATACACCCTGAAATGGTTATCAATTATTGCAAAAAATCCATCTGGCTTACTAATGACCTTTAGCAAAGGAAGTCTGTTATCCTTACCTGGTCTAGCCCATGTGTAACTCTTGCTTCACCTCTCTAATGTTTCATCCAAACTCCAGACCCTAGAGTAATGCAGATGATCTGTCACAGGCCTCTGAGCTTGTATCCATTGCTCCCAATGTGGTCTCCTCTACATTGGTGAGACTGGACGCCTCCTAGCAGAGCACTTTAGGGAACATCTCCGGGACACCCGCACCAATCAACCACACCGCCCTGTGGCCCAACATTTCAACTCCACCTCCCACTCTGCCGAGGACATGGAGGTCCTGGGCCTCCTTTACCAGCGCTCCCTTACCACTAAACGCCTGGAGGAAGAACGCCTCATCTTCCGCCTTGGAACACTTCAACCCCAGGGCATCAATGTGGACTTCAACAGTTTCCTCATTGCTTCAGGCTCTCTGCCTTTATTCCTGATGAAGGGCTTTTGCCCGAAACATCAATTTTACTGCTCCTCGGATGTTGCCTGAACTGCTGTGCTCTTCCAGCACCACTAATCCAGAAACTATTGCCATTCATTTCAAGGGATAGGCAATAAATGCTGGTATTCCCATGATGCACATGGAAGAATAAAGGAAGACTCATAATTAATCACACCTCAATCAAATAACCTTTTAGTTGGCCTTTAGCTCAAGGGCAAAATAACTTGTTTTTAAAAATTGAGAGCGGCACAGTGGTTCAGTGGTTAGCACCGCTGCCTCACAGTGCCAGGGACCTGGGTTCAATTCCAACGTTGGGCGATTGTGTGGAGTTTGCACATTCTCCTTGCATCTGCATGGGTTTCCTCCTGGTGCTCCGGTTTCCTCCGACAGTCCAAAGATTGTTTGCTAAATTGTTCATAGCGGTCAGGGATGTACAGGCTAGAGGGACTTGCCATTGGGAAATGCAGGGTTATAGGAATAGGGTGTGGTGGGTAGGTGTGATAGGTCTGAATGTGATGATCTTTGGAGGGTCAGTGTGGACTTGATGGGCTGAATGGCCTACTTTCACACTGTAGAGATGTTATGACTCCATCAAACATTGATCAGACACCATGGAGAATGTTGCATGTGATTTGAATACTGCTCTTCAGGGATATAGCATAATTTCATCAAAAAGAAACATTTCTGTGTATTAAAAGATTAAGTTATTTGGTTGTAAAAATCTTGTTTGAATTACATTCAATCCATAAGGTTAAGGGTGACCTAACTGAGGTCCTTAAATGATGGCAGGTTTGTGATATCATGTATTCCAGGAGCTTTTTTTTCTGATGGAGCATACACAATTTCTGCTTTCATTAAACAATTGTGCCTTGATGCACAAATCAGTCATGCCCCTAGCAAACTGAAAGGGATATATCCAATAAACTGGTAAGAGTGAAGATAAGAGTTGCATTAGGTGAAGAAAAATTGGCGATATTCAGCCATAGCTCAGCAATAGCTTTCTCGCCTCTGGGTAAAGGTTCAATCCGGGATTCGGTTAAACAGGTCAAAACTTCCGGGGAATTCATCCTGGCTTCTTTCTTAATGGTCATAGTATTTGTCTTAATTGAACAAAAGTATGCTATACCTAGTACAGATGACACTCATGGGATGGATGTAATGTTGCTTCTTTGTACATTTCCTCTGGCAAATTCCAAAATGTTGGCATTATCTTTTCTCGATGTCATTCGAGATGTTAGAATTCTTCTTGCTCTTACAATTTCAAGCACCTTATCTCTTGTCTTACACTGTGTGTGTGGAATTCCTGGCATACATCTTAGCATCCATATTTCAAAAGCATCTATTTTCTTCCACAAATCTTTACCTCTTTCTTAGACTTCGTGTCATTCAGGACAGAAAACAGAATGCAGCATCATATAAACTTTTTTTCCCTTGTCACAAGAGCTTGACTTTTCTTGTTGTTCACCTCCTTCATCTTTACAAAATTGCTTCTAGCCATCTCTATCCTTCTGCTAACTTCTGCAACACATCTGGCACCTTCTGTTATAACCCGATCTAAGTTGAAAAATACGTATTGACCTGATCCAGTTTGACACATTCACTTCAAACTTCATCTTAGACACTTCTGATTACCTTTTATTTTGTCTGATTTGTGTTCACATACAATTTATATTCTAAATGTCTGGATTTTACTTGATCTGAGAGGTTTTGTCAAACTTCTTCCACAAATAGCACTGTGTTATCAGCACACTGTAACTTTGTTACACTCTTGTCTCCAATGTTTACTCAAATGTACATCTAATTCTCAGATTGTTTTCTTCGTACAGATGGAATATTTTTTGGTGACAGTACATACTACTGACATATTCTGTTCACTTGAAACATATCAGATTCTCCATTATTTGGCCTGACACTCACTATTTGATCCCATTGGAGGCACTGGAAAAATCCTACATCTTTACCGTGAATGTTACATTTCAGCAACAGTCTATTAAGAACTGAAGATGTTGTAAATCAGAAACAAAAACAGAAGTTGCTGGAAAAGCTCAGCAGGTCTGGCGGCATTTGTGAAGAGAAACCAAAGTTAACGTTTTAGGTCTGGTGGCCTTTCCTCAGAACTGAGGAAGGGTTACCGGACCTGAAACAAACACATCCATTAAGTTTTGATGACTATGATTGAAATCTTGTTCATTATCTGTGATGTCTATGTAAGTATACGTTATTTGTTCTAGGCAGATATTGAAGATTGCCCTTTGATTAAAGACGGCAGATATGATGGACCAAATGGCCTCTGTGCCATGACAGTTCTGTGATTCTATGATAAATATTGTCTTGTTCCTCTCTTGTCCCTACACTAGCTCTAAGTTGAAATGGTGTCACACCAATTTCTGCTTCAATTGTGATGTTATGTATATGATGATTTTTAAGGTGAGTTTAATGAGATGACTCATTAAGCTCATAGTTCTGAGATGATGTTCCTTCATTGGTTTAGGTTTCTTAGGTAACTTACCAGGTAATGACCACCTCAAGTCACTTATATCCTTTGGTAAATATTTGATATCAAATGTCTGTCATCACTCCTCTTTGTCCAAGGTCTTTTAGATCTTCTGTTGATGCTTCATTTATGCCTTAAGCTTTTCATGTACTCAGCATTTTCCATTTTTACAGGAGAATAATAGATAGTAGGTTCATAATAACACAAAAATGACACAATAGTGTTATAAAGGGAAGCAGTAGTAATACTATTGACAGAATATACAAGTGACTTGTAAGACAATCCACATTGGTGGAGTCCTCAAGATATAGAGACAAATAAGTGACCAAATATTAAGATATCAGAGGTAGAAAAAGCATTTGTCTGAAAGCAAATTATTTGGGTCATACAACCTCCAACAACAAATGCTCCAGATTTTGACACTGGACCCGTGTGGCATGATTTGCAGCCTGAACACAGACTTTTTTAAAAAAAATTCCAAGGAAATGAAAATGCCAGTTTCTGAGGGAGATCTGAGATGTCAATAAATCAACAACTTATCAGCATTTTTCTGCTTTTGTACTATGTTTAAACTTTCTAAGGAGCATCATAAGAATGCTATCAGGCAAACTTTCATACATGAACAGATATTCAATAGAATTTTAGAGTGATTACAACACAGAAGGAGACCATTTGGCCTATTGTGTCAGTGTTTAGATTAGATTTGATTAGATTACATTACAGTGTGGAAACAGGCCCTTCGGCCCAACAAGTCCACACCGACACGCCGAAGCGCAACCCACCCATACCCCTACATTTACCCCTTTAACCTAACACTATGGGCAATTTAGCATGGCCAATTCACCTGACCCGCACATCTTTGGACTGTGGGAGGAAACCAGAGCACCCGGAGGAAATCCACGCAGACACGGGGAGAATGTGCAAACTCCACACAGTCAGTCGCCTGAGTCGGGAATTGAACCCGGGTCTCTGGCGCTGTGAGGCAGCAGTGCTAACCATTGTGCCACCGTGCCACCCACTAGAGAGTGGAGAGTGTTGGCTCTCCACCAAAATGTTCAACATATATCAAACCCTGACCTGTTCACACACACCTTTAATCATTTTTTTTATTAGTCAAATTATTCTGGCACATGTAATAGGTGCAGATGAATACAGGCTATAACTTGAACAAAACAGATTGATACCTGCTAGGTACTTGTTATGATCATCACACTTATTCAAGAATGCAGCAATTTATTTAATATGCCTTATTCAGCTTCATCATTTTTTTTGTACTGAATCTTTCTCAATAACATTTCAAACACTTTCTGAAATATCTTGTTGTGTATTAATGACAGGAGACAAGTAATAATGATGGTTAACACTTTGTTAGCCTTGTATTTGGTAGTTTCTGCTGGATCAATGTGAGATTTCTTGGGTACCTATCTCTGCCACCAATCCATTTTGCTGATATCATTTCAAACTACTGATGCTATGTGAGGAAGAATACCCGCACAAACTCGTTGGCAGAAGAAGGGTCAATCTTGATAAACAATAACAGGTTGATTACATTTTATGTAATAGCTTTTTACATTATATCTGAAATATATGTTTGTGTCTTGTGAAACAATCAAACTTAAGATTAACTTACGCATTGTTACTTTTATTCCATGCTGTTAACATTGAGAACAATCTGAAGCACAATATACCTTCCAATAAATTAATGCAGAGCTCATAGGACACACAGATCTCTGTTTGGTTTCTCTCAGAGTCAGTCATTTATATCTTGGAAAGCAATGCTCATCTTGTGATTGTTGTATTATTGCACAGACCTCAAAAACTCACGATAAGTCCACCAGATAACATAAAACCATAAGACATAGGAGCAGAAGTAGCTCATTCAGGCCATAGAATCTGCTCTGCTATTCACTGAGATTATGGTGAATCTGATAATCCTCCTCTCCAATTTATCCCCTTAACGCTTGATCCCCTTACTGATTAAAAACCTGTTTATCGCAGCGTTTTCAAGAATGATTTCCCCATTGTGAAAACATGCTGACTCTGCTTGGCAATTTTTCAGTCCTCTGGGAATTTTTTTCAGAAACAAAATATTCCTGGAAGATTATTACCAATGCATCCATTACGTCTGTAGCTACTTGTTTTATGATACTTGGATGCATCACATCAGTTCCAGGCAACTTATCAGTCTTTCATCCCATTAATATTTTTCTCTTGTGATAGTTTCCTCTCCTCCTATTGCCCATCATGACCTCTTGATGTGTGATATTCTGCTACAACAGATCTTCATCTTTCGTTTTTGTTTTTTTTCAGATAGCAGCCAGGCAGTGATCAAGTAAATAATTTGTTCAGACTAATAGTCTGCCAGCGTAGGCAGTTACTTGTTATTAAACTTCAATATATCTAAAACCAAAATGAACCTAATTCTCTATGTGAATGCTATGTGGACTAATATGTAGAAAACCACATGAAGCATATTAGTAATGTGAGTTATACCTTTTGGGTACTAACTGTCTTCTATAAAATTTAACAACTGGCTCTGCAGTTTAATAATTGACTCCCAGCAGGAAAGTAAATGGTCTTTCTCATTGTCTTAAAATATGAATCAATGCATATTAGTCTGGAGGGTATTAATTCACCTTGAAAGAATAACCTTTCAGGATTTTTTATTACATTTCCACTCCAAAAATGAGAGTATTCACACTACTCCACACTCAACTTCACAAAACGTTGTCTTTGCTTTTCAGCCCTATGCAGCATCCTTTCCCATGTCATTATCTCATCACAGATTCTGGATTCTCTGACTTCTCCTATGGCCATAATGTACATTTGTTTTTGTCAGGTTTCATCCCTTGAGTCTGGGGACTTCCAATTGCTGATGTTTTTTTTTTCCCTTTCATGAAGGGCAACCATTCTCTCTTTTTTCATGCAGTGAGCTACTCATAGAAAGCTGACAGTTACCAGTGGTCAATGGGATTGTTATCAGTCCTGGCTTAGTGACAGCACATGGATCAAGTGGTACTCCTGAGACAAGTACAGAATCATTGCTAACAGTCCAATCAGGCTTTGATGGTGTGCTGCACTGTTGGAGGTGTCATCTTCCTGGTCTATTCTATTCTAACTGTCAAGTGGATGCTAAAGTTCACATTTTGATATATGGGTAAGGGAGTTCTATTTGATTTTCTGATCATTAATTACCACTCAACCAACAAGGATACAAATTGATTATTTGGGCATTATTATATGTTGCTAAAAATGGGCGCAGGCCATCATGCACATATGTGAATTACAGTGCACTGTTACCACGTAGTAATGGAAATTATGACCAAATTCATCCCTCTCAGCTTGTCTGCTGCTGAAACCGTAATTCATTCCTCAAGCTTGACTCTTCCAGTGTTCTCCTGGTTAGTTCCTCGCATTACAATTCCTATCAGATTTGTGGTAATCTAAGACTGATTTGGCCATAATTTGACCAAATCACACTAGATCTCATTTTCCCATCACCAATGCACTTCCTGACCTTTTTTTTGACTCCTAGTCAAGTATCATTTTGATTTATTTTAATCCTTTTTACAAATTCCTTCAGTCTTTGTCTCTCCCTTTCTTCCCTGTCTCTTTAATTCCACCAAACCCCATACCCTCTGTGATATCGACAACACACAAATTCTGGTCTCTTGTGCATTTGCAATTCTAATTGCTCTACCTTAGGTAGCATTCCTTCAGCTGCCTAGGCCCCAAGATATGGATTATTTTCACTCCATCTCTTTACCTCACTTTCTTCCTTTATGGCATGCATTAGTACCTACATCTTTGAGGAAAAGTTTTGTCATCTGACAAAATATGTTTACAGATGGGTCAATACCATATTTTGTTTTGTAATGCTACTGAGAGTATTTTGTTACATTAAAGGTGCAATATAAATGTAAGTTTGTTTTACTACTGATGATGAAAGCCCAGGCAAAAGCAAGCTTCCGAGAAAAGAATGCCGCTATTTGATTTGGTACTCACAGTCACCAATACAGAGACTGGCGCTCTGATGGTAATCTAGAGGCAGGTTTTGTATTTACTGAATTACCAGGAATAAGTAGGCTGCAGCAAGACATGAAGATTTGTGGAGGACCAGAAAGCACAGGGGACTGTCAAAGAATACAGGAAAATATAGATCGACTGGAGAGTTGGGCGGAGGAATTGTAGATGGAGGTCAATCCAGGCAAACGTAAGGTGATGCATTTTCAGAAGTCTAATTCTAGAGCCAACTGCACTGTACACAGAAAGGAGAGCAGATGTACCAGCTTCCCAGAGGGTGAGATTACATGCAAAAGACTCAGTTGAGGAGATACTGCACACGGAGGGGCTGGCGAGTGTGCGCACCAAAGCTTGGAGCTTGAGGAACTGGCAGACTTGCCAGAGAGCTTGCAGTCCTGCTCCAACATGGATGTCCTGCAGAATTTGAGGCCCGTCATCTTAAAGTGAAATTGGAAGCCAATGCCGTGCACCTACTGACCCAGCAATTCAGCATCCCATGGTTGATGCATCAGTTCCCATTACAGCACAAGTCCAAGCCAACCAGCAATGCAGTGAGACTGAGCTGAACAGATCTCAGCTTGTTGCTGGCAAGCATCAGTGCTCGAAGAGATTTTCAGCTTTCAGACCGTGAGAATTTGCTCAAACCTAACATCCCATCGTAAACATAGAAGAATCCCTCAGTGTTTTTAGCATAATTTTCTCTTACTGTGCTAGCAGCAATCCAAAGCAATTATTTCTCTTTCTTAATTAATGCTATTCTGACTTTATAAAATGAATATTACGGAGGGTGTCCCATTTTACTTGCAAAACCAATTTCGAATAGCATTATAACTAACTCACAAAAGGGTTACAAATGAAGAACTGGAGTTCTAATTAGCAGGTTTTGCATGCCACGTTTCTCAATTGAAGAAAAAAAAAGCAATATTTTGAAAAATAGGGTTTTCCATTGTCGATTCTTTTCATAAAATAAAGCAGAATGTGGCCAAGGTAGACAGGAAATAGCTCCTAGTGGGAAAACCCACAGGAAATAGCTACTAGTGTGAAAACCCATAGAAGAGGAGATGGAGGTGGGAGCATGGTGATGGCATTCAGAAAGGAAATGGGGAGGGTACATGCCCAACATGTTCCCTCTAGGATGATGGGAAAGAGTAACCATGGACAACCAGAAATATTCAGGACACATTGAGAAGGAAAAGAGAAAGTTTTATCAGATGCAAGGGGAACCAATCATGGGAGCATTAGAGTTGTGCAGAATGTACAAGGTGAAGCTTAAAGTAAGCAACTTGGAAAGCAAAGAGGGGATATGAGAAAACTATGTCTGGCAAAAGAAGGGAAAATCCCAAGATATTCCACAAGTATACCAATGGAAAGAGTAGGGCCCATTCAGGACCAAGGGGATAATCTGTGTGGAGTCAGAGGAAATGGGTAGTGTGTTGCATCAATACTTTACATCAGCCTTCACTCAAGAGAATGAGGATGTAGGCATGGAACTTAATTTTAGAGACTGCCAGTGCTTGAGAAAATTGACATAGGGAAGGACAAAATATTGGAAGTATTGGCAGGCTTAGAGGTGGACAAATCCCCAGGCCTATATTAATTGTGTCACAGGCTGCTGTGGGAGGCAAGGGAGGAGATTACAAGGGTGCTTACCCAAATTTTGAAACACTGTCTGAGCCAGAGAATTTGAGAACACTTAATGTCGTTCTGATATTTAAGAAGTGTGATAGCAAAAAGCCAGAGAACTACAGACCAGTGAGTCTCACAACAGTGGTAGGGAAACTATTTGAGAAAATTCTGAAGGAGAACATCTACCTCCATATGGAGAGGAAAGGCTTGTCCAGGGATAGTCAGCATGGCTTTGTTAGAGGGAGGTCAAGCCTAACTAATTTAATTAAATTTTTGAGAAGGTGACCAGGCATATAGATGGGGGTACAAAGAACAAAGAACAAAGAAAATTTACAGCCCAGGAATT
Source organism: Chiloscyllium plagiosum (assembly GCF_004010195.1). Taxonomy (NCBI): domain Eukaryota; kingdom Metazoa; phylum Chordata; class Chondrichthyes; order Orectolobiformes; family Hemiscylliidae; genus Chiloscyllium; species Chiloscyllium plagiosum. Next base: position 10,005,181 of record NC_057739.1, on the reverse strand, counting down.
GGCCCTTTGACTCTCCAAGCCTGAGCCGATCCAAATCCACTGTCTTAACCTATCGCCCAATTCCTAAGGATCTGTATTCCTCTGCTCCCCAGACACACCTTAAATGAATCTACCATGCCTGCCTCTACTACTTCTGCCGATAACACCACCGTCTGTGTAAAGTACTTTCCACGTGTATCCCCCTTAAATTTTTCACCTCTCACCTTGAATGGGTAACCTCTTGTTATTGAATCCCTCACCCTGGGAAAAAAAACTTATCTCTATCCACCCTGTCTATACCTTTCATGATTTTGTAGACTTCAATCAGGTTCCCCCCTCAATCTCCTTTTTTCTAATGAAAACAATCCTAACCTACTCAATCTGCCTTCATAGCTGGCACCTTCCATACCAGGCCACATCCTTGTAAACCTTCCCTGCACCCTCCCTAAAGCACCTGCATCCTTTTGGTAATATGGTGATCAGGATTGTACACAGGATTCTAAATGCAGCCGAACCATGACCTGCCAGCTCTTATACACAATACCCCGTTCGATGAAGGCAAGCATACCATATGCTTTCTTGACCACTCTATTCTCTGTGCATCCACCTTCAAGGTACAATGGACCTGAACTCCCAGATCTCTCTGCTCATCAACTTTTCCCAAGGCTCTTTCATTTACAGTATAGTTCGCTCAAGAATTAGACTTCCCAAAATGCATCACCTCACATTTGCCTGGATTGAACTCTATCTGCCACTTCTCCGTCCAACTCTCCAGTCTATCTATATTCTCCTGTATTCTTTGACAGTCCCCTATGCTTTCTGTTCCTCCACCAATCTTCGTGTCATCTGCAAATATACTTGCCAGACCATCAATGTCCTCTTCCAGATCATTTATGTATATCACAAACAACAGTGGCCCCAGCACTGATTCCTGTGGAACACCACTGGTCACCTTTCTCCATTTTGAGCACCACCCTTCAACTACTACTCTCTGTCTCTCATTGTTCAACCAGTTCTTTATCCACCTAGCTTGAACACCCTGCACACCATGTGACTTCACTTTCTCCATTAGTTCACTATGGGTAATGCAGTTGATGCAATTTATGTGGATTTCAGCAAAGCCTTTGACAAGATGTTATATGGGAGTTTTATCAAGAAGACAAATGCACATGGGATATGCAGTAATTTGATAAAGTAGATTCAAAATTAGCTCAATTGTAGGAGACTGAGAGTGATGACAGAAGACTGCTTTAGTGACTCCAAGCTAGAGTCCAATGGCTTACCACAGGGAAATATAATTTACATAAGTGACAGATGACTGTGTGGATTTTGGATTACTAAGATGACACGGTGATTGCTCAGGCGGTTAATAGTGAGGTTGAGTGTCTTGAGCTACAGGAAGGTATATATGAGCAGATAAGTGGCAGGTGGAATTTAACCCTGAAAAGTGTGAGAAGTACACTTTGGAAAGGATATTTTGATAAGAATGTATTGACATTTGGAAGTTCTGTGGAACAATGGGGCTTTGCCGTGTTTGTCCATAGAGCTCTGAAGGCAGAAGGGCATGTTAGTCGGGTGGTGAAAAAGGTATCTGGGTCACTTGAAAGCACCCTCTCTAAAGCGCCCACATCCTTTTGGTAATGTGGCGATCAGGATTGTATGCAATATTCTAAATGCAGCTGAACCAAAGTCTTCTACAATTTTAGCATGACCTGCCAGCTCTTATACTCAATACCCCATTCGATGAAGGCAAGCATACCATATGCTTTCTTGACCACTCTATCCACCTGTGTAGCCACCTTCAGGGTTCAATGGACCTGAACTCCCAGATCTCTCTGGTCATCAACATTTCCCAAGGTTCTTCCATTTACAGTCTAGTTCGCTCGAGAATTAGACTTCCCAAAATGCATCACCTCACATTTGTCTGGATTGAACTCCATCTGCCACTTCTCCGCCCGACTCTCCAGTATATCTATATTGTCTTTGTCATTCAAGGCATAGATTACAAAAGTAGTGAAGTCATGTTGGTGTTGTATCCAATTTATTCTGCTATAACATGACTGTTGGGTTCCTCTGCTACCCTGTGCTACAGACAATTGTGCTGTACCAGTTCAATTATACAAACAGCATTCTTTTCAACAAAATGTGCTTTACACCAAAATGACCTGTAGGACTTTTGGTGAGACCACAGCTAGAGTATTGTGTGCAGCTCTGGTTGCCACATTACGAGAAAGCTGCAACGGCACTGAACGTTCACCAGGATGCTACCTGGGATGAAAAATGCAAGTTATGAGAAAATGCTGGATGGGCTTCAATTGTGTCTGGGGAGCAATCTTATTGAGGTGTACAAGATTATGAGGGACACGGACAAAGTGGTTAAGGAACAGCTCAGTTGATGGGTTAGTCACAAGGGACACAAGTGAGTGGCAGGAGGTTTGGGGGGACGTGAGCAAATCATTTTTGCCCAGGGGGTGGTGATGATCTGGAATGCAGTGCCTGGAAGGATGGTAGATGCGAATTGCCTCACATCATTTAAAATGTACCTGGATGAGCACTTGGCACATCATCACATTCAAGACTGTGGGCCAAGTGCTAGTAAATAGGATTAGATTGAAGGTCAGGTGTTCCTCACGTGCCAGTGCAGACTTGATGGATCAAAGGACCTCTACTGCATTATACGATTTAATGAATGACTATAGCTATAATATTTATAATGCCTTTCCATTTAAAGTCCCATTTCTCCCCCATTTTCATGACTTTCTGAAATACGCTTTTTTGGAAGTCAAGACTATGATTTGTTTTTCACTTGCACAGAAGACAATGCATTGTGCTAATTTGGACTCTGAGCTGCCATGAGAAAGGAAATTTGGGAAAATATAGCAACTCTGTCTGAGCACGTAATTAGCTTTTCAATAACCTCTGCAAAATGCTGCAAGACGAGATACAACAGCAATGAAAAGCCAACCCTGACTTTGACTAGCTTGAGTAGAAATCAGGAACTGCCTCTTTCAAAACGTTCTGGACGATACAGATTCCACCAGGACTTCTGAATTTTGCAAGTGAAACAGAATTGAGAGAACTGACTGAACCTCGAGAAAAATACTGAAATACTGTAGCTCCCCACCCTGTACCCATGGGGGATATGTCCCAAGAGCTACTGCAGATGACCAAACCCATGGATGAGAGCAAACCCATTCATTAAATGGGAAATTTACCTCCCTGGCAACCCCTTGGTCCCTGGTTCTGAAATGTTCCATGTAATATGTTTGGGCTGCGGTAAACCACGGGTAACTGAAACCATGGTAACCAGACCCATGGATACGGTGGCTGCCCTGCAAATGTTCAGAATTCCGAACTGATTTCTGATTTGACACAGAGAAAGGGATTGTTTTTCCCAATGATCTTTTGCTGAGAGATTACTTTCTGACGTTTTCTGATTCACAAGGCCCTGATTGGAACGCAAGTTGGAACAATATGACTAAGAAGCATCACAGACTGCAGACTGCCACTTTTTTTTATACAATCCCTACAGTGTGGAACCAGGCCCTTCAGCCCAACAGGTCCACACCAACTCAAAAAGTAACCCACCCACACCCATTCCCCCTACCCTATATTTAACGCTGATAAATGCACCTAATCTACACATCCCTAAACACTGTGGGCAATTTAGCATGGCCAAGTCACCTGGCCTGCACATCTTTGGACTGTGATAGGAAACCGGAGCACCGGGAAGAAACCTGCACTGACACAGGGAGAATGTGCAAACTACATACAGACAGTCACCCAAGGCTGGAATCAAACCCGGGTCTCTGACGCTGTGAGGCAGCCATGCTAACCACTGAGCCAATGTGGTGGGAGAGCAAAGGGGAACCAAAGAGCCACCAGCAATGCAGGAATACAGCTTGCAGGAAGTACCATTAGAACATAGGGTCTACAGGGAAGAGTTCAGTTCTCTTTAGTTGGAGCTACAGAATTCCTGGGACTCAGGTTATCACATCAGCTGGTGGCAGAGAGCAGTTGCCTCTGAAAAGTCTTGATCGCTGATGGATCTCATGGCCATTCTTCACAACTATTAAAGGCATCACTGTCCTCACGTTTTTTTTTGGGTCTTATGTCTTTCCAGGGTTATTATGGAACCCTTTCCAGGTTCTCTTGGTTGGCAGTCCAATAATACAGCAGGGCTTAGTGACTAATGTCCTACTTCCCATTGTGTCAACTTTGCCTGTGATGCTGCCAGCTTTTGGAATTATTATTTTATACAACATCCGCCAACATGTCCCTCAATGATTTTGTATATCGTAAGCATGAATGAATTCATTTGTATAATTTATTTACCACTACCTCATCACTCCTAATTCACAACTTCAAATAATTTGGATCTCTCACAGTTCTCCAGAACTGTTTCTGTTCAGATATAAAGATTGATATTTTATTATCTTGAGGATTATTGGCCATGATTGTGGTCTTGATCCTGTACGATAACGTCTCTCTCCACTGAACATCACTTTATCTCCTGGATGTCTTTTGTTGAAGATCCCTTTGGTGCCAAAAGAAGTAGTTGATCCACTAACTTACCTGCAGGAACTTTAACCTTCTGAAAGTCATTCTCAGAGGAACTCTTCCCTGCTTTATCAGGTAGTTGTTCAATGACAAGAGCTGAGTGACCTGCATTGACATGGAATTCAATCATGGAAAACTGCTGCTCTGTAGAAACAAATATCATATTTTTCAATATAATGGGTTTCTGAACAAAGTAAGCTTTTATTTGTGAAAATGTCCTGAAACTGTGAACATCTGTCTGTCTTCCATGGAATCATTTGCTACTCATCTCCTTTTAATGCAAGCAAATCTTTATTTTCAATCTACTAATCGATTTTGTTGAAACATGTAAATCTTTTACTTTAACTTGTTGATGAGGATGGATGTCTTCATTCGCCCTCTGGAGACATCTCACTATATGGCTCTGAAACTTGGGCACCACCTTGAGAAGTACAATTATCCTGTTTGAGATGGATTCTCTTCATTAGCTGGGAAGACAGGCATACTATCATCACTGGCCTTGGCTGAGCCATCAATACCAACGTCGAGGCCGTGATCATCCAACTCTGCTGGTCCAACTATGTAATTAGAGTGCCTCATTTCCTCTGACCAAAACGAATCGCACAGTGGCTCAGTGGTTAGCATTGCTGCCTGACAGCACCAGGGACCCAGGTTCGATTCCAGCCTCAGGCAGCTGTCTGTGTGGAGTTTGCACGTTCTCCCCATGTCCGGGTGGGTTTCCTTCAGGTGCTCCGGTTTCCTCCTACAATCCAAAAATGTACAGGTTAGGTGAACTGGCCATGTTAAATTGCCCATAGTGTTCAGACATGTATAAGTTAGGTGCAGTAGTCAGGGCTAAATGGAGAGTAATAGGGTCAGAGGATGGGTGGGTTAGTCTTCGGTGGGTTGGCTTGGACTTGTTGGGCCAAATAGCCTGTTTCCACACTGTAGGGAGTCTATGATTTCACACACCTCAAGGAGGGACTAGGACAAAGGAAGAGCTTCAAAGACTCCTGGATGGATTCCCTCAGGGAGTGCAACTTGGGCCTGTCACTCCAAAGAAATTGATTTGGTGGAAGCTCCTGTGTGAAGGGACCCAATTCTTTGAGAAAACCCATCAGTAGGCGGAAGTATAGAAAAGGAACTGGAGAAAGGAATGTTAGTGATGTCAAGGCCAAGGGCCAATCAAGCTCCTGGAAACATTTGCCAAATGGTTGGAGATGCTGCTCAAGGGTCAGGCTGGTTGGCCATGCAAGGACCCACAGAGCTCAGGACCCATGACACAGAATTTCCTGGGTGGGCAATCATACCCATAAGCGAGTGATTGCTGACAATGATGATTATGTATTAGATACTTTTCCATCCTCAGTCAAGTCACTGAAGGATTGTTGGTGACTGTGCATTATCTCTGTTGCTGGTTCTGATCATTCTGTTTTGAAAGATGAAGAGATCTCTTCTGAAGTACTGTGTCCGGTTCTGGTCGCCCTGTTATAGGAAGGATGTGATTTAGCTGGAGAGGGTTCAGAAGAGATTTACCAGAATGTTACCAGGAATAGAGGGTTTGAGCTATAAGGAGAGACTGGACAGGCTGTGACTTTTTTCACTGGAGCATAAGAGGTTGAGAGGGGACCTTATAGAGGTTTGTTAAATCATGAGGGGTATAGATAAGGTGAATGGCAGTGTTGTTTCCTTTGGGTGGGGTATTTCAAGACTAAAGGGCATCGTTTTAAGGTGAGAGGAGAAAGATTTTTAAAAAAAGACATGAGAGGGAAAATTTTTGACACAGGGAGTAATTCATGTGTGAAATGCACTTCCAGAGGAAGAGGTGGATGCAGGTACAGTTACAACATTTTAAAGACATTTGGATAAGTCCATGAATATGACATGTTTGGAGGGATATGGGCCAAGTGCAGGCAGGTGGGATTAGTTTAGTTTGGAATTATGTATGGTATGGACTGTTGGACTGAAGGGTCTGTTTCCATGTTGTATGACTCTATAATTGAAATGTTTCTCTTGAACTTATATTGTCATATAACTTGACATTAAAATTAACATCTGCCATTACAGCTTGTTCTTAACTGGTACCTTGTTGAATAGCGTTGGCATCAATTTGTCACTCTTAGAGTCATAGGGCTGTACAGCATGGAGATAGGCCCTTTGGCCCAAACTTGTCCATGCCGACCAAAATGTCTGTCCATTGGTTGACTCATTTGTTACTCCTTGGAACTAATTCTGCTACCTCAGGGATGTTGAGGTTAGGGCATGCAGGCAGGCTCAAATTGAGAAGACATAATTGTAAATCATTTATACGTTCTCAACTCTCTGAAAATGCTTATGTTTCAGAGGTGCTTGAGGTAGATCCTTAACTTTGATGGTTATGCTGCCTGGACAATGCTGTTATGTCTCTGTATGTTGTAACATCTGCTTCTTCAACCATGATGCTCTATCTAATAAGACAGTGATACTCATCATGTATCAAGCTGAAAATTAGTGAATTGGCAGAAACAGGCTCTGTCAATTTGAGTTGTTTAGATCACCAGTTTCCCCAGGTGTCTGATTTAATGTTGGTGCTTCCATTATATTAACATCTTTGAATGTGCAGGCATTTGACTTTTCACTGTCCTGAAACTGTCTTACTTCTGACTAGTTTTGGCCTTTTTTTTTCTCATGACTGAGCACTACTTGTTCTAATGAGGGCTTCCGTTACACAGCACTGACACTGACTCTTAGTATTTGCTCCTTGGTCTACTTTTTGTGTGGGCTTGTCACTTGTGGCTTTAGAATGTTTATACCTTGCAAGGTTACTAAGTTATGTTGCTCTTTTGTGATAAATAGCCCTTCTCCCCTCAGGATTTATCTATGATTCTTTCAGAACAATCATTACATTCTCTGAAAGAATTGTGAATGCAAATGAAAAGATGGCAAACAAAATGATGTCCTGCTCATGTGCAAAGAGGTCCATTGATGCAGTCACTTAAGCCAGAATGAATCTGTACTTGTGTAGCTGGCATCCCTATGTTCTGTACAAGGTAATTTCCCACCAGCTCCAAATGTGCAGGTAGCTTTAGTGAGGCCAAGTGGAGCTTCACACCTTCTGCAGACAAAATGGAGGGTTTCCACCTTCACACAGGAAAAAAAATCAATGATTTCCCTCTTTACACAGCCTACACATCCTTTTATCGTGACTTGTCCAAATAAAGCCATGCGCCTGGAACCATGGTAAATTCTTCCTTCCAAAATGGTCATTTTAATTATAGATCTCAGCGGGTGGAGCATCTGTCTCTCTGCATCTGTGGAGAAAAAGCAAATGTAACTGTTTCAGTAAATGTTAGCTCTGTTGTCTCTCCACAGATGTTGCCGGACCTGTTGAGTTTCTCCATCAATTTCTGCTTTTTTTTCTGTTTTCTAGCAGCTGCAGTTATTTTAATTTAGTTGGAGATCCCCCACTCTTATTGTGGCCTTCAAAATATTCCAACCACCTTCATCTTTTGTCTCTTTTTGCTTTTAAGTTGCTAACTTTGTTGTTTTAATTCTGCTTCTTGACACTTCTAGTCCAGCGGCCTCAGTATAAATGACTTCTGTTTCCTTTAATTTCGCTGTTTTTGGCACGTCTCATAGCATCCACTCACAGTGGCTATAATAGCTCACAGTCAGTTATAAGTAACACATTATTTATTTCCAGCCTCCTCACTCTAAGTTACACACCATTAATTTAAAATCATCCCTCTCTCCAACAGGACTGTTTAAACATACTCACGGAGTGTCTGTCTGTTCACTTCCAAGCCGTACAAGGAATACTTCCACAGCTCCTTGCTTCCTGATTTAATTTGGAACTGTCAGGTGGAACCAGTCTTTAAGCTCGTCTGAGCTCATGCTGCTTCTGTGGCACCCCTTATCATGTCTTACATAAAGCCCTTAGCCTGATCTGTCTAAGTATCCCTGCTGCTAGCTTGTTAGATTGAATACTTACTGCTGATGACTGACTTCTAAAAGTGGTAAAAATGTTTCCAGCTGTAAATTCACCTGGTCTTCTGAAAATTTCTTCTCTGTGTCCAATAGATGTTTTCACCATTGCATTTGGAGGTGATGCTGATCACCGTGTGATATTTGTAGATAGAAAGATCTTTCCTTAATCAATTCCAAAGATATATTTAGTCTACAGTGGTAGACACTACTGAGTTTTAACAAAAAAAAACTCTTATCTTAAACAAGTTGTATTTCATGGCCTAATAACAATGTGATACAAGTTATACTGGGAGCTTGGGGAAATAAATAGTGATGTCATGAAGAGTGTCCACATTACAGAATTAAAAATCACACAACATCAGGTTATAGTTCAACAGATTTATTTGGAAGCACTAGCTTTTGGAGCGCTAGTCCTTCATCAAGTGCTTCCAAATAAACTTGTTGGATTATAACCTGGTGTTGTGTGATTTTTAGCTTTGTACACCCCAGTCCAACACCGGCATCTCCGAATCATCACATTACAAAAGAGGAGGTGTTGGAAGTCTTAAAATGTATTAAAGCAGTTAAATCCCTGGGATCTGACGAAGTGCATCCCAGGACTTTTTGGGAGGTTAGGGAAGAAATTGTAGGATCCCTAGCGGAGATATTTGTATCATTGGCAGCCATGGGTGAAGTGCCCGAAGATTGGAGGATGGCTAATATTGGGCCATTATTTAAGAAAGCCTGCTGGGAAATGTCTAGGAACTACAGACCAATGAGCCTAACATATCACATGGTTGTCAGCATCATCTCTAAATACAATGGTGAAAATACCTATTTGGGCACAGGAGAAGAATTTTTATGAAGACTAAGTGAATTTACAACTTTAAAGACATTTACCACTTTAAGACGTCAGTCAGTAGTAGCAAATTGTTGATTTAAAGAGCTGGCAGGAGCTGGGTAAGTTGTTAGAGGGGATTCTAGGAGACAGGATCTACAGGCATGAACTCATTTGAGATAGTCAGCATGGCTTTGTGCATAGGAAATTGTGTCTCATGAATTTACTTGAGTTTTTTGAAGAGATAACTAAGAAAGAAGATGAGGGCAGTGTGATAGACATTGTCTCCATGGACTTTTGCAAGGCCTTTGACAAGATACTATATGGTAGGTTATTGAATAAGCTAACAGGATCCAGGGAGAGGTAGACAATTGGATACAAAATTAGCTTAATGGGAGAAGACAGAAGGTGGTGGTAGAGAGTTGCTTTTCAGACTGGAGGTCTGTGACCAGTGATTCGCCATTTATATAAATGATTTGGATGAGAATTTGAGAGGCATGATTAGTTTGTTTGTGAATGATACCAAGATTGGTGGTATAATGGACAGTGAAGAAGGTTATCTAGGAATTCAGTGATATCTTGATCAACTGGGTCAGTGGGCTGAGGAATGGCAGGTGGAGTTTAATTTAGATAAATTAAACTCCACCTTGCATTTTGGTAAGGCAAACCACAGCAGGACTTACACAATCAAAATAGGACACGGGATGGGGGGTGTTATAGAACAAAGAGATCTAGGGGTGCAGATTCATAGCTCTTTCAAAATGGAATCACAGTTAGACAGGGCAGTGAAGAAGGTGTGCGGCATGCTTGTTTTTATCGTTCAGAACGTTGCGTATAGGACTTGAGACATCTTGATGCAGCTGTACAAGACATTGGTGAGGCCACATTTAGAGTACAGTGTGCAGTTCTGGTCGCCCTGTAATAGAAGGATATTAGTAAATTATAAAGAATGCAGAAAAGGTTTACTAGGATGCTACATGACTGGAAGGTTTGAGTTATAAGAAGAGGTTGGATAGGCTGAGACCTTGTCCTATGGAATGTAGGAGACTGAGGGGTAACCTTATAGAGGTCTATAAAATCATGAGAAGGATGGATAAGGTAGAGAGTCAACAGCTTTTACCCATGGGAGGGGAGTCTAAAACAAGAGGGGAAAAACGCAAAAGAGTCCAGAGGGCCAAATGTTTCACACAGAGAGTAGAGAATATATGGAACAGGCTGCCAGAGGTAGTGGCGGAAGCGAGTTTCATTGTTTAAGAAACATTTAGACAGATACATGGATGGGATATGTATGGAGGAATATGGACCAAATGCAGGCAAATGTGTTCAATTTCACTTATGAAACCTCGACATGGGCTAATTGGGCTGAAGAGCCTGTTTCCATGCTGTAGACCTCTATGACTCTATGACTCTCATAAGCTAAATATTATTACAAAGACTTCAAGGACACCTTTGGACATAGATCTCCATTCCTTTTGGTTCTGCATGGCTTTTCTTTATCCCCACACAAGCTGATATGGTTCTGTCATAGGATTGGGTGGAGATTAATGAAGTCTCCAACAATAACGTTTTCAGAACCTCAGCACAAACAAGGACTTCTATTCAGTCAAACTTTGAGTGGTGGTCCCTCAGTACAAACTCCTTATACACTTGGGGAGAGACTCAAACAATGCTTCACAATACTGAGGAGAGCCCCCTCTGTAGGCCAGTGGTAGACAAATGAGCTTAAGATTACCAAATGAGGAGATGATTGTTTGAGTTTGGAGATTTACATTTGTTAAATAAAAGTAGTTAAATCAGAAATGTACTTATGCAGGTATGCTCAAGATTCTCCGTGAACTCCAATGATGCTTTCTTCTTGTAGCTATCCAAGCACCCTGACTTCTTCAGATCTGTGAGTGGATTTAAGAGGTCACTGCAGAGAGACAAAGAATGCTCATTTTAAACTTAATGGATGATTCTCAAGTAAAATCCAACTAATAAAGCCCAGTGGCAATGAACATCATGAGATATGTGCTCAACCAAGCTATTGGCTTGCTGAAGTTAGACTTCAGGTCCCTGGATAAGGTTTCAGGAACCCTTCATTCCTCACCGGAAATAGCCTCCTGAATAGTCTACACTCTGCACAGCATTGCAAAAGAATCAGAAGGGAATAGAGCCTCTTTGGATAATACCAAACAGGCAGAAATTTATGATGGCAGTGCACTTCAGACTGTTCACATTGTAGTCCAGGATATGACATGCTGATAGTTAACTGTCGAAAAGTGTGGCACTGGAAAAGCACAACAGGTGAGGCAGCATCCGAGGAGCAGCATAGTCAATGTTTCGGGCATCAGTCCTTTATCAGAGAACAGAGCTGACCTATGATTGGTAATAGCATGTGTTCAATTAGGATACAAGTATAAGAGATCAAAATTCTATGAGATCAGAATGGTTAACATTGCTTGTAGATGTATAGAGATTTGCTAGTGTCTGCTGACAGAGAAGAATGGGCAAATTTGCAAGTAACGTACTTTGCAAATTTGATATGTAAGAGTGGGATGTTCATGTTCCTGGCAGGATATAGATGAATATGCTGCTGCACTCACCTTCTCTGACCTTTTACTATATTAAAATGTTTGCTGCATTGATTCAGGGCCATATCCAGACATAGGCCTCTGTAGTGATTGGAGCCAAGTAGGCCTTGTTAACTACAAGGTTCTTGATCGGGGTTGTTAGACTGGGACAGTCAGGAAAGCCCTAGCTTACGAAAATAACCGGGAGATTGAAGGCAAAAAATATCCTAAAAAACCCCCAGGAGATTTAGAAGCTTCTTAGAAGGAAAAATATATAACCAGGAGATTAGAATCTCCTCAGTTCGGGGCACTGACTCTGAACTGGCTAGCCACACAGTCAGTGTATACTGTTCTACTTTAGTTCCCATTAGGGAACTGTTTTCTTATGTCACTGGCTGGTCGCAGCCTGTATGCTACTCATTCTAGTTTTTTGAGCAATGATATTATGGCAGGGCTTGGTCCTTGCACTATGATTTTTGTGGTTTGCACTTTATTTTCTGCATGTATTTTCACCTTTTTGTGTTCAGATTGAACCCCTGTGAGGCAATTGCACCTTTACAAAGGGACCAAGCCTGTGTGGAGACTGAACACCTGTTTGTCTGCTGTGAGATGTGCATTCACAAACAAAAACAAGAGAAAAGAAGGGGAAAAAATATATAACCAGGTGATTTGAATCGCCTCAGTTACTAGTGCATTTACTGTGCACAAGTAAATAAAAGGTGATTTGGCGACAGGATCCAGCCTATGTGTAATTATTCCACCCTCCCTGCGACTACAAGAGATTTCACCCTTCTATTATTGGAGAAGATGTAGAACTTTCAGAGTCCTCATTGCTTCGAGCAGAGCATTAATGAGGTGTCATTCGGGAAGGTTATGACTTTGTTGTATTATCCAGAGACCCAGTTGCTGGCAGGAGGGATTCGATTAGTTTGGGATATGTGTTCGGCATGAACGAGTTGGACCGAAGGGTCTGTTTCCATGCTGTACATCTCTATGACTTTATGTTCTGAGGACTCAAGTTTGAATCTCACTGCGGCAGATGGTGAAGTTTGAATTTAATAAGAATCTGGAATTAAGAATTGAATGACGACCATGAATCCAATGATGATTATTGGAAAAACCCATCTGCTTCACTGATGTCCTTTAGGGAAGGAAACTGCCATTGACACCTGGCCTACACTTGACGCCAGACCCATAGCAATGTGGTTGACTCTCAACCGTCCTCTGGGTAACTAGGGATGGGCAATAAATCCTGGCCTAGCCAGAGTTACCATCGTCCTATGAATGAATTTTTAAAAAGTGGGCGATGTTTAATCATCCTGAACCAACAGAGCATTTTTCTTCTGTTTCTTCCAACTGCAAGTTTCTGTAAATTCCATCTTTGTGTTGACACTTTAAATACTAGAATTCAGATAGTGTCAAGTGAATCTTCATCATTCCTGCTGCACAACCACCATTGATGTTGGATGTAAGATATTTTGTAGTAACTAATTATAAAGCCATAAATGCACTGTACCTGCTTTTGGATTTCTTGTGAGATTGTGTGATCACAGATAACAAAGTTTATGTTATTTTCAGTGGAATAATAAAACTGCACCAAGTTACCACGCTTGAACGTATTATGAAATATTTTGCTGAAGCCAAGCTACTAACAAAATATGTCATGTTCCTTATCACTCTGGGTCATAACCAAGCTTAGGTTCAGCAATGCACACATTAGGTTGAACAGAAGTTTGAGAAAATAACTTCTCAAAACTAAAAACTGTCTGACATTCCCCTTACCCAACTCCATATTTTTTCTAACTTATTATCAATTGGATATTATAACCATATCTGCGACACCAGATACGTTTTTCCTCTTTTATGGGTTATTCATTGAATTGATATTGTTCAAGAAAGGGCTCAGCTCACCATGTAAAAAGTTTTGAATGCTGTCTGTATCTTCACAGAGAAGGGGATTTGCTTGATAAGGGACAAAATGTATTGATGAGACAGAAATTAATGTGTTTATCAGAAGTTATGGAGCAGAGGTTCTAGATTATGTGCTCAAATCAATTAGCTTGCTTCAGGCAAATTACTGAATTTCAAATTTCAAAAATCAGCCTGCTTCTGTTTTAGTTATCAATATTTAGCTCAACCCCAGTAAAGCAACAAATCTAAATTTGGCTACGTTGCATAATTTTTTTGCAACACAGGCAGCTAAAGGACTGAATAAAAGCAAACAACGCAGCCTCAGGTTTAACCTACACAGAGAAGCACACATGCAGCACAACTTATTTTAACATAACCCAAAAGAAAAAAGAAAAGTTATAAATCGATTGTACTTTTAAGTGAATGTACTGCTCATACTGAACCTTCATTTTGCAGGATACAAGGTGAATCAGACCAGGTTGACACCTTGAAATGTGTGTGGTTTCACAGGAATGTGTGCCTTGCATTGTTAAAGGATATCCCTGGCATAGACATTGCCTGTCTGAATAGCTTGAGTGTACTTGATGGCCAGATTAAGATATTGGTGGAGGTTGTTAGAAGGAAAAGACTTGTGTGCCACCTTGAAGGCTATGATCTTGGAAACACAGAGTGATTACTGAGCATCTCAAACTACTTATTTCAAGACATTGAGGTGGCCCTTCATCTTCAGTTGCTTCATCATTTTCTCATGGATATTCCTCAGCCAATGAGCACTTGTGATATACCTCCTCATCTCTGCAATATGGGTTGTGGAGTATAAGTTTAGATTAGATTCCCTACAGTGTGGAAATAGGCCCTTCAGACCAACAAGTCCACACCGACCATCCAAAGAGTAGCCCACCGAGATTCATTTCCTTACGTTTTCCCCTGACTAATGCACCTAACACACCGGGCAATTTAACATGGCCAAGTCACCCAACCTGTGCATCTTTTGGAATGTGGGAGGAAACCAGAGCACCCCAGGGAAACCCATGCAGATACGGGGAGAATGTGCAAACTCCACACAGACAGTTGCCTGAGGCTGGCATCAAATCCAGGTCTCTGGCAGTGTGAGGCAGCAGTGCTAATCACAGAGTCTCCATGCCGCCCTGAAGTAAGGTGTGAAATACAATCCTTTTGGGCCATATTGTAAGAAGAATTGAATCCACTGAGGCACCCAAAAGCTCAACTAAGGTTCAGTTGGACTCCTGCATACAATCAGTCCTGAGCTGTTCAGGAATGTTGGAGTGTTGGAGGAGTATCATGAAGCCAATTCACGAGACTCAGCTAGAGGCAGCAAACTACTCCAATCACAAGCCACCAATGGTTGGCACCCCAAACCCATATTCAACAATGCAAGCCAACACTAATAATTCAGATACACTCTCTGGTAGAATGACACTGCTATGTTGTCAAGATGCTTACGGATAGTATAACTAAATAATATTCATTAGGGTAAAAGTTCCTCATGAACAGAATTGATTATAAAAACACGTTTGCGATTAATGAAAAGTAATTACAAACCTGAGAGATTAAGGTAAAATAACTGTTGGCTTATTTCTCAGGAATAATAATTAATTGAGTGAAACAAATCACAGATTGAACAAAAGGGAGAAAATATCACAGATGTTATCCCTTACAGGCATTTCCAAAGTTTGTTTCCATTTATGTTGTTCACATTTATATATGTTTTTGTCCTTTTCACATTGTTTCTGATGTATTTCACACACACAGCTGACATTTCACCATCAAAGTTTGTGCGAAGATTTGTAGCTCGGGTGCTCGATGCTGTAGTTCTGTTCGCCGAGCTGGAAGTTTTTGTTGCAAACGTTTCGTCCCCTGGCTAGGCGACATCATCAGTGCTTGGGAGCCTCCTGCGAAGCGCTTCTTTGATGTTTCCTCCGATGTTTATAGTGGTCTGTCCCTGCCGCTTCCAGTTGTCAGTTTCAGCTGTCCGCTGTAGTGGTTGGTATATTGGGTCCAGGTCGATGTGTTTGTTGATGGAGTTTGTGGATGAATGCCATGCCTCTAGGAATTCCCTGGCTGTTCTCTGTCTGGCTTGCCCTATGATAGTAGTGTTGTCCCAGTCGAATTCATGAGCAAAACTAATGTAGTGTACAAAATACCATGCAAAGACTGCACAAAACACTATA
>NC_057739.1:9981947-9988472 GCF_004010195.1 Chiloscyllium plagiosum | reverse complement strand
CTTCTTTGATGTTTCCTCCGGTTTTTATCGTGGTCTGTCCCTGCCGCTTCCGGTTGTAATCTCTGGAGGAAACATCAAAGAAGCGCTTCGCAGGAGGCTCCCAAGCACTGATGATGTCGCCTAGCCAGGGGACGAAACGTTTGCAACAAAAACTTCCAGCTCGGCGAACAGAACCACAGCATTTCACCATCATAATTTTATTTTTATCTTCACAACCAAAACATTGTCTTTTCCTTTCCTCATTCAGATAATAAGGTGCCTCTGCAACATGACAGCAGGCTGCAAGGATCAAAGAGTCATAGAATCCCTACAGTGTGGAAACAGGCCATTCGGCCCAACAAGACCCTCCGAAAAGTATCCCACCCAGACCCAGTCCCCGACCCTATTACTCTACATTTCCCCTGATTGTACCTAGCCTACATATCACTGAATACGAATGGGCAATTCACCTAACCTGCACATCTTTAGACTGTAAGAAGAAACTGGAGCACCCAGAGGAAACCCACGCAGACACAGGGAGAACATGCAAGCTCCACACAGTCACCCAAGGCTGAAATTGAACCTAGGTCCCTGGCACTATAAGGCAGCAGTGCTAGCCACTCAGCCCGGGTAATAGACTTAAAGTAGATGGTAAAACCAAATACTTGAAGAAAATCTTTTTTTTAAAACCTCGAGAGTGGTGGGATTTGGAATTCATGCCCGAAAGGATGGTAGAAGCAGAATTTCTTTTTATTAATTCATGGGATGAGAGCATCACTGGCTAAGCCAGTATTTATTGCCCATCCCCAATTGCCCAGAGAGCAGTTATAGTCAATCACATTGCTGGTGGTCTGGAGTCACATGTAGGCCAGACCAGGTGAGGATGGCAGTTTCCTTCCCCAGAGGACATTAGTGAACCAGGTGGGGTTTTCCAACAATCAATAATGGATTTATGGCCATCATTAAACTCCTAAGTGCAAAATCTTTTTGTATTGAATTCAAATTCTATCATCTGCTGTGGCAGGATTTGAACCTGGGTCCCCAGAATGTTAGGAGAAAGTGAGGACTGCAGATGCTGGAGATCAGAGCTGAAAAATGTGTTGCTGGAAAAGCGCAGCAGGTCAGGCAGCAACAAAGGAGCAGGAGAATCGACGTTTTGGGCATAAGCCCTTCCCCAGAATGTTGTCTGAGTTTCTGGATTAACAGTAAATTAGGTTATATTCTTGAAATGCTTCAAACGACAGGGCTATGGCAGTGTTCCACAGGGATCAGTACTGGGTCCACTTTTGTTTGTTTTTTATATAAACAATATGGATGAGAATACAAGAGGCATTGTTAGTAATCTTGTGAATGGCACCAAAATTGGTGGCCTAATGGACAGTGTAAACGGTTATCTAAGATTATAAAGAGATCTGATCAATTGGGTCAATGGGCTGAGATGGAGTTTAATTTGGATGAATGTGAGGTATTGCATTTTAGTAAAACAAACTTTTAAAATTAATGGAAGGTCCCAGGTAGCATTGTAGAACAGAGAGACATAGGGATTCAGGTACATAATTCTTTGAAAGTTGTGTCACAAGTAGACAGGCTGGTTAAGAAAGTAGCTAGCACAATTGCCTTCGTTGCTCAGACCTTTTGGTCTGAGTTGGGACATTTTGAGGTTGTACAGGAAATTTCCGGATTAATGAATGCAGTTCTGGTCACCCTGCTATAGGAAAGATATTGTTAAATTGGAGCGGGCTCAGAAAAGATACACCAGAATGTTGCTGAGAATGGAGGATTTGAGTTTTAAAAATAAACTGGAAAGACTGGGACTCTTTTTACTGAAGCATAGGAGGTTAATGAAGAGTGAGCTAAAAGAGGTTTATAAAATCCTGAGGAGCATGAATAAGGCAAATAGGAAGGGTCTGTTCCCTAGGATGGGAGAATTCAAAACTAGGAGACATATCTTAAGGTAAGAGGAGTCAGGATGGTGAGTAACTTGGAGGAGGTCTGGCAGATGGTAGTGTTCCCATGTATCTGCTGCCCTTGTCCTTCCAGATGGAAATGGTTTTCGGTTGGGAAGGAGTCGTGGTGAATTTCTGCAAAGCATCTTGTAGATGGTACACATTGCAGCTATTGAACAAAGGGATTCGGCACTTGTGGATCTGGTGCCAATCAAACGGACTGATTTATCCTGAAAGATGGTCAAGCTTCTTAAGCATTGTTGGAGCTACGTCCATCCAGGCAAGTGGGGAGCATTCTATCACACCCCTGACTTAGAGTCATAGAGTCATAGAGATAGACAGCATGGAAACAGACCCTTCGGTCCAACCCATCCATGCCGACTATATCCTAATCCAATCTAGTCCCACCTGCCAGCACCTGGCCCATATCCCTCCAAACCCTTCCTATTCATATAACCATCCAAATGCCTCTTAAATGTTGCAATTGTACCAGATGACAGACAGGCTTTGGGGAGTTGGGATGTGTGTTATGTGGCCTCTAACCTGCTCTTGTAGCTACTGTTCTTATTATAACTGATCCAGTTCCGATTCTGGGCAATATAAGTATGCAACAATATAGGTTCAAAAAGTACTATTCATGAAACAACTAACTTCATTCATTATTTTATGAAAGATAAAATCTCACATGGATATCAGAATGCACCTCAATGTTACTGTAGGTCTGTATGAGTCTTGCTTTAATTTATCTTCGAGTTGATCCAGGTTCTCCAACTCAGGGATAGTTTGTCAAATGGAGGCGTGGGGAGCATCTATCCAGTAAAACTATGAGATATATTTCTGATCAACCCATTCAGCAATGGCATCACACACTCCAGTAGGTGGTACTTGAACCCAAACATTCCACATCAAGAAGTAGGGATACTATCACTATGCCACAGAGCCCTCAGTAACACTATTATTTTGTTATTCTTAATCAACCTGCTCAGAGATGTTATTACACACTGCTGGGGCAGGTGACCTCAGGCGACTGGCTCAGACATGGAAATGCTACCACTGCGCTGCAAGGACTCTCAGTAACCCTTACAAGAAGCAAAAATATGGATACTGAAGTAATTGGGAGGTAGATGTCGTCAACATCTGAAGTCTTCACACGATAAACGAAGATTGATCAGCAGCCCTTAAGGTGCACAAATTGAGGGAAGAAAAGAATGAAACAGTATCTGAGAAAAATGAGAAAAAGGACAGTTAGCTTATCATTGTCATTTAGCTCTTCAGCAGAAAAGTTGCCAAGCTGGTTCATAAAATAGACAAAATTGAAAACTCTTACAGTTCCTTTGAAATAAGAGATTTGAAAAGTAGAGTATAGGAGAAAAAAGACTGCGGAGGAAAGGCAGTGAATAAAGAAATGAGAGCTAAAAGCAGAGAGAAGTATAGAAATTAAAGGCAAGGGAGTATGTACGAGTATCTTATATTACGTAGTTTTATTCTTTAAAAAGCATTGGCAAATTTGTGAAGAATTAGGAGATATGAGTAAATCTTTGAACAATGGAAAATAGTGAATGACATAATGACAATGGAGTGACAGTTGGATGTGTATTTAGGCCCAATGATTGTCTGAGATGGTTTAGTGGGGATGCCCATGTTTACCACGAAACATCAATTTACTGAGGAATTTAAAGCTTGCTTTACAACTGGCCACTTGGAGACTCTCGAGATAGCTAATTGCTAATGAAATGCCCGTGTGTGCTTCCTTAGGGAGTGAGATGTCATTGTGGTGTCTATAACTTTTCTGGATGCTCCCTCCAAACAATGGCCAACTCTCTCAGAGTAAACACAGCACTGACAACAATCTCAAGAGTTTTTAAAGGGATATTCACCATTTCACATCCCTTGGACGTTGGAGCTCTGAAAAGGAACATGGCTGAGGCATACTGGAAGAGTTTCTGGGATAAATAGTCCCAATTTTGCCAACACTTAAATGACATTTATTCCCCAAAGCCTTCACCCAATAAAGACTAAGTGCTATGCAAAACCACATTCTATAAGGTTCACCAGAAAGAAGATTGGACCATTGCTAACTTGCTAGCAGGTTTCCTTTGGTCTAGATGAGAAATGGAAGACAGGAGAAAGTTTGCAGAACATCACCAGTTGCTGCAGGAGAGAAGCAGAAGGGTTGATGGAGGACAAGGTAGTGCAGGTTATTTCTATTCTTGGAATATCCAATGCAAGTTTGGAGGAATATGGGTAGGTGGGACTAGTTTAATTATGGTCGGCACGGACTGGT
Organism: Chiloscyllium plagiosum; assembly: GCF_004010195.1. Lineage (NCBI taxonomy): Eukaryota > Metazoa > Chordata > Chondrichthyes > Orectolobiformes > Hemiscylliidae > Chiloscyllium > Chiloscyllium plagiosum. Next base: position 9,984,263 of record NC_057739.1, on the reverse strand, counting down.
TGATCTGAATGGTCTGCCTCTGTTCTATATGACTCCGTAATTCTATAAGTACTGTCAGTAGCGTTTCCAAGAAACAGTACATTCTCTCACTTAGCCCCTGAGACATCCTGTAACATGCATTAACCAGCACAGTTGAGATCTTAAATGTCCCCCAAAAAATCGCATCCCATCAGTACTAAAGTTACATCTCTGGTTTAGCTTCTTCTAACAAATTATGCTGATATTTGTCAATAAGTAGAACTACATCTGTGTTTTTCTAACAGACACGACTTAATAGAACAGCATCCATAACATATCTGTTTTCACCTTTTGGCCAAAGTGAAAGTGCCGGCATCTACACAGTGTTCTCAAACATGTTTGTATTTATCCATATTATATACCTCACACTTATTAAACCATAAATAAAAAAAAAACAGACTGTTTGTCCAGTCAAAAACCAGTGAGAAAGAAAAACGACATTGCCCTATAAAAATGAGGGGTACTATGTCAACTCAGCAGAGAAGCAGACACATGTGCACACAAGTACTGACATTTCAAGGACAGGTAAGGTTATTAATAATATATAAACCAGCTTCAGCAAAACTGTCTGTTTTGGGCCACGAAATATTTCTTATCCACTGCATTTAATTATATTGGAAATGTCATGGCCATCTGGAGAAATGTGAAACACAAGCACAATGATGCTCAATATTGCGAACTGTACTATTCACTGCCATGTGGCCAAGCCAAGAGACGAAGCACTTTCATTATGTGTTGCCAGTTGATAAGAAAATAAATGGCTGTTAAGTCAGACTCTGTTCAGGAATGGCCAATTTACTTTGTTGCAGAAACATAGTAAAGTGTCAAGAGTGTTGAACAATAGCCAGAGGAATGCACAATGGATGACAATTGGAGCCTGCTAGAAATTAGTTTGGTCAGGTACAGAATGAACCAGTACTGTGAGACTGAGGTCACATCGGAGCAAGAACCTAATGAGATGCAATTGTCAGAAACAAGACTTTTTGTGATTTTTTTTATGATGTAGTATCGTGTCAGATTGATTAAAATTTTATAGTTCTTCAACAAATATAAAGTATTATTGATCATTTCATGGAAAATATCACTAAGTTCTTATGTTTAACCAACATGGCACTTGCAAACTTGTGGTTTGAGATTGAAAATCAATTTAATAAACACACAACTGCAATTACTTGTGTCAAATTCAATGGCAGAGTGGCATGTACTTGAACGCAAGCAATCATGGCAACAATTCTTCATCTACATTAACGTAAAACTTCATTTGGGTAGAAAGCCAACATTGCTCAGTGCAACACATCCTAGAAATTACTTAAAGAGCAAAATCCGTTTAGCAATTATTCAGCGAAATGATTGAGATATTAACCAACCTATCAGTGATCAATTTTCCAAGCAGCTTTGAAGCAGCTTTTCCAACCATCTGGATATAGGACAGATGTCACAGGTAGTTTCTTTATTCAGAGAGTAGTAGGGATTTAGGGTGTAGCTTTGATCGCTGAGCTGTAGGTTTGATATCCACACATTTCATTACCTGGCTAGGTAACATCATCAGTGGCGACCTCCAAGTGAAGCGAAGCTGTTGTCTCCTGCTTTCTATTTATATCTTTCTCCTGGATGGGGTTCCTGGGGTTTGTGGTGATGTCATTTCCTGTTCGTTTTCTGAGGGGTTGATAGATGGTATCTAGATCTATGTGCTTGTTTATGGCGTTGTGGTTGGAGTGCCAGGCCTCTATGAATTCTCTGGCATGTCTTTGCTTAGCCTGTCCCAGGATAAATGTGTTGTCCCAGTCGAATTGGCGGTTTTTTCATCTGTGGGTAGGGCTACAAGGGAGAGAGGGTTGTGTCTTTTTGTGGCTAGCTGGTGTTCGTGTATCCTGGTGGCTAACTTTCTCCCTGTTTGTCCTACATAGTGTTTGTGGCAGTCCTTGCATGGAATTTTGTAGATGACGTTGGTTTTGTCCATGGGTTGTACTGGGTCTTTTAAGTTTGTTAGTTTTTGTTTGAGAGTGCTGGTTGGTTTGTGTGCAACTAGGATTCCGAGGGGTCTTAGTAGTCTGGTGTCATTTCTGAAACTTCTTTGATGTATGGTAAGGTGGTTAGGATTTCTGGCTGTGTTTGGTCTGCTTGTCGTGGTTTGTTCTTGAGGAATCTGTGGACTGTATTTATTGAGTAGCCGTTCTTCTTGAATATGTTGTATAGGTGATTCTCCTCTGTTTTGCGTAGTTCGTCTGTGCTGCAGTGTGTGGTGACTCGTTGGAATAGTGTTCTGACACAGCTTTGTTTGTGTGTGTTGGGATGGTT
>NC_057739.1:9968332-9980251 GCF_004010195.1 Chiloscyllium plagiosum | reverse complement strand
TAGATCTAGATACCATCTATCAACCCCTCAGAAAATGAACAGGAAATGACATCACCACAAACCCCAGGAACCCATCCAGGAGAAAGATATAAATAGAAAGCAGGAGACAACAGCTTCGCTTCACTTGGAGGTCGCCACTGATGATGTTACCTAGCCAGGTAATGAAATGTGTGGATATCAAACCTACAGCTCAGCGAGCAAAGCTACACCCTAAACCTCAACCTGAGCTACAAACCTTCACAAACCTTGCAGGTAGTAGGGGTGTTGAAAACACTGCCTGCAATAGTAGTAGACTCGTCAACTTTAAGGGCATTGAAATAGACTATTGAATGGACTCTCTAGCCTCAAATAATGCTGATCTTTCTAACTTTTATCTCTCTTGTACGCCCAGTGCAATGTTACCTGTATGCCTTCGTCTCAACCTTTCGTTCTGTATATCCTTGCTCTCTATGATCTGCATATACTGCTCGTAAACAAAGCTTTCCATCGTACTTTGGAGCACATGACAATAAATCAATCAAACAATCAAACGATCAATCAATCAACTTATCTCATCATTATTACACTGCTCCTAGTGAGAGTTTCTTGTACACAAATTGGGTACTATGATTCCTATCCTTCAATAGCAACTGTACTCCATTTGTTGTAAAGCACCTTAAGATATTTAATAATCCTTTTTCTTTGTGTATGAACAGACAGACTGAGACATATAAATGCATCAATCCTGTGACGTCATGTAGATAAACCCTACTTCGAGCATTATCAATTGTCAGTAATTATGTTTCATATACCCTGTTACACCAGTGTCAATAAGGTGAAACTTAAAATGCTGATTGGCTAGGACGATACCAGGGATGGAAACAGTAGCTATGAGGAAACAGTTCAACTGTTCAACAATTCCCAATGGAGTGAGAAAGTCAAGGGAAGATTTAATGACATTTGTTATTTAGAGTTTTGTAGGAATAAATGGAATAAATCAATTTATTTTGATGAGAGATCAAGAAATAACATTGAGCAGATTCACAGTTAGATTTAGAGTGTTTTTTAAGCATGCCTTTGGCACTTTCAGTAATTGAGATTGAATTTCATAAGAAAGTTACCAAAGATTATAAAAGGTCAATAGGCCAGTCAAGCTGATCGTAGTTAAGCCAGCATGGTGAAGAAATGGCATCTTACCCTGCTGCCAGAACATACTTCTTTAAAAAATCTCAATTAATTTCAGCTGAGGAATGTGAAGGGATTATGTATTGTGTTTTCAATCAGGATAGAAGCTAACAAACAAAAAAATGTCTTTTAACCAATTGGTAAATCTATAACAAAGATAGATAAACACAGGTGTAAAATCTCAGGGAAGTCAGAAAAAATATTTAATCCAGTGAATATACCAGTGAATATTTTGAAAGTGATACGTGTAGGATCCGACAGTACAGCAAATGAATCTGTATTAACACGTTGAGCACGTGTTCTAATCAATCTTGTTTTACCCCATCCTTTCCCGATTGCTCTGTTTTTAGTTTAGAAGGGTGGCATTACAACAAAGCATTTTGATTCATTCCACCTGCAGTAAAGGATAGCAATGGGAGCAATTTCTCAGGTTCTGTACCCAAAATATCTATGATTATATATATATATATATATCAAATACAGATATCCTTACCTGATGAAGATTGTTTTCAAAATAAAATCTCCTACTTCCTCTTCATCTTATTTGCAGCATAACAAACTAGCCAGCACTTACAGGGAGATAGCTTGTATCAAGTGCATAAATGTTTGCTTGGTGTGGGTCAGCACTTTCTCTAGTTCAGTAGATCCAGCTGTGTCGAATTTCTAACTGTGATAGAACATAGAACATAGAACAATACAGTGTAGAACAGGCCCTTCGGCCCTCAATGTTACGCCGACCTGTGAACTATTCTCAACTCATCCCCCTACACTATCCCAAAATCATCCATGTGCTTATCTAAGGATGTTTAAATCTCCCTAATGTGGCTGAGTTAACTACATTGGCAGGTAGGGCATTCCACGCCCTTACCACTTTCTGCGTAAAGAACCTGCCTCTGACATCTGTCTTAAATCTATCACCCCTCAATTTGTAGTTATTCCCCCTCGTACACACTGACATCATCATCCTAGGAAAAATACTTTCACTGTCTACCCTATCTAAGCCTCTGACCATCTTGTATGTCTCTCTATCAAATCCCCCCCTTAGCCTTCTTCTTGCCAATGAGAACAGGTTCAAGTCTCAGCCTTTCCTCGTAAGATCTTCCCTCCAGTGTATTTAGTTGAGAAGCATTTTTTTTAAGAATGTCTTAAGCATATATAGTATCTTGTAAATCTATATAGTTCCTTTAGTATTTTAAAATCCATGTCCACTTGGCTACTTCAACTTTCACAATGTTTCTGCTAAATTTGTAGTCAAATGAGCATCACTTGTCTGCTGATGTTTGGCAGTTAACCTGAAAGTTCACTTACATTTGAGGATTTAAGGACTTTTCACTTCAGCTTAATGCAAAGGCAATTATTTAAAAATGCAAATACTTGGCCAGAGAAAACATTAAGAAAGGCCTTTGCATGTTTTAAGTGAAAAGTCAAAAAACATTGGCGGTAAAGAAATTTCAGAGCAGTAGAGAGAGATCAGGACGAGCAAAATCATTTTGGACTTAACCAACAAAGGGTTGTTGCGGATTTTTACTATTTGGCCTGAAAACAAAACTGAGTTTCTCAGCCTGGTTTTCCAAAATATATGCAGTAACTATCTGGTGAACCGATCATCAATTGCTCAATAGATATTGCATTCATACTCATGATAAAATTAAATAATTTTCATGTTTCATGGAAGCTGTGAAGGTGAAATCATTTGGTCTTATTTATTGAAATTCTTCCGTTTCTATTGCTCAATAATTTTCATTTTCGTTTAAAGTCAGCTTGCAAGTACTTCATTGATACACCAGCGATGTTCAAATGGAGACTATGGTGGAACAAAGCAGTAAGGTTGAACAAGCTTAAGATGCAGTGGAGTAAGGCTTGAGGTTAATTATTGTGGCACTCCAGCCAGTACAAACCCACCAATTTCTAAAATACCCTTGAACTAAAAAAGAAGTTCTAAAGAGTCATATCAGATTTGAAAGCTTAGTTCTGTTTTCCTCTCCTGTTTTTATTCCAGTCAGTGTAGATATTCCATTCTGTGTAACTTTTTTGCATGCATTGATTTCTTATGCTCGTGTAAAGTATAACCTTCTATTTCTGCTAGGTTACTCTTTTGTTCAGTCTTGAGAGTTGTGGAGAAATGATGAGGCAACACTGATACTTCAAAGTAGCACTCACATCTTTATTAAGTTCGAACAATGCAATGCATCCAGTGACTGACCAGCTTATTACAATGATCCTGTAAATCACAAATATATGATGTAGAGTTATGCATCACCCAACTTCTTACTGATTATTCCCTTAAGCAGGTGACCAAACTACTGGGGTAAAGCACTGAATAACTCTTCTCAAGTATGTTTATACTTTTATTTGCAAAGTGGACAAGACATTTCATTGGAAGCTTCATATTATCCTCTCAAAATCTAATTTAAGCAATAATTGTCAATGAGGACACCTAATTTTTATTTCAAACTACAATGGCAAATTCTGCAGTGTACCTGTAGTGTATTGGGTGGCACAGTGGCTCAGTGGTTAGCACTGCTGCCTCACCGTGCCAGGTGCTTGGGTTCGATACCAGCCTCGGGGGACTGTCTGTGTGGAGTTTGCACATTCTCCATCTGTCTGCGTGGGTTTCCTCTGGGTGTCCCAGTTCACTCCTACAGTCCAGAGATGTGCAGGTTAAGTGAATTGGCTGTGCTAAATTGCCTATAGTGTTCAGGGATGTGTAGGCTAGATGCATCATTCAGGGGAATGGGTCTGGGTGGGTTACTCTTCAGAGGGTCGGGTGGACTTGTTGGGCTGAAGGGCCTGTTTCTGTACTGTAGGGATTCTATGACCTTGTTTGAACTTCCCCCAGTGATTTTATCATTTGGACATGCAACAAAAATCTTTGTGATTACTATCAGTACATACAATCTCCTTTCTTGGTCACACATATTTCAATCAAATGAATCCTTCAAATTGCTGTCCTCTTACAAGTTGTTGCTTGGAAAATTAAAGTCAGAGTTTATTTAATCAAGCATTTTTTTTTAAAGTAAGTGTTTATGAAATTGGTATCACAAAACGGGATATACTCTGACATTATGCAAAAGTGAGGACTGCAGATGCTGGAGATCAGAGTCAAAGGTAGAGTGGTGCTGGAAAAGTACAGCAGGTCAGGCAGTATCCGAGGAGCAGGAAAATCGACGTTTCGGCAGGAACCCTTCATCAGCCTGACCTGCTGTGCTTTTCCAGCACCACTCCAATCTTGACTATACTCTGACATTATCCAACAATGTCAGTTTAACTCATTTTCTGAAGCTTCCAAAATTCTTTTTCTTAAGGAAACTGAAGTTGCATTGTTTAAGCCTGTTCAGGCAGGCCAACATTCTTATCTACACTGATTCCATTTGTCTGGCATATTTTTCACTGCTTGTTTCAGTCTGATTTTTGTGCCTCTTGCTGAATACTCCAAAACCTGAAACTTTTGTTTACATCACAGACAAGAGATTATTTTTCTCTCGATAGTACATAATGTGTATTACTACAGCAATAAATCTGACTGTGAGGGATTTCAAAACAAGATTGTGGATGGCATTTCTACATAAATCCCAATGTTCAAGCAAGATCATAACATGTACTTACTATAAAACTGAATGATTCTAAATGTAATTTAGACTCCACAACCAAAGACTCATGGTTTAAACTATGTGTAACACTTCAGGTCTGTATCTCAATTTAAAATTGGTACAATATTGTATAATGATAGTTTAAAATTTGAAAGGGAATGCAATCAGCATATGGGAGGTTTGTATAAAGGTGTATGAGAATGTGAAAGTGCCTAATATTTTTTAACCTCTCAACTGCATTTGATATCTCCAGGGAGCATATACATTTTATAACCATTTTACAGAAACTATGCTAAATATTCAGATGTTACTGAGTGTTTGATGTAATGAACACTAGCTGGCTACGCTTTCCAAAGGTACCGTAAAATGAATTACAGGAGCCCTCTCATTGTGCAGTGATAGTGTCCCTACCCCGAAACTGAGAGACCCAGGTTCAAGTCTTACCCACTCCAGGGGTGTGTAATAACATCTCTGAGCAAGTTAATTAGAAAAAAATAGTAAAAAAGAAATCCAGAGTTAATTGGAGCAAGTAAACATTCGTAGGATTGTTGTAATTGATGAATATAAATTCAAAAAGGCTTTTTTTCAGAACCTTTGTGAGGCAGGCTGGAGAATCAAAGATAACATAAGAGAGAATCATTGAATCTTGACAGAGTGGAAGCAGGACAAGTGGCCCATCAAGTCCACATTGATCCTTTGAAGACCAGCCTACCCAGACCAATCCTACCCCTGCAATGCTGCATTTCCCTTGGGCAATCCACTTTGCCTGTACATCTTTGGACTGTGAAAGGAAACCCATGAAGACACAGGGAAAATGTGTAAAATCTACACAGTCAGTCACCCAAGGCTGGAATCGAACTCATGTCCTTGGTGCTGTGAGGCAGCAATGCTAACCACTGAGCCAACATGCTGCCCCTTTGCATGGTAAGTTTCCATGCCAGAAGCGCAACCTCCCTAAATCTATCCTGAAGTGAAATGTATCATCAAAATGAAACAGTGCTGTGATCACACACTTTGTCTGACGCATGTCACAGTCCTGCAACCGCGAAACAGAATCACCTCTGTTCCAAACAAACTGAATTGCTTTGAAACATGACAGAGGCAAGGCCATTCACTGGAGCTGAAGGTTAAGCTATTTGCTCTTGCTACCAATGATTCATGAAATCTAGCTGAGCTCATAGGAGGGTTTCATGCCACGTCCCCAATTTGACGACAACAACAAATCTATGTATGAACTTATGTCGCACCTTTAAGATAGTACAACTTTCTGAGAGAGTGATCATAAAAGAAAAGTGACACCAGGGCAATGCGATTGGGCATTAGAATGGAGCTTCCAAATGTTTGTCCAAAGATGAAAATTTTAAGGACCATGTTAAAGGGGAAGATGGAAAAGGCAAAGTGTTTTGGAGGAGATATTGTAGAACTTGGGTCATAGAAGCAAAAGACCCTCCAGCTACTGGTGGGTAATTACTGCAAATTTAGATCAGCGTTCATATTGATTTGCTGAGTTTTAATCTATTTAGTTTCTGCTATTAGTATATGCAAAGGAAGAAACTTCAACAAGCAATGTGAGCCATCAGTAATGCAAATGCATACTGATGTGGTGCTGACTTTAAATCAAGTGGGTCTTGCATACTTTCTGTTAGAATTCTATGTCAAAATGATAAAAGGAAAATAAACACATTCATTCCACAATAGATAGCTACTGCCTATTTAATATTCATTAAGAAGTTAATAAAGCAGATATGCAGTGTTCCAAGTCTCATGCTGCCAATTAATCAGATTCTTGTTGTATAGAGGTTGCATTACATAAATATGAGAAAGCATTATTTATGTTTTTTAACAAGTAAATCTGAAAGAATGTCAAAGCATGGAACAGTTGTGGTCTTGGCAATATCCATTCTCTGCCTCTAATGAATGGTGATTTTTATGCATTCGCACGATTGCTATAAGCGCAGGCTCACTTGTAATTATATTTTATCCAGATGCAGTGATTAAAATATTAGCTAGGCTAATATTCCCAGATGGTGGACCATATTATGACGACAGCTGAACCATATCACATTAACCCCAATGTTAAATGAACATACATGTATGCAAAGAGACAAATCAGTAGACCATTCAGCCCCTTGAGCCTGTTCTGACTACGATAAGATCATGACTATCCTGATTGTGGACAGAAGCCTATTTGTCCTGCCTGCACCCAGATCCTGCTGTACCACAAAGTTCTGCAATCAGTCTCTCCATTTAAATAATATGCTGTTTTCTATCAGAATTATAGAACCCCTATAGGGTAGAAACAGGACATTCAACCCACACTAACCTTCCAAAGTGCACACCACACAGACCCACTCTGTACTTCCCATGGCTTGCCTGCAGGGTAGTTTGGCATAGCCAATCCAACTAACTACACATTGTTAGACTGTGGGAGGAAACCCAAGTAGATCTGAGGAGAATGTGCAAACTCCACATAGACAGTTCCCCGTGGCTGGAATCAAAGCTGGGTTCTGAATCAGTGGTGCTGGAAGAGCACAGCAATTCAGGCAGCATCCGAGGACAGGCAAAATCGACGTTTCGGGCAAAAGCCCTTCATCAGGAAAGGCTTTTGCCCGAAACGTCGATTTTGCCTGTCCTCGGATGCTGCCTGAATTGCTGTGCTCTTCCAGCACCACTGATCCAGAATCTGGTTTCCAGCATCTGCAGTCATTGTTTTTACCTCAAAGCTGGGCCCCTGGCACTGTGAGGTAGCAGTACTAATCACTGAGCCACTGTGCCATGCACCTGCCAAAGTGGACAAGTTGACATTTTCTCCCGTTATTCCTAACCCACCAGATTTTTTAATCAATCCCATAGCATTGTTACTCTTTTTGCAGACTACACATGTCCCCTTCACAACTTACTTTCCAACCTATCTATGTGCCATCAGCAAATTTAGCAAACATACATTTGGTTTCTTATTGATGTAGATTGTAAGTATTTGAGGCAAAACACAGATCTCAGTGGCAGTTCACTCTGTGGCAGTCCATACGTCTTGCCAATATGAAAATGACCCGTTTATGCCTATTTGCTGCTTCCTGTAAGTTAACCGGTCCTCTGTTTAATACATTAGTATAGCACCTCATTTAAAGTCTTCTAGAAATCTCAGTATATCTGATCCATCGTTTTCCCTGTTAATTCGTGTTGCTTGTTATTTCCTGAAAGAATTCTAAAATGTGAGTAAAACATAATCTTTCTTTCACAAAATCATGTTGAACTTGAGTGACTGCATTACGATTTTATAAGCGCCATGCTATAGATTCCTTAATGATAGATTCCAGCACTTTCCCAATGGCAGATATGAAGCTAACTGTCCACTGGCCTGATTGTTCACACATTCCTGAAAAGTCTAATGATGTCCTTGAAGTGAATGGTTGAACATGGCAACAATAAGAGAGATATTCTTCCAAGTGAACAGTGTTCATGTTAATGTCATTGTGAAGTTGATAGAAATCTGACCTCAAACCTATTTCACTACCAGGGTAATACCTCACATCTAATCCATAAGAATGTTTAAGGAACATAGGTCTTATTATCCATGTGGTGTTTCTGTGGAATTAATTGTGTTCAATGAACAACAATTGCAATTCCATAGGGTCTAAATTGGCCTTTCAGTGGCTTAGGCTGTGAGTATGGATATTTGTTCTGCAAAGCTATTGAATGAAAATTTGCATTTCCTACAATTTTGCAGCCCTTCATTTTAACACATTGATAAGCATTCTTTCAACTTCTCAAACTCCTTTTCCAGAAACTTCTCACTTAGAGTGATACTTTAGAACTTCATCGAAACAATATTCACACCGTCTTCTTCCCTTGATTTGTGTTACCCACAGACAGGATGCTAGTATCTCCATTGCACCTTAACCATATCTTCACTGTTCATTACTAATATTTTCAAGGCATTGTCCTGCAGCAGAAGTAAAATCAGAATCACGTCATGATCCTCATCTGGTTTCAAAATTTGTATAAACACAACAAAATCTGTGTGGAGTTTATACATTGTCCTCATCTCAATGTGGGTTTCCTCCACGTGCTCAGGTTTCCTCCCACAGTCCAAAGATGTGCAGTTTAGGTGGATTGGCCATAGTACCTTGTGATATGCAGGTTAAGAGGGTTAGCTGTTTTAAAACCCCAATGGTGTTACAGTTTCAGAGGGCTGGTGCAGACTTGATGGGGTGGATGACCTTTTCCTGCATTGTCCATGGATGTTATGGTTCTATGAAAGTCTACTTTCTACAGTTTTATGTCATTCATTAATAAAATCTTCTCAGGCCCAGGATGAAAATGCTAACCTGTGAGCAAGATGGCTCATTGAAATGACAAGCACCAGGAAGGTCATTTTATGGACAGAACAGAGGTGTTCTGCAAAACAATCACTCAGTCTGCTTTTTGTCTCACCAATATAAAAGAAATCATATTGTCAGCAGTGAACCTATTATTCGCTGTTCCTTAGACAATATCCTGCTAACCCATAGATTATGCTCATTTACTGTCCATGGATGTTTTCCCATTAGTTCCTCTTTGTTAATCATTTTAATTTTGTGTTTGTTACACCTTTATTTTATTTGACTGCAATTCTCTTTGGCGTGAAATGAAAGAGCCTGATTATCAAAGGCCATTGCTAGCTTATTTCCAGCTGTTTTTATTCATTTACTATGAGTAGCTAATTGACAATGGTAAATGCACTGCATCACTTTATTGCTGGGTAATAAAGGCACATAATTGCCTTGTATTACGTTCTTGTGCTCTTATGTTGGTATCAACATTTAAGCCTAAAATGGTAGCATATAGGATAATTTTGTTGTGTACTGTGTGAGATTTCACTGTCGTCCTTTGCATTAAGACTTGGGCTGCTGCTATACAACTATTAGCTTGTTGATATGGCAACTGGAGAAGAAAATTATCCCTGTACTGCGAAATTTAGTTTTATCCTTTTGATTTTGATATGATATTTTTTGGTGTTCCATTTTTGTTCGTTTCTTTGCAGAAATATTAGGTAGGTTGCCTCAAATTCTGATACGATCATGTTCTGGTTTCTATGAGGAAGGACAGGTGAACATACCTCTATGGTTTATGCATCAAAGCCATTGACCTGTTTGGAAAGAAGGTGTGTTTACCAGAGGATATGAGGCTGTAATGTTGACTTCGAGTCATAGTGTCATAAAGTCATACAGCACAGAAACAGACCCTTTGGTCCAACCAGTCCATGCCAGCCATAATCCCAAACTAAATTAATCCCACCTGCCTGCTCCTGACCCATATCCCTCCAAACCTTTCCGATTCATGTAATTATCTAAATGTCTTTTAAATGTTGTATTTATACTCGCATCTATTACTTCCTCAGGAAGTTTATTCCCACACACGAACCACTCTGTGTAAAAAAAAATGACCCTCATGTCTTTTTAAAATCTTTCTCCTTTCACTTTAACAATTTGTCCCCAAGTCTGGAAATCCTCTGTCCGAGGGAAATGACAACTACCATTAACTCATTGTTTTGTAAACTTCATTGTAACTATAGAAATGACAGTGATGAGTTGTGTTTATATCAGTACCGTTAATTTATTTATTAATGAGATACAACCCCAATGTGCTTCACAGGAGTCTTATCAGACAGAAACTGAATCTGAGCAAATGGAAAAGACATTAGAACAGATGTCTAAATTGTTCTTGAAAGAAATTGGTTTTAAGAGATGTCTTAAAGGTGGATAGAGAGGGGCGGAGATGACTAAGAGTTTGAAAAGTGTTTGAAGGCCTGAGCGCCCCCTACACAGTTGTTGATACAACAATCAATAGCAGAGACTAGGAAATCAGTGATGGACACAGTAAATGCTTTAAATCACCACTTTCAACTTACAATGTCAAGGATGTCTCAAAGAGTTACATCTCACTAACAGTCAAACCAATTATTTTGTCCATTAGAAATGAATCCTTGAGTACTACTTACAATTTTCACATGTATTGCAATCTTGAAGGTTTGGTTTCATTGGGCTAAAGTAAAAAAGATAGCTGGAGACTTTTGTCTATTTGTCATCAAAGTACAAACATGGCAGTTATTCAGTTACTTGGAAATCTACTGAAAGACCACTTTCCACCACTTCCATTATGATTTAGATCATAGTCTACACAATATGTTCAAAGCCCCAAAGTGTTTTGAGGATTTTATGCACTTAAATAAAACTGTTCTAAGATCTGTTGAATAACTTTTTATAGCTAAAGAATTATGGCACAAATAGAAGACATTTGGCCCATTGTTTCTATTCCAGTTCTTTTAATTATGGTTATCAATTAGCACCATTCTCATTTTCTTCCTATAAACCAGGGAAAATGCTCCTTCAAATATTTATTCTATTTCCCTTCAAAAGTATCTCTTCAAACTGTTTTCACATCCTTTCAGGTAGTGCATTCCAGATCATATTGACAGGGTGAATAAAAAGGCATTTGGCATGGTTGCCTTCATTGATCAGACCTTTGAGTATTGGAGTTGGGATGCTATATTGAGGTTCTGCAGGATGTTGGTCAGATCTCTTCTGGAGTACTATGTCCAGTTTCAGTCACCCAATTATAGTAAGGATATTATCAAGCTGGACAGAGCTCAGAAGAGATTCATCAGGATGTGGCTGGGTATGGAAGGTTTGAGTTATAAAGGAGGCTGAATAGGCTGGGATTTTTTTTCCCCTGGGCCACAAGGACCTGATAGAAGTTTATAAAATAATGAGAAGTACAGATAGAGTTGATGGCAGTTCTTTTTCCTAAAATGGGGAATTCAAGACTGAGGGCACATTTTTAAGGTGAGAGGAGAGAGGTTTAAAGAAGACATAAGAGGCTTTTTTTATGCAGAGGATGGTTTGCATGTGGAATGAATTTTCTGAGGAAGTGGTGGATTCGGGTACAATTATGTTTAAAAGACATTTGGATAAGTACAGCAGAATCTCGATTATCCGAACGAGATGGGTGGGCACTATTTCATTCGGATAATTGATTATTCGGTTAATTGATTTCCTCTGGGGGTTGGAGTTTTCTGTGAAATCTCTCCACGTTCAGGAGACTAGGCAGCAGCACACTGCGCGCAAGACCCCGCCCCCCCGCCCCCACTGCCTGCCCAGCCTCCAATCCCATCCAGTCCCACCCC
>NC_057739.1:9956827-9968267 GCF_004010195.1 Chiloscyllium plagiosum | reverse complement strand
CCCCACAGTCCCAACCACGCACCCCCCCCCCCGTCCAACCCCACCCACCATCCACACCCCTCCCCCATGTCAGACACCTCTCTGGGGCAGCTGGACTGTACACCAACAGTAAGACTGCCTTTGTGGGGTAAGTCTCCAAATAGCATGTGCACATGCGTGTGTACACACATACATACACACAGACACACACACACATATACACACACACACACACACCTTTTTGACAGGTTTCACCTCTGCCTTGTACAGGACAATGTTGGAGAGATTATCTGGGCAAGAGGGGTTTAGAGAATGGGTGGAAAGAGAGAGGGTGGGAGGTCAATCATTTCGGGATGGTGCCTGGACTGTCCAGGACTGCCCTCGGCAGCATTTCAGTGAGCTCAGTTCATTTCTAATCATTGTACCTGTAAACAAAAGACACGTTTAGGATTGGAAACACCTCTTTGAGGTAATGTTTCTATCGGGACCTTATCAGATCGGATAATCTGATATTTGGATAATTGAGGTTCCTCTGTATATGAATAGGAAAGGTTTTGAGGGGTATGGACCATTAGCAGGCAGGTGGGACTAGTTTAGTTTGGGATTACACTTGGCATGGACTGTTTGACCGAAGGGTCTGTTTCTATGTTGTATGATTCTCTGAATCTATGAATCTCCTCAACTTCAGCTGCCTCTCACAGATTGAGTGAAAAGAATGGAAATTGACCCGCATTTCCAAAAATGTCATTTGGAATTCTTTCTAAGCCATATGTTGAACATCCTGGAAAAACGTATGTTAACTATCACGATTAACAGACAAACCATTCGTATTGTGGAGTAACTGACTTTGCAGTATGGAGTGAGGAATGCGCAATTTGTATTCTAATATGAAAAGCATTTTGCCAAGATATGTATGATAATAATTGTCAGCCACAATTGGTCAAAGTACAAATGTGAGGATTCGGCTAACAAATGGAAGCAACTCAACCTGTTGGCTATAGGATAGAAAGACATTGGATTATAAAGCCAGTTCTTCAAAGTCATATCTAAGTGCAGTGGCTTGTATGAAAAAAAAACTGTAACAGTTTATGGAAACAGACTATCTCTAAAAGATTTAAGAGTAAATATGCATGCTGGCAAATCTATGTCATTTGATGTTGGCAAAATGCACTGAGTAAATAAATATGATTTTCCATAGTTTTTCAGTCTGCTCGAAAGATAAATCTTGCAGTCAAAATGTGCTTGCTTTTGCCTGATTAAACTGATCATTCAAACCAGTTATTAATAAAATCTGTTTTGTGCAGTTCATCATGAGATGTCTTCTGTTTAGTCAAAACATGTTGTGGAGCTATAGAAGGATGGAGATTGACTGCCAGTACCATGTAATACATGTGCCTCCTGGGTGTTCCCCTTCAGGGAAGGTGGGACATGTGGAGGCAGTTTCATCACTGCACATCCCTGAGAGATTTCATCAGAAGTTGTTCAAGGCTCAAGGACAGATGAATCAATCACTGCATTCTGAAGCTGCGTGGTCTGTGTGAAAATTCCCTTTGAACGGGAAAAAAAAAGACAGCAGCAAATCCCCACAAGAAATCCCTTTAGTCTTCCAGACTGTGTAAAACAATTGTGACAGTGGTCTTCATGAAGTTAACATTTTGGAAATGTTCACTTGAAATTCAATTTCTCTCTTAAATGCACTAAATATTTCCGTTCTTTTGTGACACTCTTTCACAGTCCAAGTTGTAAATCCTTAAAACATACAAAGGCTCAAGAAATTTGCAAGTAGACTATCATTTTGCTGCGAATAAACAAGGAAAGATTAGCATTCAAGGCATGTTCAACTGTACTGTCTGTGATTCATGGCTTACTGTGCAGTGTCCTTGAATGCAATAAACCTTTTCAAACAAGGGCGATATATTCACCAAGTTATCAAACAGTATCAGAGGAACTGAAGACGATTGAGGAAAAAAGCAGGAAAATACCAGCAAATCTTTTATGAAAATTTATCTGCATACGGCCGATCAATTTCTATTCTAACTGGGAGAGTTCATGTGCCTTGTCCTTGAAACAGAGTTGACTGTTAAACGGAGATAGAATTTATGATGGGGCCATCTATCTATGAAATAAGCTGTGCGGGTTGGCAAAATATAACTTGCAAGTTGCTGGAAGCTGCAACAAAACCCAAATGCTTAATCAAGAGTGCAATGCAGTCCCCTGCACCTAAATCAGTCACAACTAAAAGGAGGCAAACGAGCAGGGGGTCCAGGAAATATTCATCTGAAACAGCATTTTCAGTTCGAATCTTCTCCAGAACTGGAGGAAAATAGAAAAATAATGGGTTTCAGGTCATTGAAAAGGGGGCAGCTCACTGGGAGAGAAAAAAAAGGGAGGGTTGTGGATGGAGTATAAGATGGGACAGATTAAAAGACAATGATGTCATTGAACAAAGGGAATGCTGATGACGGAGGAGAGGGGAAATAGCTGAGGGTACAGGGATTGGTCAATAGGAAGCCTGCTATGCCTCTGAAGGGGAAGGCATTAGAGTAAAAGAGTGTGAAAATGTTGCAGACAATTGAGGGGCCTTGTCAACCTCAGTGAGAGCGGGGGCTGATTAGGGGAGCAAAGATCCTGGGTTGAGATACAATAAAGATATAGCAGCGCTGCTGGTGTGATTGGGCTTAGTTATCAAAAGAGATGTGAAGCAGATGGAGAAGTTGGAAGAACAGAATGAAGACCTTATTCGAGACCGAATGTGAGGAAGCATAGTTGAAGCTGCTGTGAAGTGGATAGGCTTATAATTAATACAGTGGCAACAGAAAGCAGTCTCACTTTGTCAGATCTGATTCATGCTTCTCACCTCCTACATTCAATAGAGTATTCTTCCATAAGTGGTGCTGGAAGAGGACAAAAGTATGTCAGATGAGGTCACTCGCCATCAGGTGATTCCAGAGCTTCCACCACCAGCTCAGTGGAACAGCTGAGACATCAATGTTGTTACATGGTGAATTGCACATCAGAAATAAACAGGAGCAGCTGGATAGAGAGCAGAGGAGAGTCCTTGTCTGAAGCTGGGAAGTGGATGTTCGACTTCAGGACAATTGATGAAAGGTTTGTTTTGGAGGAGCTGCAGAAAATATGTAAGGATCTGTCAATCTTTCTGGCTGTAATGCACAAAGATTGGAGGGAGCATGTGAAGACATCCTGCTCTAGTGTATGCTGTGAAGTTGAAAGCCTTTCGGCTGTTGTCTGCGTCCATGAAAAACATGGTCAAAGATGGAGATTCTGGGAAACTGAGTGCGTGCTGGGTCAGAACAGTGGGGAACACACCTCATTTAGGATGGGGGAAAAGCATCCTCCACTCACTCTAATGCAGCAAAGTGTCCCGTAACTTGAGGTTATCAGGGCAGTTTCGGTGACAGTCGCGAGGAGCAAGATGGAGAGAGGGCACTTGGAGCTCTGCTTTCACTGCTGACTCTGTGCCCAATTTGCCTGAGACAGATCCCCAAAAACTTGTTCTTGTCCCAATGATCAAGAATATTCCTGTGCAGGTCTGGTTGCAGTGGACATTGGGGTCCTCATGAATTACAAAACTCTGAGGAGATTGACTCAGAGCATTAGCCAGCCTGAGCAGGGATATGAGCAGTCGACTTTTACCACTGCTGAAATCAAAGGAGTTGCACATTGTGGGGTTAATTGAAGTTAAAAGAATTCACTCTACAGAAGAGGATTAATTTGGACCTTTAACATTGTGTTACATTGCCACTTTTCTGTATGCTATCATCCATATTCTCTGTGTGTATGTGTTCTTTAGGAGCTTGCATGGTCTTGTGTGTGCAAGTGTAGATTATCAGCTGTTCTAAAGACATCAGTCATTCAGAATAAACAATATGTATTTCTGTAACCATTGACAGGTTATGAGAACAGATTCTATGTGATGACAAAGACTGTTGGGAGAACCTGCCCTTATGTCTGTCTCCCACACTTTCAACACCATATCAAACATTTGTAATCTATCAATTCATTCTATCCATTGTTGCCAAGTAAAAGGGAACAATTCATAGTTCCATTTTTGTCACTGGATTAAGACAATGCACTCATAATCAACAGTTTTCTTTTTTGATACAGAAACCTGGTAAGTGCTTTCTTTTAATTTGAATTCATCAGTCAGTTCACTGGGGCCACTGGGTAGTTTGAGTAAATTCTTTTTACATTTGTGACAACTCTGGGAAGAGTGGGGTTTGATTTCAAGCAAGCTGTTCCTTGTGAGTCAAGGCATTATTAAAACTCAGTTGTTGTCTATCCTCTACCAATGATCATCTGACTCAGCATAGAAAGGGGAATTGATGGCAGGACTCTCCCCAACTCCCAGAGCCCAATATGAGGACAGCTATCTCCACCTCATCCTACAGCTCAACTTCTTGTTCCTCTTCATCCTCCTCCAAAGATGCACAGTACTCATCACTTTTCTCCTCTTGAAGATTCAGTTCTCAGTGCCATCTAATACAAGATGCAACATGCCACATGCCAATTATTATCAGGAACATCCAAGCAGGGAAGGACTGATGGGTTCCCCAGATATGCTCAGACATCTGAATTGCACCTTCATCATCCCAATGGCTTACTCAAAGACAAATCTTGAGCTTATGTGGTTTCTACTGTACCTTTTCTTGTCATTAATGATAAGGCTCCTCACATGAGAAACGTTTCCTAATTTCAAGGCAGAATTTATGCAACTGTGGCATCTAGCAGTAAAATTGATGGCAGTGGGAATCAGGGGAAGAAGGCTCCATCGGTTGAAATCATATATAATACAAAAGAAGATCATTGTGATTGTTGGGGGCTAATGAGATCAGTATTAGGACATTACTGCAATAGCTCCTCAAGTAAATGTCTTCAGTGCAAATATTTTCAGCTGCTTCATTTACAAAAACCATGCATAGTTATATAGCACCTTTAACATCATGAAATGTCCCAAGCCACCTCATGAGGACAATATAAGGCAAAGTATGACTTCACATCGTGTATTAGATATCCGGTCAGATGATTAAAGTGTAGCCAAAGAGGCAGGTTTAAGGGAGTGTCTTAAAGGAAGAATTTGATTTTGTGAGTATTAGAGTGGTATTTCAGAGGCCTAGGCAAATGAAGGCATGGCAACCTATGGTGGAGTGATTATTTGGAATGTTCATAACACCAGAAGTAGAGAAGTGAAGAGATCTCAGAGGGCTGTTTGGAGGAGATTACAGGATCTGAAATGATATGTTTTGGTCATTACAGACCAGCTGAACACTGAAAGAGTGAAACCCCATTCATTTGATGAATACTCCTTGGTGAACTGAAGGCCACACTGATGTGCCTTGCACCTATGGGAAGATATTACAGCGGTGTCAAAGCTCAGCGTTTAAAGCTTGACAATTGCACTTTCTCATCCATTCGTTTGTCCTCTTGATTTGTTTTGGCTGGAATGATTTTGGGAGCTTGGGAATCCTGTGCTCTGGGTTGGAGTTAAATATTGGTTTAAGTAGCAAGTAGTGCTAATTTAATGTATTTAACATATCATTTAACACATTTAACATATAATTTAAAATATTTACCTATATAATCAGTTGTAGCTTGAGATGCATTGAAGAACATGGTCAGGTTAAAAACGTCAGTTAAGCAGTGTTCACCTTCTACCAGTGCAGAGATTCACCCACTCTCCTGCACCCACCATGTTTACCAATGTTAAAATAATGGAAAACTGTTTTCTTTGACATGGGAAATACAAACGGGGGAGGGACCATAATGGTCAAATTACAGCTTAATCTGAAATAACTGTACTAAGGCTGGTATCCCGGCACCAAGTCACCCTTTATTTACACATGTATAGTACATGACACTGAGCCAGCTAGCTCATAGCGGGCTCCTAGAGTGAGCAGAACCTCGAACACTCCTGTTTATTTCTGTCAGCCAGGGCTCCCTGATTGGTTTCCAACCCCGGTCAGGGAACTCATATTTTATGAAGTCCACCTGGCTGACTGTATTCCATCACCATGCAACCATTTATGAAAGAAAACAGGACACACCGTTTCCACACAAAATAAGAGCGGAAATCTAGAACATACTCCTTTGAAAGTCTGTGGATACTGGTTCAGTTAAGGCCTTCAACACTGAGATTGATGGATTTATGTCAGGTGAGTGTGCCCTGGCATATAGAGCTCAGCTGAGTAAGTGGAGGTGAATATGTATAGTCAATGGATGAGAAAGTGCAATTGTCAACCTTTTAAATGCTAAGCTCTGATATTGTTGTGATACGTTCCCAAAGGTGAAAGGCATGTCAGTGTGGGTCTTCAGATCACCAAGGACTACTCATCAAATGAATGGCGGAGCTGACTAAAGAAGTTGAAATTCCTACTCCTTTTTTTTAATGCTCTTTATGGATTGACACAATCTAAATTCACAAAGAGTAAAAAAGCAAAGCCCCTTATTTTGTCATTTGAGATGGACTTGGAACATGTCCGGGCTTGATAGAGTAAATTTTTAAAAATGAGAAAGGTGATAAAAGAAATTGGACCCACTTTAAACTGAAAAGAGCTAAACGATTTCAATTTTTTTTTTTCCTCGACATTTTCAGGTGTCAGAAATGTGCTTAAGGTCTCTTGAAACACTGGATGTTTTCAAAAATGTTATGCTCAGGCGAGTTAACAATGAAACCTGCACTCCATACAATCCACTTTAAAGTCTTCTGAAAACCTCAGTTACAGTTTATTCATTCTCTGGATAAATCTGAAGTCAACTAGATAATAGGTTGGTGGATGTGACAGTCATAGATGGGCCAGTTGCAGAAGAAAAGATTGACAGTCTCACTGCAAGCTACCAAGGAAGCTAGCATCTTGAATCAGGCTTTAGTGATGTGTATATAAAGGTTATCCGAAGGTCACAAATGTACAACAGTCTGCAAGAAGGATGGGTTCACTACTAAGACTGATATCAACTTTACAGCAATTCCACTAAACTTCAGTCATGTACCTGATAAAAAAAAAACATATCACTTGTTTCTTTGCCTCTGCAGTTAGATTTGTGATTTGAGCTGCTCCGAACTGTGATAAGTATTTGGTATTAATTTGATTTGATATATGATGTGATGTCTGCCCCTGTATCAAACAATGCATGGACTCCAAGGTTGAGCTCCCATTTCATTGATACATTAAGCATTTGGCATTAACGGCCAATTTTTTGAATGCAAGCCATACAGCTAAAAAGTGAAAGATTTCTTGTTATTCATTCACACAATGGGAGCATTGCTGGCTGGATCAGCATTTATTGCTCATCCCCAGTTGCCCTTGAGACGGTGGTTTTGAGCTGCCTTTTGAACTGCTGCGTATGATGTAGGTGGGCCACGATACTATTAGGCTGGGAATTCCACATTTTTGATCCAGCAACACTATGTGGCTTGGAGAGGAACTTGCAGGTAGCCACCAGCACTCCAACTTATTCAGCCTCCCCCTGTAGCTCAAACCCTCCAGTCCCAGCAATATCTTTGTAAACCTTTCAGAACCCTTTTCAATCTCACCACATATTTCCTATAGTAGGGAGACCAGAATTGAATGCAATATTCTAAAAGTTGCCTCACCAATGTCATAGAGCCATAGAATGATGGAGATGTACAGCATGGAACAGACTCTTCAGTCTAACTCGTTCATGCCAATCAGATATCCTAAACTAATCTAGTCCTATTTTCCAGCAATTGGCCCATATCCCCCTCAGCCCTTTCTATTCATATACCCATCCAAATGCCTTTTAAATGTTATAATTGTACCAGGAACCACCATTTCCTCTGGCAGCTCATTCCATACATGCACTAGCCTTTGCGTGAAAATGTTGCCCATTAGGTCCCTTTTCAATTTTTCCCCTCTCACCCTAAATCCATGCCCCCTGGCCCAGATTCCCCCACCCTAAGGAACAGATCTTGTCTATTTACCCTATCCATCCCACTCATGATTTTATGAACCTCTATAAAGTCACCCCTCAGCCTCTGATACTCCAGGGAAAGCATCCCCAGCCTATTCAGCCTCTTCCAAGAGCTCAAACCTTCCAACCTGGGACCATTCTTGAAATTTTTTCTGAACCCTTTCAAGTTTCACATCTTTCTGATAGGAAGGAGACCAGAATAGCACACGATATTCTAACAGTGGCCTAACCAATGTCCTGTACAGCCGCAACATGACCTCCCAACTCCTATATTCAGTGCTCTGACCAATAAAGGAAAGCATACCAAATGACTTCTTCACTACCTTCTCTACCTGTGATTCTACTTCCAAGGAGTTATGAACTTGCACTCCAAGGTCCCTTTGCTCGGCAACACTCCCCAGGACCTTACCTCTGACCATACTTCCTGCCCTGATTTTCCTTTTCAAAATGCAGCATCTCACACTTATCTAAATTAAACTCCATCTGCCACTCCTCAGCCCATTGGCCCATCTAATCAGGGTCCTATTGTACTCTGAGGTAATCATCTTCACTGTCCACTACACCTCCCATTTTGGTGTCATCTACAAACTTACTAACTATACCTCCTATGTTTACATTCAAGTCATTTATCTAAATGTTGAAAAGCAGTGGACTCAGCATCAATCCTTGTACTATACAGTCACATGATGTCCCAAATCCGATACTCAATTCAGTGACTAATGAAGACAAGCATGCCAAATGCTTTATTCACCACCTGTCTACCCATGACTCAAGTTTCAAGGAGTTATGCACCTGCACCCATAGGTCACTTTGTTCAGCAACACTCCCCAGAGCCCTATCATTATATGTGTAAACTCTGCCCTGCCCTTACATTTATTTAAATTGCACTCCTTCTGCCACTCCTCAGCCCATTGGCCCATCTACTCAAGGTCACATTATACTCTAACAGAAAGTTCTTTACTGTCCACTACACCACCAATTTTAGTGTCTTCTCTTAACACGCAATCTAAATCTTCTATCTTTATACAAATGATGAAAAGCAGTAGACCCACCTTTGATCTGTGTGAACACTGTAATTTATATATCACATTGTTCATTCATGTCAGAGGAGAATATCGACAACAGCATCACTTAGTGGCAAAAAAAATTGTGTTGAAAATACATATTGCTGCATGAAAGTGCTGGCTTCCCCAATGCTCAAAAGTTTGAGATAAATTATCCTTGGGCACTTGTGAGGGCCAAAAGTGAGAGTCCTCGTTAATTTTTCATTATTTTTATTTTTATATCAAATTTGAATTATGAGATAGAAAGGATTGGTGAACGTTGGGACAGTTGTGTTAGAAGGAAAAGAGCAAATCAAAAAAGTATTTTTTGTTATGTAAGGCCAGGCATGAAGGCTAATTGCAGGCTAAGCCTTGTTAAAAACAAGGTTCCAACAGACTCCTCACATTCCTGGAAGAATGTTGTGTTTTAACAGATAACAAAAGTTAGCTATTGATCAGGTCAAAACCAGGAAATAGGTTCTGGCCAGTCTGGAAGGGACCCTTTGTTTTCTGAGAGATGTTTCGGACTTTTGCTGAGGTGAAACTTTGAAAGCTCCCTGCCTAATCTGCTACATCAGCTTCTGGAAGGCCAAAGAGTAGATAGCTGAGTTAGAAGCCAGGGTGAACTGAGAAGATGGCTCTGATTGATGTGGCAGAAAAGAGTCAAGGAGTACATACTGATGCCTGTGAAGGAATGCATCATGAAAGCCATTTAAGTATTCTGGCCACTTTTGTTATTTTCTTTTGTATATCCCTCAGCTATATTTGTTTGCATTCCATCTTTTGTGTGAATGGTGAGCTGAAAACAAATGTTTTGGGTTTAAAGCACAGCTATTAATCAGCTTTCTCTCTGATAAAATTATCGTATAATTAATGAGTTGTTATGTATTTTGTTTAAGATACAAAACTGGTGTTTGGATATTAATTATTAACAAATGTTTACCAGGATATTGTTGGGAGTGGAAGGTTTCAGCTATAGGGAAAAGCTAGATAAGCTGGGACTTTTTTTCACCGGATTGTAGGAGGTTGAAGGGTGACCTTACAGATTTTTTCAAAATCATAAGGTAAATGGCAGATGACTTTTCCCTATGTTGGGGGATTTCAAGATTCGGGGGACATATTTTTAAGATGAGAGGAGAATGATTTAAAAACGGCATGAGAGGGCAACCTTTTTTACACAGAGTTGTTCATGTGTGGAGTGAACTTCTGGGGGCAATGTTGGATGTAGGTACAGTTACAACATTTAAAACACATTTGAGTAAGTACATGAATAAGAAAGGTTTGGAGGGAGATAGGCCAAGCACAGGTATACGGGACTGATTTAGTTTGGGATGTTGGTCGACGTGAACTGGTTGGATCGAAGGGCCTGTTTCCGTGCTGTGTGACTCTATTACTCAATGACTCCAAATTGGGGTTTAGTTATTCAAAGTGTGGCTGTAAATGATTGGAGTGACTATTGGGGGGTTTTCAAGCCTTTCATTTTACTGTGTTGCAAACAGAGAAAGGCTGATTTACTTCAAGTGTCTGTTTCCATGTCTTTTGACCAACTTATGCCTTTCATGAATTTGCATAGCGGGAAAGGATCAAGGTAGCCATTATCTAAAAGGATGGCTTCAATGTATTCTGTTTCGGCATCAAGTTTGCAGGTTGTACAAAGAATTTGGAATGTATAATTATTGGTCAAGAAGACCATTCTCATTGCATGTGGAATTGTAGGAATTCCAATGCTTATACTGACCAGTAAATGTAAGTTTGTCGTGGCAGTGCTAGAGAAAGGCAATGGCCAATTTTCAATGAGTGCGGGAAGGGAACTCATTTGATTGATCTGTTTCAACAAGAATCAGAGTGCAGGATGGAGTCTATTAAAATAAATGAGGAAATTATTATGCGCAAATACAGATTCAAATATAACAAATGTTTCATCTACCAATTGGAAACATACAAGGGTTAGCAGCTTCGGTGTGATTCCATGAAGGTACATTCTGTGGTAAGCAGCCTGCATGCCTTGTGGGTCATATCAAACAGTATACCCCTGTTGGCTGTTTGCAGTAAGGAAGGTACATCTCTATGACTCTATGACTCGATACCCAACCAGCACGTGCAAATTTTAAACAGACTGTGCAACGTTAAATGTGCTTCTGCAATTGGGCAACATTTGCTGGATAATTCTGAATGCACGAAGGGTTGCACTGTTAACCAATTTAAATTTTTCAGTCAGACCTTAAGTGTTGTGTACTTGTGTGTTGTGGAAGCTGCATACTTAATCACAGGCCTTTCTTTCATAGTTCTGGAATCTCTCTGAAATCTTTCTGTAACTGTGGATTACAATCAATTAGCAGCATAGACCGGTTGGTCTATATGGCCTGTTTCTGTATTGTAAATGTGTTTCTGATTCTATGCACAGACTGGAATTCCCCTGAGCTTACTTAGTAATTCCATTCAGTACGGCAGCAGATGTCTACATATCCAAC
>NC_057739.1:9947011-9956327 GCF_004010195.1 Chiloscyllium plagiosum | reverse complement strand
GCGACTGAAACACGTGAATGAGTTTAAAGAATAAGATCAATTGATATTAACACAGTTATTATGAAGACATTAACCAATTGTTTAAGAAATGCACACAGATGCAAACATGTTATCAATTTAGAATGCGAGGACATGTTTTGCTGATGAAAGCTACTGTGTCCGACAACAGCAATGATGCACCTGCATACGAACCACAGTAATGTTCCACAGAATGTTCAAGTATACCACATATATACAGTTTGGTATTCAGTTGATATCATTGCATGTTTCAACAAAGAGCAGGAGAAGAATATTACCTGCCTGAGAAGCAGCAGCCTATTGCACTATCTGTCTTATTTTGGTCCTACTGACAAAAACGTGTGATAAGAAAATCTCACAGGCATCTTTACCACTCGTGGAGGATTCCTGATGCAGGAGTCATTAGAATGGCTCGACTGCCTGACGCAAAGGGAATTCAGTGAAATCCACATTTTCTGGGAAGAAATTGTATTACAAGCAGCTTGTGCGATCAGAACAACATCAGACACAGAATAATATTTGGGACCGGTTATCACTTTTTCAATTAGTCATAGAGTCATAGACATGTACTGCATGGAAACAGACCCTTCGGTCCAACCCATCCATGCCAACCAGATATCCCAAATGAATCAAGTCCCACCTTTCATTTCATATACCCATTCAAATGCCTCTTAAATGTTGCAATTCAACCAGCCTCCTCCACATCCTCCTGCAGCTAATTCCATACTCGTACCACCCTCTGCGTGAAAACAATTGCCCCTTAGGTCTCTTTTATATCTTTCCCCTCTCACCCTAAACCTATGCCCTCTAGTTCTGGACTCCCCGACCACAGGGAAAAAAATACTTTGTCTCTCATAATTTTGTAAACATCTATAAGGTCACCCCTCAGTCTCGGACGCTCCAGAGAAAACAGCCCCAACCTGTTCAGGCTTACCCTGTACCTCAGATCCTCCAACGCTGGCAATATCCTTGTAAATCTTTTCTGAACCCTTAAGTTTCACAACTTCTTTCCGATAGGCAGGAGACCAAAGTTACACGCAATATTCCAAAAATGGCCTCACCAATGTCCTGTACAGCTGCAACATGACCTCCCAACTCCTACGCTCAATACTCTGACCAATAAAGGGAAGTATACCAAACACCTTCTTCATTATCCTATCTACCTACGACTCCACTTTCAAGGACGTATGAAGTTGCACTCCAAGCTTTCTTTGTTCAGCAACACTCCCTAGGACGTTACCATTAAGTGTATAAGTCCTGCTAAGATTTGCTTTCGCAAAATGCAGCACCTCTCATTTATCTGAATTAAACTCCACCTGCCACTTCTCAGCCCATTGGCCCATATGGTCCAGATCCTGTTGTAATCTGAGGTAACGCTCTTAGCTGCCCACTGCACCTCCAATTTTGGTGTCATCTGCAAACTTACTAACTGTACCTCTTTTGCTCGCATTCAAATCATTTATGTAAATGACAGAAAGTGGAGGGCCCAGCACCAATACTTGTGGCACTCCACTGGTACAGGCCTCCAGTCTGAAAAACAACCCTTCACCACCACCTTCTTTCTTCTACCTTTGAGCCAGTTCTGCATTCAAATGGCTATTTGTCATGAGTTCTGCAATTATGCAACGCTCGAATGAAAGCTTTCATTTTTTTTCTGTTTGCCTTAAGAAATTGCATTTGTGTATGTGTCTGTGTGTGTGCCTCTGTATACGGGGCAGTGACCCAGTCTGAGACCTATTTCATTGGCAATAATACTGAACTTGTTACCTTTAAAATTCGTTGTAACCAGAGGAGTAGTGGGACTGGAAATGGCATCGGTCACCGTTCAACATTGTTCAGAACATGAATGAAAAATTCTCAAAGGACTATTCAAGTGGAAATTTTATTCACCAGAAGTTAGTGGTGCCAGGGTATTTACACTAATTCAAATTTGTCTTTGTTAACCATTTGACAGCCAAGTAAATGAAGGAAAATAGTGAACAGAGAGAAAAGTGCCGTTGAAAACATTGTCATGATCTTTGTTCGTTGTGGAACAGTAAAGAAGTGTCTAATCGCCCACTCCTGATACTCAATACACGGTCTTTATATTCTATTCAGCCTCTCAATCCTCCTGCACATAGCAGATAGAGCCCAATTGGTCGAAACAGCTCGTCCACAGTATCACAGGGTCTCATGCAGTTCCGAGCAAAATGTTATTGGGAAATCAGGTTCGGGTACAAAAGATGGCTGTCGGAGTTTCTCCTCTTTAAAACTTGTGCTTCATTTGTTTGTCGTTTTCGAGACCAAGATTCACTATAAATACAGGCCACATACCTTTCCCAGAAATAGCTCATAAAATCATCTGGTCTCCCTGACTGCAGCATCGAGTAACAGAACGTCCAGGAAAATCGCAATCATTCATTTTGCAATTACGGAATATGAAGACATAAGAAACAGGAGTAGGTATTTCGGACGATCAAGTTTCCTTGCCAATGTATAAGATCATGGCTGATCTACTGTTGGCATCAAATCCCACTGTAATGCCTAATTCTTCGCATCTCACAACTCTCTGATTGTCAAAGATCCATCCGCCTCCTCTTTAATGCTTGCAATGATCTACCTCCACGAATTGTCTAGAAAAGTTAACTCTGGACATTCGCTACCCTCTGTGAGATGAAAACAATCCCTGGACATGCATCATTACCTATTGATATGAAAAAAACAGCTGCACGCAGGAGCTCATATGAGAGTGACTGGCCCTAATATCAAGACAGCATTTGATTGAGGATGTCACTAAGGAAGACCAACTGAATTGAATTTAATAGGAACCACGTGTAACATACTCACTGGTTGGGGTCACTGAGAGCACAAATGAAGATGTTTGTGGTTGTTAGAATTCAATCCTCTCAGTCCTGTTCTTCTTGCAGAACAGCTGCAGGTTAGTTCCACGGCACAAACTTCTTCAGCCGCTTTATCTATTTCTTCCCCCATCATGTGGCCATAATGGAGAAGTCTACCCAATGTTCAGAACAATTTTGCACCCCTTATTTCCTGAACCAGCTGTACATTAACGTGAGGCGAGTTTTCTCAAAGCCTTGTGTTCTCTGTCTTTCAATGGACACAGCGAGTGATGTGGTTGGTAGTGGCGGGACGTTCTCAGAGGCATTTAAACTGTCCATAATCATGCATGCCGTTTAAAAGAAAAACATTCTAATGTATCACTGCGTCAGTGACTGTTCACAATATAATGAGAATTTGATCAGCACCCTCGAAGTTCAATGCAACCACATCGTATTCTGTCACAGCGCTACAGATTAATCTTCACCCAGTTCTCATTGCATCATCATCGCAGGGATTAGCCTAGTGGCACTCCTTGTCACTCTGTCTGACGTGAGGAAACAATTCCTTATTATGGACAGAAAATCGTCCAGAATAGCCCAAATACTGCCTCACATTTGATCTTACTAGTTCTTTTTCCTCATTTAGCCGTCTCCGTTTCTTTCTTATGGCATTAAAAAAAACTATTGCTTCTCTATGCGCTGTGACTGATGTAATTTTTTTTTAAAATCTTGCATCTGTGTACCAGCATTAATAAAGTCAGGACCAGAGGTGCCGATGGGAATGAGCATCACTCTCAGCGAGACACTCAATGAGGAATAACTTACCTGCAGTAAGGAATGGCCACCTATGTGAATGGAAATTTGTTGTTGGAATATGGGAAAGTGGCAGAGGAAATGCGCTAGCTTAACTTTTCAATTTTTTCTCTCATGGGATATGTGTAGCCCTGGTCAGCCGGCATTTTATGCTGACCTTGAACTCGGTGTCATTTTCGGCTGCTCCACAGAAGGGAAAACAGTAAAACGGATTGTTGTGGGTTTGCAGTCACGCCGACGCCTGACCAAGGAGGAATGACACATTTCTTCCTCTTAAAAAAAATATTCGGCGTGCAGATGCGCTTTTAAATACCAAATGGAGGAAGTTTAATTTAAATTCCATCAATTTACTTCGTGGGATATCAACAGATTATTACTCTCTGCCTTAAATGATGCTTGAATGAATTGAACACCATCCATTGGCTTCCTATTTGACTGCATCTGTGGAAATAACTAGTTAACCTCTTAGGTGCAAATATTTTGTCGACGGAAGTGTAGTTGGAAGGGACTGCACATATTTTTATATGGATTTAGCAAGGGCTCAAGTCATATTTTTTCGAGAAGTTGCACTGAGTCTGAAGTGGAGACTGCGACATGATGATTGGAAAGAATTGGTGAGTGGGCAAGACATGTAGAAGTTAATCGGTGCACGAGAATAAGGGTCTTGGGGTTTGAGAATGGTATGATTCTTCGTCATATATTTTTAAGTAACGTGTACATAATAATAGGAAGTTAACGTATTTTTGATTGGAACTGTAAACGTTGACTTCCACCTTTCCAACTGTTACATATCCTGCGCAGCATTTAAATTCAATGCAGTTTAATCGACAGATAGATTGACTTACGAGGAACACCAACTATTGCGAGGATCGGATAGTAAGCACCTTAAATAATGAAAAGGATATCTTCAATCCTCAAAACAAGTGATATCCAAGGCTGAGAAAGCCAGTAAAGACCACCGAAAAAAAAAAACTCTTGTTCATTGTTGCAACATTCCAGTCTATTGTTCTCAAATCCATTGTTAGTACATCGAGCCTATTGCTGTCAGATTCTGATCTATTGTTAGAACATTCCAATCACTTAATCTCCGACTCTGATTTCTCCTCCCCTCTTTCTGGATTTTCTGATCCCTGTTCGTGCTGTTCCCCTTCACATTAAGTGGAAATACATTGACAGGAATCTCTTATTCATAGAAGTGTCTAAACCTCGAGTGACACATTTAGGATCCACTGGGACTGACGTAAATCACAGTCACTGAACAAATCGCTCCATTTAACCCCTTTCAATTCAATAATATTTTATTAAAATTAAAACGCATTTAAAATTTATACATTCCAGTTGGATATATGAGGGTGACTGATGGAAGCAATGTTGAAGAAGTTGAATCGATTGTGTATAACCATCAAATCTGGCTTGGGCATGCAGATAATGCCTGAGAAATGCCGGAATATAAATATATTTCTGTTCATAAATGTAAACATTCATTCTGTAACTATCAAGCAGTCATTACAATATCAGTGATACATTGAAAAAACTTTTTATACTCCATAATCCGCGATAAACACAATTCAGGTTTTTATTCCAGGATCAGAGAGAGCAGACGATGTCCATGCTGCTGATGTTATCGATGTCATTGAACTGTGATGAAAAATCATTTACTGGGCTTCAATTAAATAGTGATTATGACACTGGAAACGATACAGAAGACAGAGAGAATTAGAGGACATGGCTGTTCAGGCCGGTGGCAAGTACAATAGTATTCTCCATTCATCATTTCAGTTAAGTTACATTTCAAAACTTATACATAGAGCAGATTCAAGGATACATATACAATGAGGAATGAGGAGAAACAATAACAATGAAATACGTATATTCAGCTCGAAATGCAGGGACAAAATGATTTCCTCTACATTATAACATATGGAAAGCACGAATAGATACGTTTAGTAAAATTCACTCATAATATTGAGCTGTATAAATTAAAAATTTAGATTTCAAAACCCAGGAAGTGGTGTGCAAATTTTAACAAAAATTGTTTTGTACACAGGTGAGATACTGATTTGCCCTCTGTCAGTGACCCTCCTTATTGAGATTCTCGACTCAAGTCTGTCACACAGTGTCAACGTTGTCAGTTTTGCTGCTGTTAGACCAGTCAATGTAAATGAATCCATCTTACTGATGTCACTGAGCACATAAGCAGCAAAGAGTCACTAACGGAGACGATCGGTTAATAGGCACAGAACAAGTTATAAAGGCGTGTCTAAAAGATGTTTGAAACCCCCTGTCCAACATGGAACTCCACACTGGAACTGAAAGAATGCACGTGCCACATTTTGTTTTTATTGTTTAAGAGCTTTTTTTAATAAAGGAACTCAATGTTCCAGCGGAGTAACATTGAGGGCCAGAGAAAGATGCAGGACAGTTATTCACCAACAAACTGGGCAATTACTTTATGGAAAACAAGTTGCACAACTATGCGAGTAGAGAGGAATGGGATGAGCTGGAGCAGTCAGACATCAGCGGATCCAATCATAAGAACGAGAACATAAATGAAGGCATTGCCAGATCAGCTGAAGTGGTTAGTTCTATTACATTGTCAATCTCTCTAACAGAACTAGACCAGACACCATAAAGGCAGATGAGATATGTGTTCAACATGGTCCACTGTGCACATCATGCTCGTGTACAGCTCAATACAATCATGCAATCTGTGCAGAATGGAACACTGTGCAGACCTTTCAAGTGCATTGGAGCACATACTGATACTATGTAACTGTCCAGCAGCGGGGAGCACCAAGACATCACTTGGATGGTGGTGAGCAGGGCTCTATCTGTGAGATTCTTTATAAATGCCCGGTGTGTCTGCCCCACTGCACGCTGGCCAAGAACCAGCTGCAAGTGGGTAGAAACTGTCAGATATCTCCGTCTGAAATTTGACTCTGCAAATGAAGTCATCTGAATGACGTTACTCTTTTTTGTGGAGGTTTGTCACAAGGAATTCTGTGACACTTGACTGTGTATTACATCCATTGCACGGATGCACACCGAGACAAACATCAACTGCACGTGAAGGACAATGAATGTGGTGAAAGACAGTCTTTGGTCTGCACAAAACGTATTTTGTTTTCCAGAAATAGGAATTTACCAAGTCCAAATATTGCTGAATGGCTCATTCCAAGGTTCAGGACTACATCCTAAGGGAAACAGTAAAGCTTAGGCAGTTGCTTCCATGGTCCAGTTGGACCGACAACAGTCCAAAGTATTTCGCCCGAAGCTAAATGGGATTGCTTTACTTTTCAGACGCCCCAATTATCTCAAGGCCCGTAAATATAGTCCTGTATGCGCCAGAGACGGCCTTGGCTTTTTTTGGATACCGACAAATTGCAAAGTTTGTTTGTTTCCTTGGTATGCTACAAGAGAGAACCAAAACAGTTAAAATTAAAAAAAGACTCTAAAGTGCACAGTAATGCAATGATCTCTAACACCAGACTAGATATTTTTTTAACCTCGGGTCGTTCAGTCTTTGATTGCAATGAGTTAGATAAACCCGTGCTGTCCCTGGCCTCATCGTGTTTGATGGGAACAGTGTCGAGAATGTTTCAAGTTCCATTTGATTCCATGCGGTGCCTCTCCTTGAAGTGTTTGAGGGCGACAGTGTGGGGAAAAATTTACAGCATGGAAATAAACCCATCAGCTAACCTGCCCATTTTTAACAATTAAACTAGATCTCCATGCTTGCGTTTATTTTCCGCACTACTCCTTAGGTATTCCACTCATGAACGTGACTGAATGATTTATAAATGTCAACATTGTCCTCGTTTCCACCAGTACCTCTGGCAACCTCTTACATAATCTCCACACTGTCTGTAAGAAAAATAATGCCGCTTTGAACTATTTTGTCTTTTTCCCTGTCGCTTGAAAAGTATGCTCTCTAGTTTTAGATTCCCCTATCACAGAGAAAACCCGTTTTCCATCGAAATTGTATTTGTTTGTCATGATTTTATAGATATCTAAAACGTCACCACTCGGTCTTATATGCTCCAGGGGAATAAAATCCAGCCTATGCAACCTCTTCTCAAAACAGAAAACTTTCAATCCAGGTGGAAGCGTATTACATCTTTCATGAATTAGTTCTAGTTTAATCATATCATTTCTATACTGGATTGCACAGAAAATTCGAAATTTGGCGTCTTTTACATCTGCCAAAAACAACTCTTAAACTCAATGCTATGCCCAATTAAATATCGCATACCGGAAGACTTTTCACGAGTCTGCTTGCATGTGGTTCCACTTTTAAGGAAATATGTGGCTGCAACCCGAGGTCTTTTTCTTCCGTAACACTCCCCAATGCCTTACTGTATTCATGCTACCCTGATTTAACCTACCAGACTGCAGCACCTTGCATATACCTACTAATCTTCATCTGCAATTCTTCAATATGCTAGTCAAGGTGAGCAAGATTTCGCTGCAATCCCATATAATCTTTTTTACTGTTCATTCTGACACCACTCTTGGTATCATCCGCAAACTAACTAATCATAGCTCCTGAAATCTCATTCAAATCATTTATATAAATGACGAACAGCAATGGACGCAGCAACAATCCCATGGCACGCCACTTGTCACGGGTCTTCTGTCTGAAAATACCCCTCAACGAAAATCTTCTGTCTTCTCATGTCAAGCCAATTTTGTATTCACTGGGTGTGCTGTCCCTGGATTCCACGAGATGTAATCTACTCAACAACCTACCAATTTGTACCCTGTCAAAGTCCTTGCTAGAGTCTGCATACATATTTCCCTCATCTACGTTGTTGGTCATCCCTTTAAAAACCTCAACCAAATTCGTGAGACATAATTTCCCACCGACAAATCTACGCTTAACATCCCAAATGAGTCCTTGCCTCTTCAAATGCACGCTGCTCCTGTTTCTCAGAATGCCCTCGAACAAGATACCCAAGATAAATGTTACACACACAAGTCTGTAGTTCCTAGACAATTTCCTGCAGCCTTTCTTAAATAATGGCACAGCATTAGCCAAAGACCAGTCTTCAGGCACTTCAGCAGTGGCTGTCAATGATGCAGCTATATCTCTGATAGACCTTCTTCCACCGGAAAGACGGAACCAGGCAGAGGTGGCAGCTCCTTGGTATATAGTCATGTAGTGAGCAGTCTTGGTGCCAGGTCCCAAGCTGTCTCAAGTCATTCGGTTAAACTGGGCAGGATACCTGCCATTAAATACTCTGTACCATATCACCAAATTCAATATTTCATTTTAATATAGTATGGAGTGTGGAAAGGCCCGAGAGTGTACTCGTGTTGTGTGGCTTCATCACCAAGACAGGCTCCACAACACCAACAGGCATCAATGTGATCTAGCAATTGACTTCGAAGTGTCCATGAGGCTCAGTCAAACATTAGCAGCAGCAGAATCATACTTTGCACAATCAGCAATCTCACTCTCCCGTGTATCTCCCAACATAGTCATTCGTAACTCAGAGACTTACCCTGTTCAATGGACAGTGCAGAAGGACATGCCCAGGAGCTGCACAAGCCAGAGCTGGATGATGAGTTGACAGGGACATTTCATGGCCAAACAGTATACGTTGCAAATGATGGACAAAACCATCCCTGAATCAATTGGTCAGATCAATCCCTACGGTCCTGTC
>NC_057739.1:9928246-9946634 GCF_004010195.1 Chiloscyllium plagiosum | reverse complement strand
CGTGTAATTTAATCTAAACCTAGTGCACGATAATCTGTTTTCGATGACTTCTGATCTTTCCACTCTTGTCCAACACCTCCGCATTCAGGAATTGTGGCACTCCGCTAAGCTATTCAAGTACACCAAGAATAATGACATTTACCAACAATGTGTTTAATTGTCTATGTATTTCCTGTAATCAGAAAGCAGGATAATTTCATTGCAGACAGTCATTGTCTGGTCTGTGTAGACTCAACTATGTAAACGCTAAGGAAGCTGTCAACGATATTATGATCAATCAGCAACAACCTGTTCAGCAACGTTTAGCTGGTCTTCCGTCAGTATTACTGAGCTCCAGATCTCATTACAAGATTTGGTCAAAATTATGGAACTCGAGAAGAGTAATTCCTGCATTGAGAGTAAGTACTCTTACTATCACGCCATCATTTGACAGAGTGTGACAATAGGACCCGAGCAAGATTATAGTTAATCAAAATCTGAGGGAAACTCTCTGCTGGTTGGAGTAAACACTTGTGAAAAAAGGTAGTTGCTAGTGCCAGTAATTCAAAGTCCACAACATCTCTACAGGCATTCCTCGAGAGAGAGAGAGGGGGAGAGTCCGCAGCTGAACGAACTTCAGATTCTTCAATGATCTTCCCTCCACCCTAAGTTCGGATGTGTTCACTAATTTTATCCTTCCACAGATACTGAAGTAGTCAATTTTCAAATGCAGCAGGACATGGAAAATATTCATTCGGAGAAGTGCCAAGTATAATTCGCACAATACAAATAGAGAATAAGACCTCAGATGTTAATAAAACAACCATCATGGAGTTCCTGAAAAAATGTATAAGAGTCTCCCAGTGCTAACATTGCCCATACATTGAACTGGTCTTGTCGCATAAAGAAAAAAACTCTGTCTTTAAGAGCAGGTCAGAGGCTTGGAATTCTGCAGAGATTAACTCACCTCCCGCATCCCCAAAACGTAGCCATCATCTGTGAGAACGGACTACTGTACGTTCCAGAATGACAAAACATTAAAAAACCCTATCGATTGCTATCACTCCACAGACATCGGTCCATCGCCCGCCCACCATGAAGAGGCAGTAGTAGCAGAGCATAATTTGTACAAGATGGACGAGCTGAGAGGAACGTGATTTGACTGTTGTTGTTCCAGGGAGATTTAACAGGGTGTTGCCTGGGCTGGAGAGGAACAGTTATGAAAACAGACTTGAGAGATTGAGTACGCTTTCCTCAAGGCAGAGGAAATTGAGATGGGGACATGAAAGAGATGTATAAGATTCTGAGATTTTAGACGTATAGATTGGAAGATCCAGGGATCAGTGACATGGAGCACAAATCTCACATCGGGGCACAAGCCATAGAGGATCTTTGAGGAAAAACATTGTCATGATTTTGGTTGTGGGAATATGTAACTTACTGACTGTAAAGCTGACTGGACAATTTTTGTCTTATTGTCTGAGATGGACTTGATAAGGTGAAGTTCATTTTCTTTCTAAGTTATACATTGCTGTCTCTCAATGTCTGCCAGTTCGCTGCGTCTTCTGTGCGTCTAGGATATGAAAAGCTTTCGTTGAATGTTCTTTGGGCCGGTTGGCTGATTTGTTACATAGAGTGAAGCCAACCAGCACATACATTCATTTCTCGTAATAGCTGTTTTTGTTATGACGTCATTGCAACCCTGTCCTCAGTGAGTTTTCAGCTCTCACTGCCTGTTCCCTTGCAAATGTAGAGTTACGGGTGCAGGCACAGGAGAGGAAACACGTCCCAACCAGTTTCATTAGCATCCCGTCCAGTAAATTTATTCAATTTGACAACGCAGTAGTTTGAGAAGTGCGGCAATGCACATTTTCCTGTGGATGCACACAAACGGAGATAGAAATTCTGATTGTATTGAACCGTCCTGAATAACACTGATACACAGAAAATCACAGCCACGCACACAAACACAAAATCAGAGAGAAAGAGAAAGTGACGGGGTGGAGAGAGGAGACAGAGGACGAGAAATGATGGAATGCACAACGGAAAAACTCAGGAAGTCGGAAGGACAGATCGAGAAGGGCCAGGCTCCATTGAGTTATAAAGGGGATTGCAGTAAATGTGAGACAGAGAATTGGAAGACGACAATTTAGAAGCAAATTATTTAAGGCAAAGTGAAACAAGGAGTAAAATTCGTTCAGCCGAATTCTCTTGAGGTTGTCATACGGGAAAAGGAAGCCATTGCGTCCACCATTCGCCCATCGTGCCGGTTGCAGTGGGACCGACGGTTTTTCAGACCCTTGCTCTCTCGAAGAAAGTTGTTTTTTTTTTTATTTATATAAACAATTTGAACGAAAAAAGCGGAAATAGTTAGCAGGTTGGCGGACAACTCAAAAATAGCTGGCATTTTGGACACGAAGAAGTTTACTTAGGTTATGAAGGTGTCATGATCAATTCGTTTATTGCTCCGAGGAGTAGCGGATGGAGTTTAATTTTAACAATTGCGAGGTATTGCGTTTTGTAAAACAAACAAGGTAGGACATATATATTAATAGTAGGGCCCTGAGTGCTGTTGAGAAACAACGAGACGTCTGGTTCAAGTACATCAATCTTTAAAATTTGTGTCAATTATACAAGCATGATTAAGAAATCATTTAGCAAGCTTGTATTCGCTGTTCAGTCCTCTGAGTACAGGAAATGGAAATCATGTTGAGGCTGCACTGGGCGGTGTGATGTGCCTTATTGACCATGTCTGCAATTCTGGTCGCACTACATTTGCAAGATAATATTACATTGGATAGGATGGTGAATTGAATCACTGAGATTTTGCGGGGACTGGGGTGTGTTAGTTACAAAATTTAGGCTAGAGTGCTTGGGACTCATTTCACTGTGTAGTGGGAAGTTGATGGATGACCTTTTAGAGCTTTATAAAATCATGACAGACATGAACCATATGAAGAGCCGATTTGTTTTCCTAATTTCTGGAAATTCAATATTAGATTGCATATTTTTACAGTGTGAGGAGAATTTTTGGGGCAATGCTTTTACACAGAGAGTGGTTTGCATGTCGAACAAAGTACCAGAATAATTTTTGGATGTAACTGATGTTGCAGCATTTAAAAACATTTGGATAATGGCATGAACAAGCAATGTTTGGAAGGAACTAAAACAGATATTGCTGTAAAAGTAGCATCTCTGTAAATAAATCAGAATTTATATTTCGCACAGAGTGACCCTTCGTTCGAGAGTGAGACAGATAGAAGGAGACGGATGAAGCGAAGAAATAAAGGACAATAAGACTGTTTTAATATGATGCAGTAAAGATCGAACGAGATCAATCTATGCAAGGTGGGGTAAGGAAGAGAGGAACAAAAGCAAAGAGATAAAAAGGTTGCTTGTGAAATGACGAGAGACAGACAACATACATTCAGAAAATAGCAGGCATAAAGACAAAGAGGGAGACACACATAGAGACAGAGAGACAGACAGTCGGCGAGTGTGAGATCAACGGACACAGAGGGAGATGGGGGCAGGTAGAGAGATAGAAAGGCAAAGAAAGACAAACAGAGAGGGTGATATACAGAGAGAGAGAGAGACAGAGAGAGACGGAAACACATAGAGCGGGACAGATAGAGATGTAAACGTACAAAAAGGGTGAGGGACATTCGGAGATAGATGAATTCAGAAAAACAGGCAAACAGAGAGAGAGAGATTGATGAAACGGGACAGAGACAGTCAAAGACATACAGAAAGAGACAGAGATGACAGCAGATAAGAATAGCAACAAAAGAGGGAAAGCTTTGATCTGAGCTTAAGAGACTGAATTTCCCTTGTGGAAGTCAGTTATCTTTGATTTCCTGTCCACGTTCAGAAACATTCTGTGTGGCAAAATGTCTTACAGAATGGGGCAAAATAGAGACTGAGGTAAATGCTATCGGGTATACAGAGCAGATGAGGCAGAATAGAGTGCAAATTCCTATCCATCATCCATTGATTCACTGAGTTATCACCATCTCACGAAGAGGAGAACTAAAGGGGAAGTGTGAGGTTATAGAGAGAGCATTTCGTGTCGTCCAGATGTTTTAGGAAATGGTACAATTCCACGTTTATCAACGATGTCGTCCTCCATGCAACTTGGAGGCAGGAGCTAATATAGTCAATTGATCAACTTTCTTTTTGGAATAGAGCCCTGGCACTTGTAGAAGTTCAATGTGCTTGGGGTGTTGTGCTGGTGGGGATCGTGGAATCCGACTTCTGAAGTTCCAAAGGTCAGAACAAAACTACAGGCTTCATATAGGGCACACAATTGACTAGTAATATCGGAAGAATCCTCTCCGTTACGGCAGTCCACTACTCCTCAGTCTCTACATCCTAATCCCCTTCAATCACCTCACCCCACTTCCCTCTGTCACTACATGCTACTACATTCCTGTCATTACAGCCCAATTCCTTCAGTCACTGCATTCCACTTCCTCAGTATCTACATCCTACACCACATTGGGAATTACACCCCAATATCCTCATACACCATATCTCACTTACCTTAGTCATTGTATTCCACTTCCCATCCGTAATTGCATCCTACTGCACTGAGTCTGTACCTCAGACACTCTAAAATCAGTGCATTAAATTTCAATCCATCACTACATGTCACTTTCTCTCAATCATAATTTCGCACTCGCCTGAGTCACTGCATGCTAGTCGTTATCATGCACTAATTCACACCATCATCATTCTTTCTGTCAGAGTCTCCTTACTGCATTCCACTCCCCGAAATTGATGCATCTCACTCCCTTTCAGTTACTGTATCCTACTGGCACTTTAATGTTAGATCTCATTTCCTTCAGTTACAATATCCAACACTGCCTAAGTTAGTACATCCCATTTCGCTCAGT
Organism: Chiloscyllium plagiosum; assembly: GCF_004010195.1. Taxonomy (NCBI): domain Eukaryota; kingdom Metazoa; phylum Chordata; class Chondrichthyes; order Orectolobiformes; family Hemiscylliidae; genus Chiloscyllium; species Chiloscyllium plagiosum. The sequence continues at coordinate 9,941,760 of NC_057739.1, read as the reverse complement.
CATATATCTCAGTCGCCCGCTGTCAATGAATCTCACTCCCCACAGTTCAACAATTCCCTCTTCAATGTCAGGACAGTATCTAGTGAGCTGGTTCAAGACTAGGGACAATACGTCGAATGCGAACCATACCGTCGAATGCCAATGCTGCTGACGTGATTCAGGAAGCAACAATTCTGCAACGTTCATGTAAATTAAGGCTTTGGAACGAAAAATCAATCATAAAAAAAACGTTCCTTGTCCTTTGATATGCAGACCGGGTTTAGTTGTTTGTCGTGAATTCTAACTGAGCATAACAATTAGGCTGAGGGAGTTTGGAAATGGAAAAAGAATTTCCCTGACTGAACACAGTTTTCTGGAACGAGCATTGACTGATTTAGACGAAAAATCTCGGCCAGCCCAAAGTTCGTAATTCACGGATTGTTCAGTCACGAAATAGTCATAGGTGGAATTAACCTGGGAGGCAAAAGATAAAGCTGAGTCTTCCTTCATTCAGAAGGACACGGGTTTATCACCGTATTAAAAAATGTGGAAAAGGAAGGGTTATTTTTCTTTTGCCAGACAACGTGGATAGAAAACAATGTTCTGTTCATGTGGTATCAGACAAAAGGTATTTCAAACAACACATTCCGCAATATGTGCAAACAAGAGAGAAGTGGAAACGAGTTTGGTCCTGTGATTGTGTGCTCACAAATCTCAGAAATGTAAAACTTCTGAATGGATGGCATTGTCCATTTCACTTCTCTGATTGGCATGCACTGGGTTTCACGGTGAATCGGATGGGGCTGGGGTGGTGATTCTGAAGCAAAAGTGCCAGTAATTGATCAGGAAAAATATGCTGTAGAAGTATTAGACTATCGGTTAAGACTGGATCAGTCAGGATAGAAGGGATGCATCGAGGTGCATTGGCTGACCAAATTCATGTTTTAATATAAATATCATTTTTTTCCGTATTAGTCTGGGCGTCGCTGGCTGGCCAGAATTGATAGATCATCCCTATTGGCCCTTGACAAAGTGGTATTGAGCTGACTCCTTGAATCGCTGCAGTCCACTTGCTGTGGTATGACCGACAGCACTGGTATGGAAGGACTTAAAATATTTCGACCCAACGCCTATGAAGGAATGGCTGAATATTTCCAAGTCAATGCGGTGAGTACCTTGAAGGGGAACATTAAGGTTGTGGTGCTCCCAAGTACCTGCTGTCTTTGTCCTTCTAAGTGGAAGCAGTCATGTGTTTAAAATCTGCTGTCGAAGAATCTTTGATGAATTCTGGAGATCATCTTGTAGATATAATACACTGCTGCTAATCAGCGTCGGTCATGAAGTGATTGAATGTTTCTAGATGTCCTGCCAATCATGCGGTTTGCTTTTACCTGGATGTTGTCAAGTTTCTTGAGTGTTGTTGCAGCTGCACCCATTCAGTCAAGTCTGGAATATTCACCACCCCCCTGACTTGGTCTTTGAAGGTGGTGACTAGACTTTGGAGTGTCAGGAGGTGAGATAATGGTTGCAGTATCCTTTGTATCTGACCTGTTCCTGTTGTCTTTGTGTTTATTTGGTGAGTTCAGTTGAGTGTCTGTTAAGTACTTTGACAGTGGGGTTTGAGTCATGGTAACACCGTTGAATGTCAAGGGGCAGCGGTAAGAGAATCTCTTATTGGTGATAGTCATTGTCTGGCATTGTGTGGCTCAAACGTTAATTTCCACTTCGCTACCAGAGTCTAGCTATTGTCCCGACCTTGTTGCAATTGAGCACACACCGGTTTAATGCCTGATGAGTCGCCAATGATGTTGAAAACTGCAATTATTGGCGAACATCCCCTCTGCTGAAATTATGACAGAGGGAAGGTCATTTTTGAAGCAGCTGAGGATTGTTCAGCCTCAGACCCTACTCTGAGGGACTCCTGCAGAGATCTCATGACACTGGGATGACTGCCCCTCTACAGCCACAACCGTCTTTGTTTGTGCCAGGTATAACTCTCAGCCCCAATCCCCATTATTACTGGTTTTGCCAGGGCCCCTTAATGCCACAGTCGATCAAATGCGGCCTTGATGTCATGGGCTGTAAATCTCACGTCACATCTGGAATTCAGCTCTTTTGTCCATGTTTGAATCCACGCTGTAATGAAATCAGGAGATGAGTGACGCTAACGAAACAAACTAGGCATCACTGAGCAGGTTATTGCTGAACAGATGCTGCTTGATAACACTGTTGATGATCCCTTCCATTTCTGTACTGATGATCCTGACTTCCCTGTTTCATATGATCCTGCCCTACGAGTTGCCTACTAATCGCAGAGTTCTGAAACCATGTCCTTTCAAATGAACCTGTTTGACTCCAAACTGGCATTCTTTTTTTTTCAGTTTGACCCTGAAAGAGACACCTACTCTAAGACTCTTACAGACTCAGGCACGAATCCACACACTGTCATTAGAGAACTGGCACTAACTGAAAAAGGAACACGTATACAGCCACTGACAGGAATTGTTTTTCTGGCACTGATGTGAAAACAGACACTGCCATCAATAGACAGCTTGGCACTGACAGAGACGCTGATACTGATGCAGACACTGACATAAACGTGGAACCTGACACAAAGAGAGTGACTCTGACGCTAATGCAGACATTGATACTAAGAGACCGAAGGACAATAACAACGACAGTAACAATAATTGAGACAATATCACTAATGCAGACGTTGTTTCTGATACATATCCTACTTCTAATAGCGATCATGTCTTCAGCATAGACACTGACATTAATACAGACAGTATCACTAACAGAGACATTGACAGTAACACTAACAGAGATACGCACAGTAATAGAGATAGTTTCAGTAGTAGAAACTCTGACACTTAAGGAAACTCTGACAAAATTAGATACACTGACACTGACAGAGACACTCAATCGTAGAGACGCTGATGAAATCAGTGACACTATTAGAGATTCGGAGACAAATATATTTCTGACCCTGTGTCGATACTTCGAATTATAGAGAATTTGCAGTCAGCAGAAACATTGACATTAATAGGGTCTCCGACACGGATGGAGACTCCGATTCTAATTGAGAAATGGACATTAACAGATTCTAGCTGAAAACGTGTTGCTGAAAAAGCGCAGCAGATCAGGCAGCATCCAAGAAGCAGGAGAATCGACGTTTCGGGCATGAGCCCTTCTTCAGGAAATTCCAGAAAAGTCGATTTTCCTGCTCCTTGGATGCTGCCTGAACTGCTGCGCTTTTCCAGCAACTCATTTTCAGGTCTGATTTCCAGCATCTGCAGTCCTCACTTTCTCCATTAACAGATTCTAGCAATAATAGAGGGACAGAAGGTAATGTAGATTATGACAGCACTCTCACGGAGAGTCTGTCACGGATAGACACCCACTGAATCAGGCTCTGGCACATAATAAATAACCAATTATTAATACATGTCCTGACTCTATGGTTATACTGACGTTAATAGAGACGCTGTCCTAATGGAGACTCTGATTCCAATGGAGATGCTGATACTAATTGAGACATTGACATGAACAGAATTCTGGAATCAATAGGCTCTCTGAGAGTAATATAGATTCTGATACCAATGGACACTCTATCCCTGAGAGACACACTGTCAATCAAAAAAACAATGACACAAAAATACTCCCTCTCTTACAGACGCTGACACCAACAGAAGTATTGATGTAAATAGATGCATCGGCACTGGTTGAGTTTTTCAGACTAATTGAGACTGACAATAATAGAGACACGGACACTGATAGAAAACTAAACATCAATTCTGTGGCACTGATAGAGACCTCTGACACAAATAGAGGTTATGACTCGATTAGAAATGCTGGCACAAATGTACAATTGACAATTAATTAATTAATTAAACCGTTGACAAGAAGAAAAGCTCTGATGCGACGAGAGTTACTGTATACTTAAAGAGAATTTCACATTTTATAATTCATGGAGATGACATTAAATTCTAAGTGAAAGAACTGGGGCAGGATAATAAGAAATGGGAGAGTTGATACAGTTCCAGAATTTGTGCAGCATTGGTAAATGAGAGAATTGAGGCAGGGCGTCAAAGCCATAAAAAGAGTGATAGTGATAACCAGCACTGGGACACACGCTGCAGTCTAACTTGTCCATGCTTAATTTTAAGAATTCTGGCAGCCCACGACTAAACTGGAGATTTATTGCAATGAACTAATAAATGGAGGAATTGGGCAAGTGCTTATACTAATAGGAGAATTTGGAGCGGAGCAGGAAGTAAAGGGAAAATTGTTACAGAGCAACAATATTTGGGAGATTTGGGGAGGACAACAATGAGTGAGAGAGTTAGAGCAGGATACTTGTAAATGGGAGAATTGGGCGAGGGCACCAGTCAATTCTCAGACAATCCGGTTGCACTGACTGTCTAACACGTCACTGATTCATCTCATTGGATTCAAAAAGCTAATCTTAGGCATATCCGAGAATTCGCAGGGTGCGGGTATCAGTACGTACCAGCTCGCCAATACAGGCTCAGGTGCTGGTCGGAAGAGGCAGAGGATCATCTCCGGTACTGTTTGGAATCGGCTTATTGGGCCATGTTCAAACAGTCCACACGTACTTTGGGCGAGTACGCTGCCACCGTCAAAGACTTTATTAGCAAGTGTGTGGACGATTGCATTCTGAGGAAGGCAATCCGGGTGTTCCCTGAAAGGAAAGCCTGGATGAATCACGACATACAGGAACCTGCTAAAAACACAGGGCATGAAGCTTCAGGTCGGGATACCTATTCAAATATAATTAATCCAAGTATGACTTTCTCAGAGCCATTAAGACATCCAAGGACCAATACCGATCCAAACTATAGACACAGACAGATAGCCGACGACTGTGGCAAGGGATGAATGACATCACAGGTCTAAAAAGTTTCAGTCAAAGTGTATATGGAATTTAGTAAGGCGTTTGATAAGGTTCCCCATGGTAGGCTACTTCAAAAAATACGGAGGTATGGCATTGAGGGTGAGTTTGGATTAGGAATTGGCTGGCTGGAAGAAGACAGAGGGTAGTAGTTGATGGTAAAGGTTCATTTTGGAGTGCCGTTACTAGCGGTGTTCCGCAAGGATCTGTTTTGGGATCATTTCTGTTTGTCATTTTTATAAATGACCTGGAGGAGGGGCTAGAAGGTTGGGTGAGCAAGTTTGTGGATGATACGAAAGTCGGTGGAGTTGTTGACAGTGAGGAAGGATGTGTCAGGTTCCAGCGGGATATAGATAAGTTGCAGAGCTGGGCAGAAAGGTGGCAAATGGAGTTCAATGTAGCTAAGTGTGAGGTGATTCACTTTGGTAAGAATAACAAAAAGATGGGGTACTGGGCTAATGGTCGGATACTTGGTAGTGTGGATGAGCAGAGGGATCTTGGTGTCCACGTACACAGATCTTTGAAAGTTGCCAAACCAGGTAAATAGTGCGTTGAAGGAGGCATATGGCGTACTGGCTTTTATTGGTAGAGGAATTGAGTTCCGGAGTCCTGAGGTCATGATGCAGTTGTATAAGACTCTGGTACGGCCGCATCTGGAATATTGTGTGCAGTTTTGGTCGCCATACTATAGGAAGGATGTGGAGGCACTGGAACGGGTGCAGAGGAGGTTTACCAGGATGTTGCCTGGTATGGAAGGAAAATCATATGAGGAAAGACTGAGGCACTTGGGGCTGTTTTCACTAGAGGTGGGCTAGTGTAGGTTAGGTGGGCTTGGATCGGCGCAACTTCGAGGGCCGAAGGGCCTGTACTGCGCTGCATTCTTCTATGTTCTATGTTCTATGTTCTATGTTCAGACAATGACACGTCCCTCCCAGATCGTCCAATCACATTCTAAGCTCGCTTTGAGCAGAATGTCGGCAGAGAGTTAACACCTATTCGGACAAGTCCTGATGAAACTATCCCAACAGTCACTGAATCATTTTCCCTTCGTGTGAAACCAAGGAAAGCGATGTGATCAGATGGAGTACCAGGCCGTGCACTCGGACCATGCGCAGGTCAACTTTCAGATGTCTTCTGGGACATCTTATAAGTCTCCCAGCAGCGGTCCACTGTCCCTGCCTGTTTCAACAGAGCTGACATTATCACTCTTCCGAAGAAAGCTCATGCTACATTTCTCAATGACTACCGTCCAGTGGCCGTAATGTCGCTGGTGCTGAAGTGCTTTGAAAGTCTGGTCATGTCAGCAATTAACTCCAATCTTCCAAATACACTTGATCCACTCCAATTTGCCTATCTGACCAACAGATTCAGGCTAGGTGCCATAACACTTACCCTTCATTCCTCCTTCGAACATCTGGACACCAAGAGCAGCGGAGTAAGAATCCTATTCATTGACTACAGTTCAGCCTTCAACGCTACTCTCCCTCGAGACTGATTTCTAAACCTACTGATTTCGGACTAAGCCCCACTCTCTGCAACTGGATCTTCGGTTTGCTGACCCACAGGCCACAATCAATGAAGATTAGAGACAATATATCATCCTCCAAAAAACTCAACACTGGGGCCTCCCGGGAGGTGAGTACTCAGCCCCCTTCTCTGCTCACTGTATTCACTGTATATCCATGACCGCGTTCCAAAATACCAGACTAATGCCATTCACAAGTTAACTGATAACAGCATCATAGTCCTTATGATGGCAGACGGCGACAGCCCGGAACACAGACGGGAGGTGGAAGACCTGGAAAATGGAGCACTGAGAACAATCTTGCCCTCAATGCCTGCAAAAGGAACTCATAATTGACTTTTGGCGGGATGTTTCTCATGCACTCCACCCCCACTCCCCAAACACACATATCAGCAGCAAGTGGAACAAGTGGAGAGTGTCAACTTGTCAACTTCCTGGGAGTGGTCATCCACAACAAGCTTTCTTGGACTGTTCACGTGGATGCACTGGTTACAAAGGCACAATAACGTGTCTTCTTCCTCAGGCAGCTGAGGAAATTTGGCATGACGGCGTATATAACTTTGCCAACTTTTATAGGTGCGCCATAGAGGGCATTCTATCTGGATGTATCATTACCTGATATGGCAACTGTACTAATCAAGATTGGATACAGTTGCAGAGAGTGGTGAACTTGTCCTGGATAATCACAAAGGCCACACTCTCTTCTAATGAATCCATCGGCCAGGGTCGCTGTCTCGGAAAGCCTGCTAGTATTTGAAAGATCCATCCCACTCTGGCAATGCTTTTTCGACAAACTCTACCAAAAAGGAGGTAGAGAGGGAAGCTATAGAAGCCTGATCACACGCACTGGCCGGTTTTGCAGCAGTTTCTACCCTACTGATGTTAGAATGCTGAATGGACTCACAAACTCGTCAAATTCGCCTGTGCCTGTGTTTTTGTGTTTGCCGCTGTTCACCTGTTATTTAATAGCTATGCTCCTTAACTACATGATATGCCTGTATTGCTCGCAAGACAAAGATTTTCACTGTGCTTCGGTACACATGACAATAAATCCAATTCAATTCAGGAACATCTCTGAATGTTCTGACATACAGTAAGGGTGTGCCAGACATTTGGATGGTCAGTCCTGACACTTTGTACCACTGTCTGTTCCGAATGTTGCCTCTGTCTCCGAGGCATGTCCTGAGACGTTGCATCTTTGTCAGACGATTAGTACTCAGGGACTGCATCAATGCCAGATTGTCAACACAGAGACAATACACATCTTCATACGGTTACACTTGAACGAGCGCCACATTATCAATAGGCCGTCTAAAGGTAGCCTACCTTTGTCAGTTTTGAGCGTATAAGTTAAACAGGGTCATATTGAGCTGGTGCCTCATTGACGTGGGGTCAGAACTGAGTCGGTGCATCACCATTATTGGTCAGTAATGATTCATTGCCAGGTGAGCGCGTCGCTGAATCGGCAGCATTTATTGTTCATCCCTAAATTTCACAGAGGCTGGTGAAGAGTCAACAAAACTACTGTGGTCTGAATGCACAGTTAGGATTGACCAGGTAAGGATGGCAGGTTCCTTCCATGAAGGGCATTAGTGATCCAGACAGGATTTTACTAGCGATGGATAATGGATTAATGCTCACCATTAGACTCTTAATTACATATGTTTTATTGAATTCAAACTGTGCTGCTTGCTATGATGTGATGAGAACCCAGCTCGCCAGGACATTATATGGGCCTCTGGATAGACAGTCTAGCGATAATGTCATTAGGCGATCTCAGCTCTTTCAGAAGTTACGTACTGAGGTAGAGCCTTGTTATCGGAGATGCCGTCCAATGTGTGTGTCTCATTGTCAGTGGGTCTATTCTGAGGCGAACAATCCAATTCTACTCGATAAGAGGGAGTGCTCCTGGATAAGAGGGTATGTGCTGCATTCTTAGAACTGGCGGAATGTCAGAACTGAGTGGGTATCTGATATCTGGACAGTCAAACTTGAGCAATTTGTTCATTGTCAGAGAACGAGTACTGAAGCCGGGCCTCATCATCGCAGAGTCATTTCTGATGCAGGTACTCAATGTAACCGAGTCAGAATTAAGATAGTGGAGGGTCAGTGCTGAGCTATTACAGTATTGTCAGAGGATCAGAACTGAGGGAATGCTTCATTGTCATGATTTGGAGATGGCGGTGTTGGACTGGGGTGTACAAAATTAAAAATCACAGGTTATACTCCAACAGGTTGAATTGGAAACACACTAGCTTTCGGAGCGCTGCTCCTTCATCAGTTGAGTTTTGAAGGAGCAGCACTACAAAGCTAGCGTCTGTAAACTGGTGTTGGGTGATTTTACACCTTGCTTAATTGTCGGATGCCAGTTCGAAGGCAGTATTTGTTGTCGGAATGTCAGCCCTGAGTATGTGCTCAGACGTCCTCATTGTTCGGAGAACGTCTGTCAGGATTGAGGAATGGCCTCACCATCACCGGGTCAGTAGACAGGAAGGGCCTCATTATTACAGGGACACTGCTGAGCGAGGGTCAAAAATTTGGACAATTAGTTCTGAAAATTTAACCAATTTCAGTGGATCAGTTCAGAGGGAGTGCCTCACTGCCGGAGGTCACGCTCTCAATGCTGAACTAACTGACTACTGATGAAAAGAGAATTTGAAGCAGGAATTGGAAATGAAAGAATTGGTGCAAAGCAGTGGAGCCCGAATGGGAGAATAGTTGCAGGAACGGCAAAATGGAAAACCTGTACAATGAACTACATCAGAAAATTGGAATATGGCACCACAATGTCAGAGAATGGCAACAATATCTGGGGGAATTGAGCTCGGGTTTCAGTAAATGTTGAACATGCTAAATTGCCCATAGTGTTCATGGATGTGTAGGTTAGAGTACTTACAGTGTGGAAACAGGCCCTTCGGCCCAACAACTACACACTGACCCGCCACTCACACATACTCCTACATTTACTACGCAATTTAGCATAGCCAATTCACATGACCTGCACATCTTTGGACTGTGGGAGGAAACCGTAGCAGCTGGAGGAAACCCACGCAGATACGGGGAGAATGTGCAAACTCCACACAGTCAGTCACCTGAGGCGGAAATTGAAGCCGGGTGTCTGGCGCTGTGAGGCAGCAGTGCTAACCACTGTGCCACCGTGCCGCCCAGGTTAGTTGCATACATCAGTGGTCGACGCAGACTAATGAGTTAGGGGAATAGGTCTGTGTGGATTACTCTTTAGATGGTCGGTGAGGACGCGGAGGGCTGATGGGACTGTTTACACACTGCAGGTTCACTGTATTATGTGCTTTATATTTCAAAATATTAAAAAGAAAATTGGTGGAGGGCAAACTAAATGGTAGATTTTAGTTATGACATCAGCAAATGGGAGAATTGTTGTCAGGTTAACAGTAATTGGGAGAATGGGTGGTCATCGCTAAATGGGAGATTTGCTGCACAATGCCAGTACATTAGAACCTTTGCAAAAAATGCCAAATATATGAAGAATTAAGCAGGACAAATAGGAGCGTTGGTGCGTTTCATCATTAAAGGTAGGATTTGTGCAGGTCTATTACTGTGGAAATTCGATGCATGGCATGCCGAAATACAGGCATTCTTGCTGCGGTCAGCTAAATGGGATAATTGTTGTCCAGAAATACTAAATGGAAGAATTGGTGCACATGTAACTGAATTAGTGAACTCGGGCATGGCACCAGTAATTGTGAGAATTGGACGAGGGCATCCCTATGTGGTAGAATTGGGTTAGGACATCAGTAAATGGATAAATAAGCATAGTGGTATGCGTCAGTGTGGTAATTGATGGGCATCAGCAAATGGGAGTTTTTGAGCACACTGCTAGCACAGTACAGTAGAAAATGCAGAAGCGCTAATATGTTAGTGAACTGAAGCACAGCATGTCTAAATGGAAGAGTAAGGACTGGGATTAAATGATAAGGAAAAATGTTGCTAACATCTGTAAACTGGAGATTCGCTTCAGCGCACCAGTAAACGCAAAGTAAATGTTGAGCTGGGTACCAATACGTGGAAGAAGTGTATCAGAGAACTCCTAAAATGAATACAACACCAAAGGAATGAGTGCAGGGCATCTAAAATTGGAGACGTCGTGCAGGTGCCATTAAACTCTAAGTGGGATAATTGGGGCACAATAATTCTCAAAGGAAGAGTTGGTGCAATTCAAAGATTTGTGCAGGTTTGGTAAATGGAAGGATTGGTGAGGAGCAGTGGAGCATTAAATCGAGTCACAGAGGTGTACAGCATGGAAACAGACCATTCGGTCCAACTCAGACATTCTTAAATTTAAGAATTTTGGCAGCACACCACTAAATTGAAGAATTATTGCAAGGAACTACTGAATGGAATAATTGGAGTACAGCTTATTTAAATAAGAAAATTTGGCCCAGAGTATTAGATAATTGGAGAATTCCTGCATTGTAGCAGGCCATTTTGAGTGCGAGCGGCAGCGGAGGTAAGACGAACCTAAAAAACTGCAGCTAAGGTAAGGCAGCGGAGGGAGTGACGAGGACCAGAGGGGCAGCCGGGAAAGAAAGCAGTGACCATATATATCAACAAGGCGGCTAAACCCGAGACACTATAACGGAAGTGTCTCCCACCCGTCCTCCTCCTCTAACTTAGTTAATAAGGTAAGTTTCATTCTAAACTTCCTCTATTGAATATGAGTTTGTTATTAATTTTATCGCAACTTGAACTAAGCTTTCTACTTTAGTACTGAGTGGGTGTTCAGATAAGTCGGGTATTGACTCTTGCGCAGTTGCTTGCTCCTTCTGCAGAATGTGGCAGGTGGGAGACATGGCACACGTCTCCACTGGCTACATCTGTGGGAAGTGCATCCAACTCCAGCTCCTTCAAAACCGTGTTAGGAAATTGGACCTGGAGCTGAATGAACTACGGATCATTCAGGAGGCTGAGGGGCTAATTGAGAGGAGTTAACGGGAGTTGGTCACTCCTGAGGCTCAGGACAAGGATAGATGGGTTACAGTTAGGGGGAGGAAAGGGGACAGACAGACAGTGCAGAGATCCCCTGTGGACATTCCCCGAGTAATAAGTAAACCGTTTTGGATACTGCTGGGGGGATGTCCTCCCAGTGGAAAGCCATAGCAGTCAGTTCTCTGGCACTGACCTTAAGAGAAGGGGACAGAATAGAAAAGTACTTGTGGTAAGGGACTCGATAGTTAGGGAAATCGACAGGAGATTTTGTGGTCAGGATCGGGATTCCCGGAAGGTATGTTGCCTCCCTGGTTCCCGGGTCCAGGACGTCTGCGATCGGGTGTATAAGGTTCTAAAAGGGGAAGGCGAACAGCCAGAATTCGTGTTACATATTAGCACTAATGATATAGCCAGGAAAAGGATCGAGGATGTAAAAAGTGATTTCAGGTAGTTAGGATGGAAGCTGCAAAGCAGGACGAACAGAGTAGTGTTCTCTAGTTACTACCGGTGCCACGAGATAGCGAGGCGAGGAACAGGGAGCTGGCGCAGCTTAACACGAGGCTGCACAGCTGGTGTAGGAGGGAGGTTTTCAGATGCGTACATAATAGGGATGCCTTCTGGGGAAGGTGGGACCTGTACAAGAAGGACGGGTTGCATCTGAACTGGAAGGGGACCAATGTTCTGGGTGGAAGGTACGCCCGAGTATTTTGAGAGTGTTTAAACTAGTATGGCAGGGGGGTGGGAACCTGAGCTGTATACCGGTGGTGAGAGTTGATGCAGATGAGGCAATAGCAAGAGGTAGACCAGCTAGTGTGAAGGATTTTCCTGGGAAGAAACCGGGGGATCAGTTAACGCGTGTTTGCTTTAAAGCAAGGAATATCAGGAATAAAAGTAATGAACTTAGAGCATGGATCAGTACCTGGTGCTATGATGTTGTGGCCATAACAGGGACATGGGTTACTCACAGGCAGGAAAGGTTGCTGGATGTCCCAGGATTTAAAGTATTTTAAAAAAATAGGGAGGGGGGAAAAGAGGAGGGGTTGTAGCAATACTAATCAGAGAGGGTATCACAGCTACAGAAGCTTCCATTGCCGAGGAAAATCTGCCACCGAGTCAGTATGGGTGGAAATTAGGAACAGCAAGGGAACAGTCATCTCAATAGGGGTTTACTACAGGCCCCCCAATAGCAGCAGGGAGATGGAAGAAAGCATAGGTCGGCAGATTTTGGAAAACGTGTGGATGTAGTAGGGTTGTTGTAATGGGTAACTTTAACTTTCCCAACATTGATTGGAACTTCCTTCGAGCAGTAGATTTGAATGGAGCTGTTTTTGTAAGGTGTGTTCAGACGGGTTTCCTAACTCAGTACGTTGACAGGCCGACGAGGGGAGAGGCCATTTTAGACTTAGTGCTCGGAAACGAGTCGGGGCAGGTATCAGATCTTGTGGTGGGAGAGCATTTTGGTGATAGTGACCACAACTGCCTCACATTCTACATAGCTATGGAGAAGGAGAGGATGAGGCAAAGTGGGAGGATATTTAATTGGGGAAGAGGAAACTATGATGCGATTAGACATGAGTTAGGAAGCATGGATTGGGAGCAATGTTTCCATGATAAAGGCACTATAGACATGTGGATACTGTTAAGGAACAGTTGTTGCAAGTGATGAATAAATATGTCCCTCTGAGACAGGCAAGAAGTTGCAAGATAAAGGAACCTTGAATGACGAGAGCGGTGGAGCTTCTCGTCAAAACGAAGATGGTAGCTTACATAAGGTGGAGGAAGCTCGGGTCAATCTCAGCTCTAGAGGATTATAGGCAGGCGAGGAAGGAGCTCAGCAATGGTCTGAGTAGAGCGAGGAGGGGGCACGAGAAAGTCTTGGCAGAACGGATTAGGGAGAACACAAAGACGTTTTACACTTATATGAGGAAGAAGAGAATGTTCAAAGAAAGAGTAGGGCCAATCAGGGATAGCATAGGGAATTTGTGTGTGGAGTCCGAGGAGGTTGGGGAAGACATAAATGAGTTTTTCTGCTTCTGTCTTTACGAAAGAAACCAACTTTGTAGTGATTGAAACCTTTGCAGAGCAGGTGTGCATGCTGGAATGGATAGAGACAGAGGAATTTGATATGCT
>NC_057739.1:9922285-9927746 GCF_004010195.1 Chiloscyllium plagiosum | reverse complement strand
TAAACCTATGCCCTCTAGTTCTGGACTCCCCCGACCCCAGGGAAAAGACTTTGCCTGGTGAACACATTTTAACCTCTCCTTCTTTTGTCTTACAGGCCCACTCCCTAACTTTCAGTCTTCAATGCCCCACGCTGTATTTCTAAGTAAATCTAATCTCAGGTTTCCATCCCCCCGTCAATCTTGTTTAAACAATCCCTAAAAGATCTAAAAAAAACTCCTTAAGAGGATATTCATCCCAGTCCTGTTCAAACATAGCCAGTCTCACTTGTACAAGTCTCCCTTCACAAAAACTGGTTCTGAATCCTTTGCAATCTAACATCCTCTCTCCTAAGATCACCTTCCCAGCTATGTGGTTGTTTGCCCAATTCTATCAGTTTGCTCACTAACAGATATGTTGGCATGTAATAGATTACTGCTTTAGAGTTCCTTTCTTCCTCCTTCCCTCTTTTGCAACTGAGCTGTACATGGTGCCACAATTTGGTTGTGATTTCACCCAACTGAGGAACCAATGACTTCACATGAAAGTGAATAAGTGGAACCCCAAGGGATTCCTGCACTATCAGCATGGTTCTCTTGGTCTCTGCTTTTTCTCCACAGATGCTGCCAGATCTGCTGAGTTTTTCTGGTCCTTTTCTGATTTTGTTCCTTCTCTTTCCCCAGCTCCAGCAACGGCGGCAATAATTTGAATGAACTCAATCCATTGTCTGGAATAATTTCTCATTGCTACCTCTTTTATCACTGTTAAAAAGCCATCACAAAACCTACTTTAGCAATTTTATATGCCTGCTGATTCTTATGCTACCACCAGGTATCTTTATCACCCCTGCAGAGCCCATTGGGATATTTTCCAGATGAAAGACGCTGTACAGAAGTCAACATTTTAATAACAAAAATCTCTTAAATCTCAGTGACAGTGACTCTCCTGCTGTAACACTGTAGCTTCTGTGGAAGTTTGATGCAAATTTTGGCTTGTGGAAGTTCAAAGTCTGAAGTAATCACACTTCTGGCCTGACACAGTTTTTCTTTGAATGTTTCTATTAGATTATACCATGTGCAGTGGCTGATATATTGGTTCTCATTACTGTGGCTGTTGTGCAGTTGTAAATGATGTGACACTCTGGATAATTGTGTACCCATACTCATCTATGTATAGGTCCTTGGCCATTTAGAAAAATGCAATAATGGAAATCCTTTTCTTTAGAAATGAAGCCTCTACATATCAATGTAATTGTTCTGATAAATAATGTTCTCATGACTAAAGGAAAAAAATCAACTTTTAAAATTAAACTAAACATTTCAAGTATCTTTTTCTTTGTATTCCTGTTTTCAAAAACATTATTCCCGGTTCTGCTCGGTGGAAGTGGATGGTGTGTCTTGGGCTGAGCTACAACAGCACACTGCAGTCAGGATTTGACCTAGTGGTACCTCCCCTCAAGCTTTGCATTGGGATTTTGCAGATTATGTTTCTCTTCCATTTAGTCTGTACACCTGTTTTCCACTGGATTCCAGTTTCCTGCTTGATTTCTTGTAATTTGAATTTCCTTCTTTAAATAATCCAATATCTCTTACATTTTGTCATTGGCGTCCTTTGAATCATTATCTGACAGTGATAGAGTTGCATCAACAGTTGGCTAATTTGCAGCCTGAACTCAGCAACACCGTTGTTGTTTCAACTGTTTGTATTTGAAGGCCATGCCATTTAAGTTTGACCTGAAGTTTGGGATCTCCCTCAGGGAAACCTCCTCTGTTAACTGTACAGCTTGCAATTTCACTTCAGTATGCCCTTTTCGCACATGTCATGTTATGTCCTGCTCAGTCCAGTGACTGAGTCTCTACTTTTAATTTATCAGTTTGGAGTGCTGGAATTTTCTCTTTAGTTGCCTGAACTTTCTGAATTTTTTTTTTTCTTTACAGTTTACTGTCATGCATTATTGGCCTTTAGAATTTGAATATCTGAGCTTTTGTTTGTTTTCAATGTTATTTCTCATAAGAATGGAATTCACCTAGTCTCAAGGATCAATGATGTTGGCAATCACATTCTTGCTTCTGATTGGAGGGATGTATCAGCTTTAACCTACAGTCATGTCTCTGAGATCTCAGGGTAGGCTGAGATTAGCTGCACCACTTTAGGGCTGGTAGGATTACATTGGAGCTATAGCTGAATACCATCTTGTCGGTTTGGTTACAGGTGAGATAACTTCTTGTAAAATTGGTCAAACTCTTGCTCTACCTTTCGCATAACAACATGGGTGAGAGACTTTCTTTGGACTAAACAGATGCGGACTGTTTTCTGGATTAAGATGATATGAAAAGTTGCTTTCAACATTGAATATGGGACACCCTACGAAATTCAGCCCTAAAACCTTCAGACTTCTCATGACTCCACAATTCATTCTCTTTGTGATTTAGCTGGAGATCAGTTGCAATTCTTCACATTGAATTTGAGCATTTCTGGTTATGGATTATGTACAAGCTTTCTATGCTTTCTATTGGCACGATAGTAATCTTTCCCATGATGAAAAGTTGCTTGCCTTCTGGTCCATGAAGTTTTACACTTGGAGCTTGGAGAAGATCTTGTTTCAGTTCTGCATCTGAAAAAAAACAAAATTCCAAGTCCAGTAATTTATTTAAAACTTATTTTATGTCAGTTTTAAGCTCCAATAGTTGATTGTTTAGTCTTGCCTGGGAAATTGCCTCTATATAATGAACATCTTCAATCCTGTGGACTTTACTAATCTTGGGACTTTGGGTTCAATTTCTGAAATGTTGGGTTCTTGCTGTGTCATATCACTTTGAACTGACTTCCTTTCTATAGGAATGTCACGGTGTATTTTGATCGTAAAATCTTTTGCTCTTGCAACCTTTTTCCCAACTCACCGAGACTGGGGTTATTGTAACGACCATAAGCTCTTGTGGTGCAGTGCTGGTGTTTCTGTCATTTGGTTAGAAGGTCTAGGTTTGGGTCCCACCTTTCCTGGAATTGTGACACATGTTCACACAGGTTGAAATGACTACAGTCTGTTCTGATACAATGCAATAGTTCCATCCCTGCATTATAACAAAATCACATAATAGCAGCACCATTTACACCAATGGGACTAAAATCATGCTATAGCCAAGGAAAGATCACATTCTACAAATAATGGCCTAAATTCTTCAATCGCGTTATAGCTAATTCGTGTTGACGAAGTGTGCGTTATGGCAGGGCTGACTATATGGTGATCACTGTGGCCTTGTTGTGAGTGCAAGGAAAAACACACCTCGAATATGCAGTCTCACAAATTGCACAGAATAGGTCATTTCTTTTGCAAAATATCTCTCTCTAACTATTCAAGTGCTAGGGGAATAGCCCCAAGATGCAGTCTGGTCCAGTCTATGAGCTAGCAGTCTATTGATGCATGCAAAGGGTCCAAGCAGCAGTCTTTCAATGCTGCACACTTCAATGCAGCTCTGGGCTTCTTAGGTGTGCTGCAAATGAATTGGATGTGTACCATGAAGATCATGAGTGTGTTGGCAAATGTCTGATGCCAATGTCCAGGGTGAGGAGTGTGTACAGCTGGTGTCCAGGGATGATGTTGATACACAACAACATGGATGGTGTTTGCAACCAGTGGTGAGCTGAAGTCTCCAAGTGCCTACTCTGACTTCCATATTGAGAATTGTCACCATCTGGCACGTTTGCTGCATTTGGTAAGGTCAGAAGCAGGGATGGCACAGTGGCTCAGTTGTTAGCACACAGTGCCAGGGTTCGATTCCAGCCTTGGACAACTGTCTATGTAGAGTTTGCACCTTCTCCCTGTGACTGTGTGGGTTACCTTCAGGTGCTCTGGTTTCTTCCCACAGTCCAAAGACATGCAGTTAGGTGAATTGGCCATGCTAAATTGCCCATAGTGTTTAGGGATGTGTAGGTTTGGTGTACTAGTCAGGGAAAATGTAGAGTGATAGGGTAGGGGAATGGGTCTGGGTGGGATACTCTTCGGAGGGTCAGTGTGGACTTGCTGGGCCAAATGGGCTGTTTCCATACTGTAGGGAGTCTGTGAGATTAATGAGGCAAGTTGTGGCATTAATACATCACTTAACAAATGATGAGCCCCCTTAATTTACAACTCGTTACACTGTAGTGAGAAACTCGCCACGCTGTTCAGCAAATGCCTAAAGAATTCAGTGTTTCTCTTGACATTGAGACTGGCCTCACTGCACTTCTCACTTGATTCTATCACAAATCCCTCACATCCACACCTTTCACACCCCTACAAGATTCCACCCACTGTGTCTGGTTTTTGATGCCTTGTTACAGGAACTGTAACCAATACCATGGGAAAAAAATCAGAGGAGATTCACTGAGATGGTATGAAGGATGAAAGGCTACGGTCTTGACAAAATTCTGAAGGACCTGGGGCACCTTCCCGGAGAGAGAAACAGATTTAAAGATTTGATTGCAGTGTTCAAACTAGAGGAGGTTTGATCAGGGAAATGGAAATAGATCACATTCACTGATGTCTACATTCATAATTAGATGTTACAAGTTCAAGATTAAAATAGATTCCACTACACTGTGGTGCCAATTGAAAGAAATCGGTATGCTGTATTCAGATTTATTTCTGCAGACTAAAATGTTAAAAATGCATGCTGGAACTTGGAGAGTATATTTCAGAATGTTGATTCAAACCAGATTGTTCAACCAGCAAAGTTGAATTTCTGGGCTTTGAACTGAAGTCAGAACATAAGAAATCCTATTGTGTTTATTGGCCACTTCTTAATATTTGTTCTTCAATTCTTTCAGTTAATTCAACAAAATGTGTACATTTCATCGAATGGTTTTGAATGAATTGCAGCCAGGATACAGGGTGGG
Organism: Chiloscyllium plagiosum; assembly: GCF_004010195.1. NCBI lineage: Eukaryota > Metazoa > Chordata > Chondrichthyes > Orectolobiformes > Hemiscylliidae > Chiloscyllium > Chiloscyllium plagiosum. The sequence continues at coordinate 9,922,894 of NC_057739.1, read as the reverse complement.
GTGGGAATATGTGAAATTCATAAAGAAGCAATATTTTCCCAGTAAGAAGATGTAAGGAAGGTCATGTCAGCCACGATTCTATTGCACGATGGAGCAGGCTTGAGGGGCTGAATGGCCTATTTCTGTTCCTATTTCTTTTGGATTTGCTAATGGAGGTCTGAGTTTTTTCCACTGCGTCTGGGATGTCATTAATTCCATCAAATTCTGAAAGCTATTAATGTTTTCTGCTGTACATTAAAAACTAGAACTGAACCAGTTCATTTTGGTGAGACAGATAACACATAGAGTCATTGAGTCATAGAGATGTACAGCATGGAAACAGACCCTTCCGTCCAACCCGTCCATGCCGATCAGATATCCCAACCCAATCTAGTCCCACCTGCCACCACCCAGCCCATATCCCTCCAAACCCATCCCATTCATATACCCATCCAAATGCCTCTTAAATGTTGCAATTGTACCAGCCTCCATCACATTCTCTGGCAGCTATTCCATACAACGTACCACCCTCTGTGTGAAAACGTTGCCCCTTAGGTCTCTTTTATATCTTTCCCCTCTCACCCTAAACCTATGCCCTCTAGTTCTGGACTCCCCAACCCCATGGAAAAG
>NC_057739.1:9885452-9921979 GCF_004010195.1 Chiloscyllium plagiosum | reverse complement strand
GGTCAAGATCGTGTTGTAATCTGAGGTAACCCTCTTCGCTGTCCACTACACCTCCAATTTTGGTGTCATCTGCAAACTTACTAACTGTACCTCTTGTGCTCGCATCCAAATCATTTATGCAAATGATAAAAAGTAGAGGGCCAAGCACCGATCCTTGTGGCACTCCACTGGTCACAGGCCTCCAGTCTGAAAAACAACCCTCATCAAGGAAGAACATTTAGACTATAGGTTAATTTTTCATTATCCTATTGGATACCTGAAGACTTTGTTATACTTTGCTGTGTGGATATTGATGTCTGTAGTTGCTTGTATTCCAACAGTGGCCTCATTGCAAAAGTACTTGGCCATAAAGCACTCTAGCATGCACTGTAGTGGTGAAAGGCACAAAATAAATGCAAACCTTTTATGCTTTTCTTTCAGCTAATGGCCAGGTTATGAAATAATTCAACCATGAAAATGAATCATGATAGTAACAGTAGCAACAAATAGTAATTGAAGATTTTTTTTTGTCTGTTACTTTGAAGAAAGGCTTTAAAGTTATTAACGAAGAAATGGAAAGTTAAAGCACTGTGGGATCTCAATTGCCCAATCATCATTATCAACACTTCCCGAAATCCCCAAAGACTCGGAGCCTACTGGAGTTAAATAGATTCAAACCAGTGGGGAAAAAAATAGTCAACTAATATTTCCAAGGATCACCAATCCATTATCTCTGCTAACTAAAGGTCCAGAGAGACCAAGAGAAGGCAAAATAACATGAATACACAAAACTAAACTACAGGAGGATAAATAATTGCCATAGGTCAACCGAAGATTATTCAATCAATAGGAGTTGCTATACACTGTCAGATCTATCAAATAATGGTTGGGTAACTGGGGATAAATTAATTTGATGGTTTGCTTAGATTAAATATGTATTTCCTTAAGTGTAGAAGATTAGGGGGGTTGACCTAATTGTAATGTTGCACATGTTTAAAAACTTTGATAGAATAGATGTAGTTAAACCACAAAGGTACATAAATATAGCTACAATATAATCAGTCTCAGTCTAACTGAACAGTCTAACTGAACAGGCTTGAGATGCTGAGCGATCTATATTCTGCTGTGAACTGAGTTAATCCTTTACGAATCACAAATGACATTTCAGGTTTGGTACAGATTTTGTATGAGCAGTAGAAATGCCAGCAGACATTAGAATACTACAGCCTTAACAAAACTGAATGAGTCACTCTTGTAACCACCTGCTAAGATGCACTTTAGCATTTTGCAAATGAGTGAATTTTGCTCTGGTGAAGTAGTCTTGATGAACTTCCTTTGGCAGATTTTCCAGCAACCTGCCACTGACCATATTGTGAGATTTCTTCATTCAATACACACAACATGTTCTCTGCTGTAACAGAGTGGGAGTCAAGTGTGATTTGCATCAGTGAGACAACCACCTCCTTTATCGTGTTTTCAGAACATAGAGTCAGTGTAGGCCATTCAGCCCTTCAAGTCTATCTGCCATTCAATTAGATTGGGGTGATAAGTATTTTAATTTTGTTTAATCCTCTCAGTTCTGTGACCCTTAAAAACTACACCCAACAAAATTCTTTGAATCACAGTGTTGAACTTTTCAGTTGACCCCAAATCTAAACATATTTTAGACAGTTTTTTGATCTACTGCTAAGGGAGTACTGGAGTGGGGGGAAAGATGATGGTCACACTGTTAAAGCCACAATCAGATCAACCACTGCAGAAATTCACCAAGGTCTTTAGACTGCACCTTTCAAAGCCACAGTCACTTCCATCTAAAAGGACACTGGTAACCGATAAATGCAGTCATGGCTTACAAAGGGAATTGGACAATGCTACGAAGGTCTACTATCTATTTGTACCTGGTGTGGTGGCTGATCGGTCTAAGCCACTGAATTCAGGTAGCAGCCTCTGCAGAGATGTGGGTTTGACTCCCACTGCTGTCTCATGGTCCTGTTACTGTGCGGTGTGTTAAGCACTCCTGTACTTTTTACAAAAAAGGGGTGGCACAGTGGCTCAGTGGTTAGCACTGCTGCCTCAGAGCGCCAGGGTCCCAGGTTCAATTCCAGCCTTGGCTGACTGTCTGTTTGGGTTTCCTCCCACAGTCCAAAGATATGCAGGTCAGGTGACTTGGTCATGGTAAATTGCCCATAGTGTTAGGTGCATTAGTCAGAGGGAAATACGTCTGGGTGGTAGGTTGGTGTGAACTGGTTGGGCTGAAGGGCCTGTTTCCATACTGTAGGGAATCTAATCTAATCCATCACCTGATATTTAGCTTATATTGCCATTGGCTGAATATTTTCATTCAATTAATTATTCAAATTTAAATAGATACTCATTAGGGTTATTAGATCTAATTAGTTGGATCCTTATGCTTTGGGCTTTTTGAGGAGAACACTTCGCAAAGCAGAAGGACAGAAAACATGTTGCATTTGCAAAGAACACAAGCTTTTTGAATGGAGCACCTGAGCTTGTAACAATCTCAGAGAGAGGTCACATGAGTTAGCCTGTGAGTATAAACTATCATGGTTTTGAACACAGACAGGCAGAGCAACAGCCTTTGTCCACTCTCACCCTCATTACCAGAAGTCCGAGTTTCTCAAATTTTGTGACTTGCAAATCCACTGGAAGACCTCTTCACTGCAAGTGGAGAGTCCTTAAAGGAAAAGTCTGAATCTACACTGGTGTCTCTAGAAAATGAGGATTTGGCTAGGCAGAACTGATGCAGAGAGAAATTCCAGTGTCAAATAAAAATATAAAGACAAAACAAAGAACTGTGGCTGCTGAAGAGCAGCTGGAGCAACTCAGCAGGTTGGGCAACATTGATGGAGAGAAAGCAGAGTTAATGTTTTGAGTCCACTGACCCTCCCCACCCCAGAACTGTTGGTGCTGGGAGGATTGTCAGGTAATGGATTGAAACGTCAACTCTGTTGCTGTCTCCACAGATGCTGCTTGACCTGGTAATTTTCCCCAGCACTTCCTGTTTTTTATCCCAGTATCAATAATTTATTCTCTGAGTCCCTGTTGCTATTACCTTTGGTAAAAATGGTAAAGTTGTCGAACAGTAAAGTACAACATCCAAAAAGTACAAACAATTTCATTGAAAGGAATTGAATTATTAGTGATTCGTGACTGTCACAGAATTTCTTCTTTTTGAAGCTATTTTTTTCTGGATATCTAATGCGCTTAATGTATGTTGGTTTACTTTTGGAAATAATTTGGGAATCTCCAAATTAGAATTAAGCTATTCCGTGAAATAACTCTTTCAACTGCATCAATAACAATTGAACGGTTTGAGATGCAGAATGCAAGGAACAGGCAATGCTATCAAACACATGAGAATGCCCATAACTTGGGCCATTATTTACGGATATAAGTGTAACAACTTCAAAGTGGACTAGATAAGTGGCTCATGGAAATATCCCAGAGCTGATGCCCAAGATATGTTGCACTGCTCAGGGCTAAACCAAAAAAAACTTTCCCTGAGGTTTCCTGTTTCCTTTGGGAACTTGCAGTTTTCTCCCATTAATTGCAAATTAACCACTCGTCTGAAGGTTAATTCAAGCCTGAGCACAATTTTAACAACATAACAACATCAATAACTGCTAATCAACTATTCTGACTCTGAAGTCTGACAAATATGGCTGAAAGTTTCCAAGGGCCAGACCAAGTTCAGATGGGCATTGGGAATCCCAGTACTGGAGATCGCTTCAGTATCCCTACACCACTCATACAGTTCAGAATTTTCAAACAGCCTGTGGGGAAGAGAATGGTTGAGGGACTGTTTGTTTCCAAATGCTTTTTTTTTCCTTGATGCCCAAGCAGTTTTATTCATATTATTGCACAGCTTTACAGCATGGGCCAACATCAATGTCATTGCAGTTCTCTTGGTGACAAATCTACACAGTCAGCATGAGCATTGATCTCTCCTGTGAGGCTGTTGGCTCCTTCATTACATCTCCTTGGCTTTCCCAGGAACTGCCTGTCTCATCATCAAGGCAACAGCAGCTCCCAACATGGCTGCTGCCTACCTTTACCACTGAAGTCAGGTAGACAGCTCCTAACTCCTGAAGATGCTACTCTATTATGAGTAGGACCTCACCCAATGATGGAGACCTAACCAAGAATTCATCCAAGTGTCAGATTCCTGTCATGACAGTTAAAATCCACCCGAGCGAAGCATTCTGTCAAGTTTTGAATTTTTCACGGCACGTTTTATAAAGTCAATTTTCTAACCAATCCTATTTTTCTGTTTCTTTACTCTCTCTTCATTTAGTCTTTCTTTCCAACTTTATTTTATTTTTGATTAAATCAGAATCTCTACAGTATGGAAACAGGCCCTTTGGCCCTTACTGACCCTCCAAAGAGTAACCCACCCAGACACATTCCCCTTGCCTATAATTACTTACCTATGACTAATGCACCTAACACTATGGGCAATTTAGCATGGCCAATTCACCTGACCTGCATATCTTTGGATTGTGGGAGGAAATTGGACCACCCGAAGGAAACACTTGCAGACATTGGGAGAGTGTGCAAATTACACACAGACAGTTGCCTGAGGCTGGAATCAAATCCGGGTCCCTGGCACTGTGAGGCAGCAGTGCTAACCACTGAGCCACCATACTGCCCCACCACTGAGGCACTGTGCCACCTCTGTACCTGATTTCAAATTTTTTTCTCTCTCTCTTCAGGTACAATGCCCAAAGAAGTGGTTGGCATCAATGTGCTTCCATTTGATTCATGTTAATCCTTGGTTATGTTGGGTAAAGTATGATTTTGGTTTCCCATTGTCTTCTAGAAGAACATAGAATAATACAGCACAGAACAGGCCCTTCGGCCCACGATGTTGTGCCGAACATTTGTCCTAGCTTAAGCACCCATCCATGTACCTATCCAATTGCCACTTAAAGTTCGCCAATGATTCTGACTCTGCCACTCCCACAGGCAGCGCATTCCATGCCCCCACCACTCTCTGGGTAAAGAACCTACCCCTGATATCTCCCCTATACCTTCCACACTGTAATCTAATCTAATCTAATCTAATCTAATCTAATCCAAATGTGGCCTTACCAAGGTCCTGTACAGTTGCAACATCACTTCACGATTCTTGAATTCAATCCCTCTGCTAATGAACGCTAATGTACCATAGGCCTTCTTACAAGCTCTATCCACCTGAGTGGCAACTTTCAAAGATCTATGAACATAGACCCCAAGATCCCTCTGCTCCTCCACCTTACTAAGAACCCTACCGTTAACCCTGTATTCCGTATTCTTATTTGTCCTTCCAAAATGGACAACCTCACACTTGGCAGGGTTGAACTTCTGTAGTCTGTCTAACCTGGGGGATTTTCCCATTCTTTTCATTTGCCATTGAGTATCATGGAACAGTTTACAGATTGATGATCAATCTGTTCGATCATTTTATGAATGCATCTTCCTTGGCAATCAAGTGCTGAAGTAGGAGTTGTGTCATAGTTTCCAGTTCAGAGACAGGAGTGCTACCTGCTGTGCCACCTAACCTCTGTGATTCTGCCTTTAATTCACACCATTTCAACATTCTTCCTGTGTTATTTCATAATCCTTAAATCTTATTGGTGAAAGAGAACCCTGTGTTTGCCTTGGCCATTCAAGTTCCACATGGTCATTGGATAAACATATGGATGATAAGGGAATAGTTAGGTTAAATGGGCTTCAGATTGCATCGACCTGTGAAACCAATGTTGAGGGCTGATGGGCCTGTACTGTGCTGCGTGGAACGCTCTGCCCCAGAGGGCAGTGGAGGGCCAGTCTCTGGATTCATTTAAGAAAGAGTTGGATAGAGCTTTCAAGGATAGTGGAATCCAGGGTTATGGAGATAAGGCAGGAACAAGATACTGATTAAGGATGATCAGCCATGATCATATTGAATGGTGGTGCAGGCTTGAAGGGCAGAATGGCCTACTCCTGCATCTATTGTCTATTGTCTATTGTATTGTTCTATGCACTATGCTCTATGTCCCATATTCTGAATAGCGTCACCATCAGCCTTCCGTTTCACCAAATCCTCTTGGAATTATTGAGTAGATGCTGTGCCAGGAAAAGAAAACACAAAAGAAATTCTGGTCCATTGCACATCAATACAGTTGACAGCATCTTTAATTGTGGGCCACAAGATTATGCGTTGAACTCCCACACAAACTTGTACAGATAATTCAGGCTGACATCCCAAAGGCAATGCTTCATCTGAAACAATCTTATTTAGGTCCCTTTATTATTTTAATGAGCTGATTTGATCTTCTGTCAACTGTTTACACTCAAGGGATTACAAAACAAGGTTGAGAAGTCTATAATCTTAACACATTCCACACATAATTTGAAACATTTTGACTAAATGTTGCAAACAGTATATTTAAAGTTTGCGTTTCTAAAAATTGTCGTTGAAATTAAGTAAAAATCCATCTGAGAAACAGCCAATTTCATTTAATGTGAGTCTCATGGCAAGCTGAGCCATTCTTCACACTTTTTTAAAATAAGTAATAATATTTTAGATCATTTCAGTTCCAGCTAGGTCAGGAGTTATTTGTAGTTTTCGGTTTTACGGGCTGTGAAAGGGAGAAAGCAGATAAAATCTATTCTGCCCTGCCAGAGTATTTCAGCTTCCTCGGTATTTATTACTCCTCCTGGTGATTTTTCTTTGCGAAAGGCCAAAGTCCTGAATGTTGCCGCATTGCAAAGTATAGGAACAGAATGTTAAAAAACATCTGAATGCACTGCATCGGGAATTCCACATTTTAAATTGTCGAAGACAGTGGTAAAGTTGAGAAGAAGCAGTACTGACTCAATAAGGCTCCAGCTGATGGCACTACTGGATGAATCATATTCCAGAAATAATAGATGTCTCATTAAGATTTTTTTAAATTTTAGTTAACATGGAGATCATTGACTGAAACAGTCATTTGATGCTGCAGAATTTCCGTGACAACAAAACAGAAGTTTATTACACAAAAGATTAAAACAAAAACTGTACTTAGCAAGCCATCTAGATATAAAACACAGTTTGAAAAAAAAATCTGAAAACACACAACAAAATAAGGTTTCATTCTGTTTCCAGTCACTGAAGTCCAGAGAAATTACTTCTCTGTATCCAATCTCTAAATTTGACTTAATTGATACTTCTCAGTTCTTTGTTGTGCACTGTGAAGTCTTTGTAAATGAATAGTCATAAAACTGAGAAGTTTGACTTTCTCAGATTTCAAAAAGCTATGGATCTCAAACCAAACACTCTTGATCTGTAAGTTCCACAAATTGAACATTTCTGCTGAGGTAACTTTCCCTGGACTGCTTTATACAGCTTTTCAGAAGATAAACTACTTTTGCTCCTGACTCCAGTCAGTTTTCCTCCAAAACATCTGAAAACTTTAATCTCTGGATTTTCAAAGCTAACATCAATCCTTGATTATTTTGAATGATTGGTTCAAAATGAAATTTGACCACAGTTAAATTTCAAATGATGGATAAAAAATAAGCCTCATTGTAATCTTCAAAGTGTTAAGCTACCTTCTGGGTAGCTCCATCCGCTCCTGGCAAAACTTGAAGTGGGTGGGTTAAGATTGAGAATCAGACTTCAAACACTAAACATCCTTTTTGAACCAAACCTATAAAACATTCTTTTAATGAATAAAGTAAGCTAACTCCCTCCAATGCTTTAACTCCCTGTCATAAATATACTGTACAAACAATCTTCCATTAATACAGCAGGGGTCCTTGCTGTCTGACAAACATTAGACTGGTTCACTAATCCACAAGGGCTGTCTGATCTAGCTTTTCTCTTTAAACAACACCTTCACAAAACTAGCCAAAGCTATATGCTATCGTTTTAAAATCCCAACTCTAAAAATAATGCATACAATACAAATACCTTTCATTAGACTGCTAATTGTGGACATTATGAAGTTTTGTCAATATAGATCTTAAATTGTCCCCTAACGGTCTAATTTGCTTTATTACTTAAACAATTTTTTTCTCACTGGTCTTTTTTCAAATAACTTCCTAGCAAAAAATTATTTGACTCATTTCCAGCCACAAAATTCAGAGATTTGAGAGAACGAGGTACAGCACACAATAGGTCATTCAGTCCATGTTTTCCTGAGTTTCTGCTTCCATTTGTTTCTTAGAGCAGTGTTAAATATAAATCCTTGTGGCAACCTGAAGCTATGTCAATGAACTTTTTGCTTTCTGGAATTTGTTTCCTCATGCCATTTATGCAAAAGCTGATTCACGCTCAAAAAGAATTGCTCTTTAGAAAACTGAAAAGCCTAATTAATTATCTGATACCATATTCAAATTATCGCTAAGCCTGTAATGATGATACCGGGCTCATCTGAGTAAATCCAAATTATTAGCATCAAAGTCATGTAGCCAATAGCGTTAGCACGCAAGATAAGATAAGATAACTGATGTAAAACCATGCTTAGAAGAACCTTCATGGTTAGCAATTGGGTAAGAATGGTTCAACTTATTTTATTTTTAAATTAGTCACAGTTTAAACACAGTACTTGTGCAAATGTTCTGCTAAAACAAGTACAGCATAGAATGTTCGAATGATTTGGTGCAGAAGGAGATCATTTGGCCCATTGTAATTGTGCCAACTTCTTGAAAACCCTCTTCGTTCTGACGCTCAGCACAATGAAGGCATGGACTTTATTAAAATAGAATTAAGAGTTAGAGGTTAACCCTGCCTCTAAAATTTTTCCCCAGTATTAGTATTACATCAAATATTAACGCAATTTTGGAAACAAAATTGATGTGACCTGACAGATCACAGTTCCTTGACATTTACTTACTGGGCATGTACCAGTGTAACGGGATGAATTAGAAATCCTAGACCCCAGGCTAATATTCTGGGGCATGAGTTTGAATTCCATCATATCAGACAGTGATATTTAAATTTAATAGAAATAGAAATGTGGATTTGAAAGGGTCACCTAAAGGCAAGCAGGTAGGAGTTTATTGTTGTTGGAAGCCCATCTAGTTCAGAAATATCCTTTTGGAAAGGAAATCTGTTGTTCATGCTTGGCCCAACTATGATTCCAGATCCGCAGCAACGTGGTTGACTCTTAACTGCCCTCTGGGTAATTAGGAATGGGCAATGAATGCAGGCCTGGCCAGTGACTCCCTCATCCTAAAAATGAATAAAAAATCATTACGGATGGGTATTAAACATTGGCCTAGATCATAATACATATCATTCAGGAACAAATAAATAAAATTTGGTCAGTAGTCATAGTGAATGTCATAAAGGCTGACTTTCACATCTCATATGAGCATTGGTAAAACTTGCTTAAAGGGAATGTGAGTAGGAGCTCAAAACCTTGATTTTCTGCTCAAACAAAACCCTGCAAAATGAGCAAAGTAAGCTGATATTGTCACAATAGGCCACAGGTTCTCTGCATTGCAATGATGAAGGCACAGCCAATGTCAAGCAATCTCCACTGTAAATATTAGTTTAGTTGTAAACAAACCCACCCGAGATCTGTAAATAAATAGACACACACATCTCATTGGTATTGCATTTAGATAACACAATACTGTAATTACATGATGTGTAGCAGAAATGCTTTCCTTCAAAAAATGGAACAAAACAGCTTTACAGATTTGAAAGCTAAGAGGAGCAGTGGAAAACACAATGTAACAACAATCCAGAAGTTTCCACTGCACAGAAAACAGAAGGAAAGAGATGTATTTGAGTATCTCTGAGTTGGCCATGTTTGTGCAGATAGTCAGTAGAACCAAACATACCCTAATGCCAAGTGATGGCTCAGCTGTTAGCACGGGTGCCTCACAGTGCCAAGGACCTGGCTTCGGGCAACTGTCTGTGTGGGGATTGTATGTTCTCTCTGTGTCTATGTGAGTTTCCTCCGGGTGCTCCGGTTTCCTCCCACAGTCCAAATGTGCAAGTTAGGTGTATTGTCAATGCTAAATTGCCCATAGTGTCCACTGTTATGACACAAGGTAAACACTGCTGCTTAATTTAAAGCAGCAACACAGAAAAGATTTATCCCATGCAGTAATCTGTGAAAATTCAAGAGGCCAAGAACTATTTAAAGTAAAATTTAACAACTTTATTTCTTAAAGTATAGCAGTGAATAATTAACTAGCAACTATTTACAACTCTGACCTAACTTTTACCTTCCCTTCACTAATACTAGTCTGGTAAAACTCCCGATTAAGGTTTACTAAACAAAACTTCTTATCTCAAAACTAGGCAGCTTTCGGTTCTTCTCGGTATTTCGGTCTTCTTTTCTTCTTGGAGATTCTGTTTTACAGGTTCCTAATTGATAAAGGTACCTATAAGAGAGCATTTCTCTGGGCAGTTGCAGATGTCATTGGTTTGGCAGTTCTCCTCCCAACTGTTCAATTTTCCCCTGTCTTATACCCCCCCAAAAAAAAACATTGGATCATGTCATTGGCTCTTAAGATAGTCAATATACTAAATTCAAACTTGATTAGAGTTTGGCTTTTGTTGGGGGTACAGTTAAACTTGATTGGCCCAATTCAAATCTGTTTTTGTCTCCAGGCAACCAGTGACACTAACTACTGGACCAAAAGGTTACATTATATCTTTTTTTTCAGAACACTTGGTGCTGTCAGGTAGTTCTGTTGCTTTTAACTCACTTAAAGTTACAGTACACCCACATTTTCATAACACAAGGGATGCACAGGTGGGTGGATTAGCTCTGGGAAATTCAGGGATAAGTTGGGGAGGGTGGAATTGGGTCAGTTTGGGCTTTGTGGGCCAAATGGCCTACTTCCACATAGTTCATAATTCATTACTTAATTTGATGTCTGACAGACAAAGGTCACATGAATCAATAGATGAATTTGGTAGTCGATGCCATAACAAAAGTGCAATATTTCAGAGGCAAACTGACTGAGCAGATAAGGCAGTGCACTTGCAAGAATGAGGTGCAACAAATGGTATTAACACTACAGCCAGGATACAGAAAGCAAACGTGTTGTGTAATAAATGTGGTTGATCACACTCAGGGTCAAGCTGCACTGCATTCTAAGATGTGAGCGTAGCATTCAATATGAAAGGACACTGGGCTCAGCAATGAAAGCAATCTGCCTCAAAGATGCAGTCAGAAACTATAACATGTTGCAGTGAAACAGAAGGCAGGCAGAACAATGTAGCAACAGAAACAAGCAATGTACCATGGACTTTTATGCATATACAACAGTACACAAAGTTTCCAACAAGACAGGCCTGAGGCATTTCTTGGAGTAGAACAACCTCTGAGCAAAGAAAGAACAAACCTTCTCCAAGGTAAATTTAACACATTGAATGAATCAATTCACCCAACTTGATATCTTTTTCTACCATCGATATTAGAACCCAAAAAAACTGGCAAATAAACTCAGACCCAAGACTGATATAGGAGCTAGTGCAACTGTCCTACTAGTCTGAATTCTGAAATATGTGTACTGCATCTTTGGAGATAAATGGTGCAACTAGCAATTGATAAATTGGTTGCATTCAATAAATCATTAATCCCTTGCATGAGAGAAGCAATGCCTCGTTGGCAGTTCAGCACTGAGGCCATTAATACTTTACCTGAGTGGTCCATCATTGCGTATGACTTTAAACATCATTGACATCTAAGGTATCTTTGGTGATAGACGGACCAAGAAAACTTTGCATTCTGTTCATCCCAGGATTTACACTTAAGCAGGTTTAACTCCATAGTGAATCTCAAAGGTGTTGCTGGGCTCTACCTCCAATGAGATGCAATTCCTTTGAACAACTTTCCAAAAAATGCTATGTTCACATAAAAGCAACAACCCAATGTAACAACCCAATGACATAGAGATCCTCCACACCCATACGTCATGCCTCGCTGGGATAATGCACTGGAAATTAAGCCCCATTACTCTCTGAGTCATCACAAAAGTGAAATATTTTAAAAAGTAAGTAAAATTCTACAATTTGCCTGTTTTTTTTAGATCGAGAGGGACAGACAGCATGGACCAGGTTTCTGTACTTAATAAGAATGTCTATTAAATTATGTAATGAAGAGGAAAAGGTTGAACCTCTCTGATAATTAAACTGAAACACCAGCTCCAGTTTGTTATGGTGGGAGTAAAAGTTCCCTTCTAATATTAAAACCCAAACACCCAGAGAAACTCATCCTTACCACTCGTAATCTATTAAAAGAGTGATTAAATGAAAGGAATCAATGATACTCACATTATAAGTAACACATAACAACATATTTATTTACCCCAGCAGTGGACAAATAAACAGAATTCACAGAACAAACAAAATAATTCCTCCTTAACTACTAACTTTTCCTGATCAGAACTAAATTCTACTGGTACGCTATTCCAAACACAGGTCCTACTTATATAAATCTAAGTAATAAGAAAACAATAAATTAAGTCTCTCAATGTTCAACAGAATATATCTTCCAGAATGCCCTGCCTCCTCTCCTGTCCCTCCAGCCTTTCTTCTGCTGATCTCATGTCACAAATACCTTTCTTTTGCTGATTCTGCTGCCAGGGATGGTTTCTCTGTAATGTCTTCTCTGAGGACTCTTCGCTAGAATCACCCTGATATCTTTTGTGGTGCTTTTTTTTTCAGAGAGCTTAGTGATTTCATGTGAGAATTAAGTATTTGTTGCTCAAATGACAGGTTTTCTCTCTTCTCAGATGGCAGTTAGCTCTCACGCTGATTTTCAAAAACCCTCTGGTTATAAACTGTGGTGACAGTAATTTTCTTACAATAGCATTGGTCCAAGGTTGTCAAAACCATCCAATTTGAATTCAATTGGTTTTTAGATTCTAAGTGCTTAGTTTAAATTAATTGTCTGATTCCAGCTAGTTGCCAACACATCAAAACAAGCCTATGATTTCCAATCTCACAGCCAATTGATACATGGTTCAATTTCAGAACTGTCTGTATAATGTTCAGCTACTTACAGACACACTCTCTGTGTAAAACCCTAAGCTTAGTAAAGCACTTTATCTCTTAAAGGGACCACACAGTCTTTCCTCCTATCATTTTTACAAACAAATTAGAGCTTCCTGTCTTCCACATCATGAGCACTATATACAACTTTATAACAATTACAAATGAAGAGGTTCCAACTATAGATGAACAGTTATGAATGTTGGTATGTAACTCTACTAGCTAAAACTCTAATCTCCTTATCAACGTCCCTCTTCACACACATACAGACAGAGAAAGGAAAACAATCTGGATATTATGAGCAGAGGAAAATACTAGGAAATATTCCATACCCATAGTGTTTGTTGAGATGATCCTTTTTTTCTGATCAGAACACTGCTTCTCAATGTTCCTTCTCCAGATATGTTCGCTTGTTTTTTTTAAGGAGGCACGGGGTGACTGGTTCTATTTAAACAGTCTTTGATTTGTCAGTTAGAAATCTGTAAGTTTGAATAAACTACCCTGCTGCCCAGTTTGACCTAAATGTCAAATACTAAGATAGTTGTTGCCTAAAGATTTTGCAACAACAGGAAAGAGGAAACCAATGTTTGGGCTTGAGTTTTTTTTAACTGCAAAGAAAGGAGACACCTCCTGCTTTTGCTGAGATCAGATTGCTTCTCCCAAAATATTCACATCCTCAAGCTGTTCAGTTGCCTGAGAACCAATCACATTGATGTTGGCAGACAGACTGATGTTCTCATCAACAGCTGGCCACTAATCCACAGACCAGTCAGCCACTTGTTGCCAGTCAAAGCTCCATTTAGAAAATAGTCCTTGGCTCTATCTCATCACCACCTAGACATCCACAATTGCTTGAAAAAGTGGCTAATTATTACTACTTACAATGAGTGGCAGCAATCCTTGTTTTGTAAGACAGTTCCACTGCACAATAAAAAAAATGCAGAAAAATAAGAAAGATAAGGTCTTTACACACACAAGATTCTATCAGTTCCTCAGTCCAAAACTGTTCTGACCAATTTAGCATGATTATAGATGACTTAATCTCAGCTACTATTAGTTCTTCAAATTCCCAATTGTCAGACAGACAAAGAACACTTCAAGCTCTTCTATATCAGAAACAATATTCAGACTATTCTGAAGAGATCATTTCTGAACAATGGAGTGCAGTTTTTGGGCAGACATTTCAGGGATACGTGTGAAAATGGGACTGTGACCTTCTCGCCACATTACCTCAGATCTAATAGTTTCATCGAGCACGTGAGTTGCAGCATTAAATCACTCCGCCTGAAATGTAGGGCAACAAAAGAAGATTTTTGCATTGTCATATTACATCTCAGACCTACACCTTGAGGCATGGGGTTACCATCACCAGTAGAAATGATGCCCGGAACATAAGTGAGAGTAATCTTGCCTAGTCACCTATCCAAATTCTATAAGATGCATTGCACACTTTTTCACAAACATTGAATAAAGGTTAAAGTTGATGTATGACTGGATTGCTGGTGTGAAACTAATTCAAATATATACAAAGATCAGTGTCACCCAGTCCAGAATGGGAACATGGTGAATTACATGGGTTTATAACCCAGGCTTTACACAATCATGGATCAACGCTAAGGAAGACAGAAATCAAGGAAATATACATTACAGCAATTGCGCACAATTGAAATAACTCCACGAGGGCTGGTATCCCATCGTTATGTCAACCTTTATTTACACATGCACAGTACATGGACTCTGAACAGCTAACTCAGAGCCATTCTCCAGACCAAGGAGAATCCCTGAGACTCTTATTTATATCTGTTAGCCAGGGCTCACTGAAATACCCCCCAGGTTAACAGTCCCAATCAGGGATCTCATAATCAATGAGATCTACCCAGCCCATCCTTATGCTAATCATTCAAACAGTAAACACAAAAGACAATACTGTCACAACTCACTGGTATAACATACTGGAAATCAGATCTTACTATTCCCTAAATTGGCACAAAACTGTACGTTTGTGTAAACTACCCTACTGTCCAGTTTGGCCTAATTAACAACAAAGCAAAGAACAAAGAAAAATACAGAACAGGAACATGCCCTTCGGCCCTCCAAGCCCGCATCGATCCAGATCCTCTATCTAAACCTGTCGCCTATTTTTTAAGAATTGATATCCCTCTGCTCCCTATCTATTCCTGTATCAGTCTAGAGACATCTTAAATGACATCTCCGCTGGCAACGTGTTCCAAGCACCCACCACCCTCTGCGTAAAGAACTTTACATGCATATCTCCTTTAAACGTTTCCTTTCTCATCTTGAACTCGTGACCCCAAGCTTCTTGCTATCCACTCTGTCTGTACCTCTCATCATTTTGTAGACTTTATTAAATCAGGATCCCCCTCAACCTCCATCTTTCTAAAGAAAATAATCCTAATCTACTCAATGTCTCTTCATAGCTAGTGCCCTCCATACCAGGCAAAATCCTGGTGAGCCTCCTCTGCACCCTCTCCAAAGCATCCACATCCTTTTGGTAATGTGGCGACCAGAACTGTACGCAGTATTCCAAATGTGACCGAACCAAAGTCCTATACAACTGCAACATGATCTGCCAACTCTTGTACTCAATACTCTGTCTGATGAGGGAGAGCATGCCGAATTGCCAAATACTGGGCTAGTTGTTGCGAAAAGAGTTTGTACTTACCTTTCAGAATGTTTCTTATAGTTTACCGCAGTGGACATGAACTCATCAAGGAGCTGTCATTGTTCATTGCATACAAATCGACACCAACCAATGAAAGTTTTGGCTGAAGGAATTATAATTTTCACATATTCTGCATAATGGGGATCCCAACCTTGGAAGAAGTGTGCATACATTTGGGATATAAAACATAGCCCATGAAGAAGTGGCAGAAAAAAATGATGTGATTCAGGAAAGCAAAGGAAAATTGTTTTTACAGTAAGACAATTAAAGTAAATTGGTACTTGCAGTTGGGCGATGAAAATCTGCCCCAATCCAGTTTGGTTTAACTTTAAATTTACATCTGGTTGGGTAAATTTTATCTCTGCTAATTTCAAAACTTCTATCTTATATTCTCTATGCTCTTGCCTATTCCAAATCATTTTATTTAATCTCAAAATTATACTTTATTCTGAAAAATATCGTTAGATACATACACAGTCACTAAAGTTCTGTACATTGACATATGAAGGAATAAAGAAACGTTGAAGATAGACTCTATCCAGCAAACGACTGAAGGCATTTCTTTCTTGTACAAGATGATATTTACATTTATTTGAGGCATTGGGGGAGCCTGATCACTGAATGGAGTCCCATGTAACTTTGGTAGAAAGACTTCAGACAGTGGTCTTTCCCCACTGCGCCTTGGTGGCAGCTGCTCCTGGCTTTAATGGGTCCTTCAGCATGTAGTCCTGGATCTTGGAATGTGCCAGTCTGCAACACTCAGTCAGGCAGAAGTGGGTACTGCAGATGTTGGAGATTAGATTCAAGATTTGGGTGGTGCTGGAAAAGCACAACAGGTCAGGCAGCATCTGAGGAGCAGAAAAATCTATGTTTCAGGCAAAAGCCCTTCATCAGGAATTCCTGATGAAGGGCTTTTGCCTGAAACATCGATTTTCCTGCTCCTTGGATGCTGCCTGACCTGCTATGCTTTTCCAGCACCACTCAAATCTTAACACTTCGTCGGGGCCAACCCCTTGCTCTGGAAGACCAGTAAGTTTCAGGCAGACCAAAGAGCACCTTTCACCAAGTTGATGGTCCTCCAGACCTATTCTAAATCCTATTCCATGGTTTTGAACAGAAAAGTACAGGTTGAAACTCCAGCTCAGTACTGAAAAAAAAATACACTGCCAAAGGAGCCATCTTTCATATATGGTGTTAATCTGAGACCCTGTGCACTCTCTAAGGAGGATACAAAACATCTGATGGCACTATTTTGAGTGATAGAGGTGTGCCCTCGTGTGCTCTGAACAATATTTACCTTCCAATCAAAATTACTAAAACAAATGATCTGATCATTATCATCGTGTTGTTTGTATGAGTTTGTTGTATACAAATCAACTGCTGCTTTCCTTACTTTATAATAGGAACTAACTTCAAAAGTACTGCATTGCCTATAAAGTGCATTGCAATTTCCTTGATGTTATGAAAGACACTGTATATAGAGGCTTAATAGGCTAAGGCTGTTTTCCCTGAAGGGTAGGAGGCTGAGAGGTGATCTTACAGAAATGTACAAAGTCCCGAGGAGTATGGATAGCCAAGGTATTTCTCCCCGGGTAGGAGAGTCCAAAACTAGAGGGCAGAGGTTTAAGGTGAGAGGGGAAAGATATAAAAGGGACCAAAGGGCAACTTTTTCCCTCAGAGGATCGTGTGTGTATGGAATGAGCTGCCAGAAGGAGTGGTGGAGGCTGGTACAATTCCAACATTTTAAGGGCATCTGGATGTATACATGAAAAGGAAGGGTTTAGAGGGATACGGACCAAATTAATCTAGGTTAATTTAGGATATTTGGTTGGAGTGGATGAGTTGGACCAAAGGGTCTGTTTCCGTGCTCTACAATTCTATGACTTTGTGTCTCCATATCTTGATTTGGAGATATAAATGTATTGCTTCTATATAGGAAGCCCACTTTGAGCAGTATGTGGTGTTTTGAGACTATGTTAAAGGTGCTGTACAAATGTAAGTTATTATCCACCAATTGATTTTGAGGCAATTTTGATTTTAATGTTTCTTAAATGGTGTGATATTACGAAATTGGAATTTTTCCAAAGCATATTCCAAATTTAAGTGTGCAGTTGACTTGAAATTGTCCTGGAAATCTTGTAAGAGATGAAAGGCTGTGAGTTAAGGAGACAAATGATTCAACAAATGAGAAATGTTCTTCTGAAATCTAGGCAATATGGTTTACCTTGTACAATAGTTTTTGGATCATAGCAAAATGATAAATCATCTCACCTGAATTTTAATCATGTGAACTGAACCTAACTGCATTACTTAATTTGATGGTCAGGCAAATGGAACTTCTAGCAATATTGCATTTCATTAACATTAATCAGTGACATACTTCCAATCCAAGTCATCTTGAGCTCCAGAATTAAACTCATATCTTCATCTTAAAACCTGAATTGAAGGAAGGACATGTAAAACAATCCCAGGCGTAACTTGAATTAGTGCAATCTAATATCCTGACATCCTGGCCTGTGCTTTTCTTTCAAACAATGGAAATAAAATTAATTTATTTGATTGTTAGTTAATTTGGTATTCGTATCATAATATGCACAAAGTTGTTGATGATTCTTGTCATTATTGACGATGGTAGTTACATTTCATAACTAATTACATTGACCTTCAAGTTCCTTGTGAAATGATGGATGCTGATAATGTGAAAAATAATCTGTAAGTATGGACTTCCCTCCTTTGTCATATTAGGTACAGAGCACTACTCATAAAAACACTGTTTCCCACTTGGCAAGAAAATAACTAAAGAGGTTAGAGAGTTGCAAGTTAAAACAATACTCCAGCCCCCTTAGGTCTGGCAGCATCTGTAAAGAGAAATCAAAGTTAATATTTCGGGTCTGGTGACCCTTCCTCAGTTCTGAGGAAGGATCACTGGACCCAAAACGTTAACTTTGATTTCTCTTCACAGATGCTACCAGACCTGCTTAGCTTTTCCAGCAACTTCTGTTTTTATTTTAGCTTTTGTAGATCTTTCAATTTTTACTACAGATCATTAGTTCCTAATATTCACTCTTGAGCAATACCAAGAGAGCATTGAATTGTGGAGGGTTTTCTGATGGAAGGTTGATTAAACACTGTTCAGTCTTTTCCTTGTAATTCAGGTTGGCAATAAAGACACAATAAAGAAATTTGAGAAAAGAATAAATGAATTCTCCATCTTCCTTGCCCAACATTCCATACTTATATATTGTCTTTAAGAGTTGCACTAAGTATTTATTTTGAAAGATATTGTTTTGTGCAAAATACATATAGATTGCACAAGCACAGTAGCTCTCAGGATACATAAAATGCTGTACTTCAAAGCAGTTAGGGTCATTTTTTCTGAAACATGATAAAATATTATTGAATGACAGCTCCAATGTTTACAATCAGAGAATTTGTTTGCACATAATTGACATCAGCATGCTCTTCCAATTACATTTGTTACATTGTTGTATTAGGTTTAATTACATGTTTTTACTGAAAAGCATTCTGCTCATTTTGTCTCATTTTGATAATTTAATTAACACGTTGTACACATCCTAATTCAGTTACTAACCATTATTATATAAACTGTGAACCCCCCCCCCTCCCCACGAAAAAAAAAACAATAGTTATTGAGCTTTATTTGAAGTATATATTAAAGGCTTTCATTTAGCCTTCCATCTGATGCTAGGAGATCTTGCCATAATATTGTTTATTTTGGTGACTTTACTCATATTGTGTAAAGAACACCAGCAACAATGTGCTTTTTGCTTTAAAATAGTAGTTTGTCATTACTTACCCACTGAAACAAAACGCCCTCTCAGCTAAGTTAAAAGGGAACAAGACTATTTCAAAATCTTCTTCCAATTAATTCGATGAATTTCTTATAAAACATTTAAAAATTCAACCATGACATGAGTTGAACAAATACCAGCTTTTTGTGTGTATACAAGACAGTTACTGTGCAAGTAGAGGTGGTTGAACAAATTACTCCAAATGCATGTACAATGGAAAGACATCTTTTTTGATGCTTTTAGCTGCACATGATGACCAGCATTTAAAATATATCTTGCTAGAAATTGGTCCCACTAACAAAACTGGCTGCAATCCCATGAATTAATCACCTTTGGAAGCTTATACTTACTGCAATTGTTTGTAGAATTATGCATCTTTTAAATATTTAGATTTTTTTGAAGTTAACAAGAAACCAGGTATTGTGTCCCAAGCGACCACGCACATTACTTGATATGTGTATTGCAAGTCAATTTCAGCAATACAAGTGATGCTGGGTTATCATAAAAGATTGATGAACACCACTCAGAATTGGTTGTTTTTGTGACAAGACCATTTCTACCGCATTGAACAATTTGCACCAATTTTAAATATATCAAGCAATTAGTGATAAACATTTTAAATCATTTATAACTCTGTTGAATTGCCTTGGTTCGCGGCAGATTTTGCATGTGTCAATATTGTTGAAATCTCAAAATAGATAATGTTTGAGTACAATTACACCTAAAGTAACTAGCCAAACATCAACTTGTACTGAAAACCCATGAATTTCTAAGGTTAAGATTAGATTAGATTAGCTTAGATTCCCTACACTGTGGAAACAGACCTTTCGGCTCAACAAGTCCACACTGATCCTCCGAAGAGTAACCCACCCAGACCCATTTCCCTCTGACTAATGCACCTAACACTATGGGCAATTTACCATGGCCAATTCACCTGACTTGTACATCACTGTGTCTGTGTGGGAGGAAACCCACACAGACACAGTGAGAATGTGCAAATTTCACATAGACAGTCGCCTGAGCACTGAGGCAGCAGTGCTAATCACTGAGCTACCGTGCTGCCGAAATCTGGTTCCAGTCATTTCTTGGTGGACTAGGTGCTGGTGACTGAAATAACTCTAGTATCCTGTCATCAAATCACCCTTTATTTCCATGTGAACAGTCCTTGACTTTAGTACTCTTCAGAGTCAGCTAACAGATTGTCAGTATCCCTGACATCCCTCTTTATCCGTCTGTCAGGGCTGACTGATTGGTCCAGATTAACAGCCAAAATGGGGAACTCATATTCTATGAGGTCCAGCTGGCTGGCCTCGTTACAATTGCTACAGGGACTTTGCTGTTTGAGGCTTACATTAATGGTTTGGACTCAAACTTAGGATTTTTGCAAAGATCAAGAGTTCTGTGGAAAATATAAAAATGAGTGGGATGGTAAATAGCGAGGAGGTAAGTTGGAAACTACAAGATGATGGCAAGATGCTTTTTGTAAATGTTTCCATCGAATGTTGATATCACTGGTTAGGATAATATTTATTGACCAACCCTAATTTTTCAGAGGACAGTTAAGGACCTGCTTTTTTTTGTATTTTAATAACAATAGACAATGAATACGTGGTTATCATCAAGTCAACTTTTTGTTCCAGATTTTTCTGGAATTCAGGTTTCACCATCTGCCATGGTGTGATCTGAAAACATGTCTTCACAATATTAACATGGGTTTCCACAATACTAATGTAATGACATTACCAAAACACCTCTTCCTATCACGCTGGAGAATCGGACATAGTAGGGAAATGGATTTCAACCTTAGGAAGTGTGAGGACATGCACTTGTGGAGAGGTAAAATGATAAAGGATTACTCTATGATAAATAATGAAGATCAGAAAGACCGTGGTGTGCACATCCACAGATTCCTGAATGAAACAGGGCAATTGGATTGGGTGGCTAAGAAGGCACATGGGATATTTGTCTTTACGAGGTGTAATGTACAGGAACACAGAGGTTTTTCTGGAACAACATGGAATGCTGGTTAGTCCACAGCTGGAATACTAAGTGCATTTCTGGTCACCGCATTATAGGAAAGATGTGATTGCATTGGAGAGGGTTGGAGAGGAGATTTACCAGGATGCTGTGTAGACTGGAGGCTCTGAGCTCAGAAAGATCAGATAAATTAGGGTGGCTTGCTTTGCAGGAGTGCAAGTTGAGAAGGAAGTTGCCTGGAACATGTTGAGTCAAGGGCTGGTTGTGTTGGAAATTCTTGTAATGCTTAAGCAGTATTTAGATATACATTTATGTTGCCATAGCCTCTAGGGCTGTGGACCAAGAAATGGAAAATGAGTTTAGTGTGGTCACATCTTTATTGACCAGTTCAGACATGGAGGGGGTGAATGGCCTTCTTCTAGAACATAGAACATAGAACATAGAAGAATACAGCGCAGTACAGGCCCTTCGGCCCTCGATTACGAGGAAAAAGATTCTCACTGTCGACGCTATCTAAACCCCTAATCATCTTATACACCTCTATGAAGTCACCCCTAAACCTTCTTTTCTCCAATGGAAACAACCCCAAGTGCCTCAGCCTTTCCTCATACGATCTTTCTACCATACCAGGCAACATCCTGGTAAACCTCCTCTGCACCCGTTCCAGTGCCTCCATATCCTTCCTATAGTATGGCGACCAAAACTGCACACAATACTCTGTACTGTAAACATCTATGACTCTATGATTTCACACTGTCATGAGTAAAGATCAAACCTTATGTTGTAGTTTGCAAGTATTGAATGCATCTCAAAAGCCTTTTCTTGAATTGCAGTTGATTTGGTCAATACTTGGGACTGCATAAGATATATGGCATGGTCCCAAACATAGCAAACAGGGTAAACAAATATTGATTATTTTCTAGATTTGGAGATGCCGGTGTTGGAATGGGGTGTACAGCAGTGCTCCGAAAGCTCGCTCTTTCAAATAA
This sequence comes from Chiloscyllium plagiosum, assembly GCF_004010195.1. Classification (NCBI taxonomy): domain Eukaryota; kingdom Metazoa; phylum Chordata; class Chondrichthyes; order Orectolobiformes; family Hemiscylliidae; genus Chiloscyllium; species Chiloscyllium plagiosum. Next base: position 9,899,554 of record NC_057739.1, on the reverse strand, counting down.
ACCCGTTGGACTGTAACTTGCTGTTGCGTGCATTTTAACTGATTATTTTCTAGGCTGTGTTAGTTAAAAGATAATTGTAAACAATTTGTTACTCTGTTGTTTGTTTCAAAACTAATAACTATAACAGACCTAGCCAGTCACAAACTGAACATCCACATAACATTGTGGGCCAACAGAAGCAATAGAATTGTGGTCAAACACAGTCTGTAAAATCATCGTCTGGCGTGTCCCCCACTCTACCTCTATCCTCTGGGAAATTGACCCTAGTTCAATGAAAAGGGCAAGAGGGCATGCCAGGGGCACCATCAGGTGTACCTACCGATGAGGTGTCAACCTGATGAAGATACAACACAGGCTTACCTACAAGGCAAACAGCAGAAACAACATACATATTGCAATAATGATTCTTTTTAAAAGCCTCAAATATCTCCAACTATAAATCAGAGTTGGGACTTTTCAAAGGATTCCAGGTGCTAGGTAATTGCCTGTCTGTGGTCTAAGTGTCCAAGGTAATTCCTAGGTAGTTAGCTACATCTGTTGTGGTCCTGAAATGCAGAACCTATCTACAGTGCAGCAGCAGTTGCCATAGCTGGGTCAATGAAGAGAGTATGCAAATGCAGCAAGTTAGTTAGAAGGCAAATCTTACTGTTCATTGCAAGTGTGATCAAACATAAAGATATGGAGTGCTTACTCCAGCTGTTATAGAATATTGGTGAAATCACATCTGGAGTACTGTGTATAGTGTTGGTCTCCTTATTTATGCAAAACATAAATGCTGTCAAAGCCAATTAAAGAAGATTGATTCAATGCATTCCTGGGAAGAGGGACTTATGAAGAAATGTTGAATAGAGTAGGCCCACATCTGTTGGAGTTTGCAAGATTGCAAGGTGATCTTATTGAAATGTATGGGGCTGCACAGGGTGGAGAACTAGTGGATAAACAAGTTTCCTCTTGTAGGGATAACTAAAACAATTTTAAGAAATAATAATCTCAATTTGAGCCATGGATGAGGAGAAATGTTTTCTCTCAGAGGGCCAACAGAGTGTGAAATACTTTTCGCCAGAAATTAGGGAGTCTGGATCTTTAAATTTATTCAAGGTTGAGTTAGATAGATTTTTGAAAGACAAATGATTCAAGGGTTATGGCTTATAGGCAGCAAAGTTGAGCAGAGACCAAAATGCATTAACCGTAAACATACTGAATGGTGAAATGGATTGAATGATCAAATGGCCCACTCCTGTTCCTATATCTTATATTCCTAGTCTCTGAATGTATTCACAAATTCATAAAGACATGAAGGCACATCTCAAGGAAGAGTTGAACTGATTCAGGATCAGAACCACAAGGTTAACTGTGTGTGAAGGAAGGGGATGTGTGCATGATTGTTTTTGATTATGGTGGACTGTAATAGATGGTCCTGAAATTCCCTGAGTTGGGATCGCAAAAAGAATAGCAGGACAGTTGTAAATCCTGCTTCCATTTCAGTCCAGCATCAAAATGTGTTGTACAGGAAAGGCATGGGCAAAAACCAGAGTTTTCCTTATTAATTGATTGTTGTGGAGTTATTAAGAACCCAACCCAGGTACTAAAACCAGTTTTAGAAAGTTAGCTTTAACAATTATCAGGTTTTATCAGCTCCATTGAGACTTGAACCATGTGGGAAGAGTCTAAATAGTATATTAAATGGTTTTGCCTCCTTTCCTGATGATCGTTAATCAATCTGTTGCATGAGCTGCATCTGGGGTCATTGTGATGAGTCCTGGCAGTGCTCTGATGAGAAGCTATACCTACTTTTTAAATTGAACGCTTACTTCTGACGAATGGAAAGTTGTCAAGTAAACATTTAGCATTGGGAAAACTCTTCAGATGATTTTAAAATAAAAGCTCATCTAATGGACAAACCAGTACATTGCATTCAGAATCATAGAGTCATGCAGTGGAAAAAAGGCCCTTTAGCCCATCAAATCTGCACTGATAGCAACTAATACTAAAAATGTGCTATCCCAATTTCCTGCACTTATGCCATATCTTTTAATGTTATGATATTTCCAGTGCAAACTTGAACACAATTGCTTGGATAACCTTGTGTGAAAACAATGTGTAAATGTTTAATCTTTTCCCATGGCATATGATTTTTAGTTTAGATATTTACTGAGATAGCAGTTGGGAGATTTTTCTTTTGTTTTTGCGTGGGGTGTTTTATGGGCTACTCATCAGCTTCCAACTGCTATAATATGCTTGTGAGTTCTGTTCATTAAGTGATTTGATTTGATTTATTGTCAGTAAAGTACAGTGTATAGCTAAGCACAGTGAAAAGATTTGTTTTGTGTGCAGTGCAGGCAGATCATACCACACAAGGACATACAGATTATAGGGTTCTTAGACAGAGAGAGGCATTCAAGATCACAGCTGCAGGAGGTGCATGAGCAAAACCAACATTAACAAGATAACATTATTTGAAGTTAGAGAGGTCCATTCAGCTGTCTAATAACAGCAAGGAAGAAGCTGTTCTTCAACATGTTGATATGTGCATATCTTCTATCTGATGGAAGAGATTAAGTGAAGAATGGGGGTGAGGGTGGGATGATGAGAATGAAGGATGTGAGGGGGTAAGGTTAAAAAGTGTGTTGAATTGATCAAATGGTTTACATTTCGATCAATAGCGACTAATTCTATAGAGCTCAGTACTTGGCCTCTTTTAGTTTGTGGTATAGATCAATTATTTGGATTTGATTCTAGGGGGTCTGAAGAAGACATTTACAACTAGTGTGAAGGTTGGCCATGTGGTTGATACTGAAGAACAAAACTGTTGACTGTGGTGAGATATCAGTGAAGTAGTAATCAGGAGAAGCGAATAAGTGGCAAGTAGAGTTAAATCCAGAGGAAATGCATTTGGGGAATGTTTACAAGGCAAGGGAATATTCAATCCATGGTAGGATGCTGAGAAGTTTTGCTTAATAGGGAAAACTTGGAATATGTGGATAAGTACATAAATAGGAAAGGTTTGGAGGGATATGGGCCAGGAGCAGGCAGGTGGGACCATTTTAGTTTGGGAATATGGTCAACATTAACTGATTGGACCAAAGGGTCTGTTTCCGTGCTGTATGACTTTATGTGTCCATAGATCCTTGAACAAGTGTGGTTGGTAGGTAAGACAGTCACAAAAGCATTTGGACATCTGCCTTCATTAATAAAGGGATAGAGTACAATACAGGGCAGAAGTCAATAGAACTCTTATTAGGGTAAAACTAGAGTACTGCATGCAGTTCTGCTTACTGCACTGTAGCAAAGACTTAATTGGACTACAGAGGGTACAGTGGAGATTTGCATCATATTACCTGGATTAGAGAATTTTAGTAATGATTAGAAAAGATCAATAAAGATTAGATAGGCAGGGACTGTTTTCTTTCATACAGAAGAGGCTGAGGAGAGAACTAATTGAAGTGTATAAATTTATTAAGGTGCTAGGTAAAGTGGATAAGAAAGCCTTATTCCCTTGGTTGAGGACCAGATTTAGAGGGGGCTAATTTAGAATAAAAGCTCAGAGCTTGGCAGGAATTCAAGAGGATCTGAAATTCATTGTCTGAAAAGGCGGTAGAGCCTCCAAATATTTAAAGCATGTATAATATCCACTTGCAGCAGCATAAGCTACAATGAAATGTTCTAAGAGCGAGATAGTGGGATTAGGCTGGATAGATCACTGGCTGGTGCAGACACAATGGCTTTCTTCTTTGCCATATTTTGATGGATTTTCTATGCTTCCTATTTTTTTGGATATTGGAAGTATTATTTACTTGGGAAAATGTGAATTAATCCATAAAAAAACATTTTCCTTTGCTCATCAATCAAAGTTACCTTCAAAAATTATAGTATTGGTCCCTACTATAAACGTTTTAGATAAATTACCAATGATAAATTGCAAGCTATCCAGGGAGCAGGGAAGACTTGCTACAGTTTTACAGAGCCTTGGTGAGGCCACACCTGAAATGTTGTGTGCAGTTTTGGTCTCTTTATCTAAAGAAGGATATTCTTGCCATAGAGGGAATGCAGTGAGGAGTTAGCAGATGGAACCCTGGGATGGCAGGACCAACAAATGAGGAATGGTTTAATTGGTTAAGATTATATTTTCTGGAGACCAGGAGAATGAGGGAGGATTTGCACAGAAGCTCATAAAATTCCAACAGGATTAGACAAGAAATTGCAGGAAGGATGTTCCCAATGCCAGGAACACTCAGAACCACGGGTCATAATCTAAGGATTTGGGGCAAACCATTTAGGACTGAGATGAGGAGACATTCCTTCACCCAGAGAGTGCAAGCCTGTGGAATTCCTGAACACAGAAATATTCTATGGTTTCAAGAAAGAGTTGGATACAGCTCTTGGATCTAAAAGGATAAAAGTGAACAAGGGTAAATTAAAATCAACAGGATATTGAGTCGGACAACAATCATCTTAATGAATGCCGGAGAAGGCTTAAAGGGCCAAATGGCCTACTCCTGCAGCTATTTTCTATGTTTCTATAAAAGCATTATTTTGGAAGTTGGATCTACAGCAGAGAGAAAGACCAAATGACAGGAAAATCAACGTTTCAGGCGAATTTCCTGATGAAGGGCTTTTGCCCGAAACGTCGATATTCCTGCTCTTCGGATGCTTGCTGACCTGCTGTGCTTTTCCAGCACAACACTGTCAACTCTAATCTCCAGCATCTGCAGTCCTCGCTTTCTCCTAGAAAGATAAGCGTCTTCTCAATTTCATGCTCGCTCTTATGAACCAAAGTTGGCTCTCCCATTGGCCTGCTTTTTCCCTGCAGCATAATTACAATGTAATAAAATATTTCATTGTAAATAGCATACAGTTGTTGGAATGCACTATTGAAGTTCAAAACAGGTACATGGAGTGGGGTTACAGGGTGGTATTCACTATTAAAGCTTGCCAAAAGGTTGAGAGTTTTCTGGTTCAAATCCAGATGCCCTTTTCGAAGTTGCATCTGATTGGAATCTGCCCTATAGTCAGACAGGAGGTGTTTCAGATGGAAGTGTTCTCCCCGGTTTTGGGTCTTTTTGGAATTGTACTCAGTATTTTTGTCTTTTTAATCCTTATGCAGCATAATAACATCTTACTGCCACATACCTCATTACAACAGTGCCTCATTGTTGCAATGCATCATTGGAGCTCAAAGGGGACAACTGCATATGTCAGAGGTGGGGGGAGTGCAATTCAGTGCTGCAGCAAGGTGGCGTGGTAGCTCAATGGTTAGCACAGCTGCCTCACTGCTCCAGAAACCCAGGTTTGATTCCAGCCTCAGGTGAGGCTGTGTAGAGTTAGCATATTCTCCCTGTGTCGATGTGGGTTCCTGCCAGGTGCTCCAGTTTCCTCTTGCGGTCTAAAGGGGTGAATTGACCATAGTGCGCTGGCTAGGTGGATTAGCAATGGGGAATGCATGAGTAAAGGTTGGGTCTTAGTGGGATACTCTTCAGAGGGTCAGTGTGGGCTGAATGACCTGCTTCCACAGTGTAGGGATTCTATAAGTATTTTTCTGCCAATTGTAAGGTCCTTGGCTCAAATCCAGATGCCTCCTTTGAATTTGCAACCATTCCAACAAATGCAGAGCTGTAACCGGTTTCAGTCAGGTAGGGACATTTCAGATGAACATGTTTTCCACGGTTTTTGCACCTTTACTCCTTTTGCAACACAATTATAGTTCAGTGGTACATATCTCACTGTGACAGTGCGTTGGAATACACTACTGAAGCTCAGAAGCAACATCTGTATTCTGGGTGGTGCTCAGTAATAGAAGATTTGATTGCAGATCAGGAGGTCCCTAACTCAAATTCACATGCCCCGTTTGAAGTTGCATTTTACTCCATGAAGTGGAATCTTTTCTTCAACCCACTGTCAGGAGTTGTGGCTATTTCATGTTGTTTGGCATTCAGTTTGTGCATGACTAACGAAGATAAATCACCCCAACTCCTCTTCTTCCACCTGTTTTGGAAGTCTTCTTAAAATTCACTAAGAAACCTGGATGCTGATGCAGCAATCTCCTATAAAGCTCCTAGAAGATGTCCCATTGATAGGTCATGAATGATCTACTTTTGAAAAAAATGCCAGTGACCACTGCTTAGATCAAGTGACACTTATCTACGTGTGCCAGGACTTCAGACGGAATGGTTAGCACTGCTGCCTCACTGCTCCAGAAACCCAGGTTCGATTCCAGCCTCAGGTGACTGTCTGTGTAGAACATTTCACATGTTATCACTTTTCCCCTCACAGACGAACAATTATTGGGCTAAACTATTTATTGTACATTTAAAGTCTGAAGAAAGAGTTCCTTTATGGGGATAGAACATAGAACATAGAACAGTACAGCACAGGAACAGATGCTTTTGTCCACAATGTTTTGTTAAACATAACACTAAATTAAACGAATCCCTTCTGCCTGCCTTTGGTCCATATATCTCCATCCTTGCATATTCATACTTACCTCAAAATCCCTGAAACGCCTCTATTGTAGCTACCTCCACGACCACCCTAGCAGCACATTCCAGACTCCTACCACTCTCAGCATAAAAAAACTTGGCCCTCACATCTCCCTTGAACTTTCTCCCTCTCACTTTAAATGTGTGCACCCAGTTTCAGATAATTTAACTTTGGACAAAGAAAGATGCTGATCGTCAACCCTATCTATGCATCTCTTAGTTTCATAGACTTCTATCAAGTCTCCCTTCAGCCTCCACTGCTCTAGAGAAAACAGCCTAAGTTTTTGTAGCTTCTTCTTCGAGCTCATAACCCAGGATGCTGCCTGCTCTCTATTTTGGCAATTAAAGTCTCTCAATGCCAGCAACCTTTATTGATTTCACAACTCCATGATTTTCCAGCAGATTCATAAATGCACACACGCTCACACTTTTGAGCTCGATACACATGCTTTCTGTCCTTGACTTTTCTTTTTCGAACTTTAGTCAGGTAATGTTTCAGAGAAGTTTTAATGGGCGAATATGTGCAATAACCACATTGCCTTATGAGAAAAGGCTAGACAGGCTAAGTTTATATGAGTCATAGATGGTTTTGTTGAAATATATAAGACCTTGAGGGATCTTGATCAGGTGATGTTGAAAGGATTTTTACTCTTGTGGGAGAATCTCAAGCTAAGGGTTATGGTTTAAAAATAAGGGGTCATCCATTAAGACAGAGAGGAGGAAACTCTTCTTTTTTTCTCTCTAAGGGTTGTGAGTTTTTGGAATTCCCTTCCTCAAAAGGCAAAGGATGCAGGATCCTTATTTTTTAGGTTGAAGAAGGTAGATTCTTGAAGACCAAGAAGACAAAAGATTATCAGGGATACGTACAACTGTAGAGTTGAGTTAAAATCAGATCAGCCATGACATTATTGAACAACAGAACAGGTTCAATGCTCTGAATGGCCTTCCCTTATTCCCAGTTCATATGTTTATCTGTACAGTACATTACAATTCCAGCCTGGCATAAACAAGACATTTAATAACAAAGAGTTTCACAGAGAAAAATTTCAGCAATAATATTTATTTAGTTCTCCTGGAGAATAAGTATTTGCTTCCAAATGTAAACTTTTATATTCACGAGTGGGGGAATTGCACACACAGTATTTAGTTCTTCATATTTCAATGTTATTCTACCAACACAAGTAAATACCATTTAATCCTTGGTGCCCTTTAAGTTTTTATTTATTTCCCAGTAAGTAATTTATTCTTCTTTAAAAGTTAATTCAGTGGCATGCCTTTTGCCATAAATAATTTGTTAAGTGATGCATCAATAAATTATACTGTGGCTGAGCTTGCCTTAATAAATGACTGGTCTAAACAGTCTGATTCCGTTGAGTGCTAGCCTCCAATTATTGGTGACCTTTAATGTACCCAGCTCAAGCACCATTATGTTGCTTATTTCAACATTATGAGCAACTTGCAAACAAAATATTCACCTAATGCAGCCTTAAAAACGAACTTCACGTCTTGAAGGTCACTGATGATCTCTCACCCCAATCCTTTCCCCTCACCTTTCTCCACCCCAGAACAATGTTCATTAAGAAATACACCTAAATTGTTATGGAGCTTTAATTTTAGGAATGAAATCTGCAAGCTAATATCAAAGTCTGGAGATTACGTTATGTTTGTACCTTGTGAAGGGTAGCATCTAGTGCTTTGGAGATAAGCACTATTGTAGATGGCATACTGAGTTGGAGGAATGATGCACATTTGCTTCTTAAAGTATTTGAAGAGTAGTTGGTGAGACATAGGTTCACAGACATTGAAATCCTTTTTATTGGAATGTAAATGTTATTTGCTTTGTCCACTGAAGGTACATGCAAAAATAAACATGCTTTCTTGTGCGCTGTTATATAGAGTTATACATTTGTGCATGGAGCATAGCTTTGAAAGACAGTTCAGGTAAATGTACTTTTGGTCTTGTAGAATGACACACGCGAACATGAATTTCAAAGCAAAACAAAGTATCCATTTCAGTATTCTATATTATCCAGAGTCCATGATGATCACTTTACCATAACTTTACTCTCACAAAACAACAACTTAAGTTTGTTAAGCAGCCAGAGTGGGTGTCATCAAGCTTTTGGAGATCAAGGATTTTTAGTTAGTTTTCAGCAGTTACTGTTGTGAACTTGAAGAAGCTATTTCTCCCCTCTTTTGAATACAGCCAAATGCTGGGAGTTCTGTTCCTGGACTGCTGGATTGCATGTGAGACAAAATCTGATTTCTCAATATGCCTTTTTGCCAAATGGTATGTTTATGGAATGTTACTATATTGGAACAGTTAATTAATAATAGTTACTGGATCTATTATTATGTTAAGTTTATCAATAGAGCTAAGTTATTATAAGTTCTTCTTTCCTTTATTGTATTTTAACTATTGTACATCTCTATGATTCTATTGAGTTTGAACAAATTGCTTTGCTTGTCCTTAAATAGCTTGAACAGTCAAATTGCATTTGGAGCACAGTACTTTGCATTTGCCTTTAAAATAAGAAAAGGTTAGGGTCCAGACTATCTTCTGAATATATTTTGAGGGGGTCTGGTCTAGTCCATGACACTGCCTCCATGCAGCATATCCTATACTTTAGCCACTTTGTATGAAAGACCCATCACTTTTGCTTCTTTAGCGAATTACTTTTAAGTCTGTGCCCTATTGTTCTTGATCCTTTCACAAATGGAAACAACATCTTTCCGTCTGTTGTGTCCGAGCCTTTCATGGTTTTGATTATCAATCTCTGATGCGTTCACTCTGTTTTTAAGTTAATTCTTGTAACATGAACACTGAGAACAACATCAGAAGGTTTAGACCAACAAAATGCTTTATAAATCAATGATAGACATATGGATAGCCATGGCTCTATCTCCTAAAAAACTCGTTTATCCAACTGACTTTCCCGATGTATTACAAGGTACAGAAGTAGCTATGCAAGATATGACAATCCAGAAGATATACACTGTGATCATATTCTTAGGATGTGGTTTGTTATGATCGTGGATCAGGTGTATTACTTATGGATATATTGAACTGAGTTCAGAAAGGAAAGACGGAATGTCACACCTATGTTGTATCAAGGGAACTTCAGACAACAGCACATCAAAGGGAGACACACCTTTCAAAAAAAAATCTGGATTAGGATCTCCTCTGGATAGCAAAAGGCTGAATACCTATCTCTTAGCAGAAAACCATCTCCAATATCTTATGTCCTAGTTTGCAGACATGCTAAGATTTGAAAGAAGGGCAGTTCTGAGTGAAAGGCATGTTTGGGTTTTATACTTCCAGGAATACACAAAAAGGAGATTAAAAACCTATAGTGATCCCTTATTTCATTGTACAAGAGATCTGGCAAGGTAATGTGCTAGCTTGGAGTTTAGGTTATGTTATGTGGCTGAAGTGTTTTATGAAGAGGAACAGCTGAAAACTTCCACATATGTGTGTGCAAGTAAAAAGAAACAGAATCTCTCCCTGTATTTGACTGCCAAAAACAAGTCATCAACAAAGGCAGGGTTGAAGGAAACCGGACAAATTTTGTTCAGCTCACTGCAAAACCAAGATCTTCAAACAACTAATCAGCTTCCAAAATCGGCACTAGGGGAATCAACCACTTCTATATTGCAGCATTTCACAATCTATTTGTGACAGATAGATCAAAGACTGATCATATATTCCTTTACTTTTTGGACTCACCTGTCATTTCATAGCCACTAAACTCATTGTCTTTAGATAAAGAACCTTTTAAATTGGCTCTTTTTAAAACACGAATACATTTGGACTGGGAAGAGGTGTCCATGAGAGAAGAGATCTTTATCAAATTAACCTTTTTGCAGCCAACTGAGAGAGGAGTTGAATAAAGAAGGTGAGCAATTGCATCCAGTGTATCCAGTTTGGAACCCTATCAAATTGAAGACCATTGCCTGACAACAGGTTGCACAATTGACTAAAATAAAAATAGGACATTGTAGCTGCAGAGCATAGACGAGACCGCATTTTATATTTTTTATCATTTCTACCTATTTTTGAAAAGATATCATTACATTAAAAGCCATTCTGTGACAGTCTCTGGCAAGAAGTGCTAATGAAGAAAGGTTAAAAAGATTGGATCTTTATTCATTGGAGTTTACAAGAATGAGGGGTGAACTTATTGAAATATATAGGATCCTGATGGGACTTGATAAGATAAGGACCAATAGGATGGTTGTTATTGTGGTGGAGGGTGAAACTAAGGGTCACATTTTAATAATGAAGTGTTCTCCCTTTTAAGAAGGTGAGGAGAATGTATTTCTCCCAGAGTTTGGAGGTGCAGGTGTTGGACTGAGGTCGGCAAAGTTAACAATAGCACAACACCAGGTTATAGTCCAACAGGTTTAATTGGAAGCATTAGCTTTCGAGGTGCTTCATCAAGTGTACAAAGTTAAAAATCACACAACACCCACCTGATGAAGGAGCGGCGCTCCGAAAGCTAGTGTGCTTCCAAGTAAACCTGTTGGACTATAACCTGGTTTAACTTTGTACACCCCAGTACAACACCGGCACCTCCAAATCATGACTTCATCAGGTGGACATGGAATTTATAGCAAAAGGGTTACAGTGTCATGGAGTTGTAATGTTATACCAAACAACTTCAGTTAAAAATCACACAACACCAGGTTATAGTTCTTAAACAAATTTAGATTAAGTCTTTCATCTTTTAGAATGGAATATAATGGTTTAGGTTCTCTAATGCATTGGATGAGCTGAGATGACACCTATTATTAGATAAGTTGACACCACCTTGAAAATGTAATGCTGGGATTTACATATTAAAGAACCTAAACCACCATATCCCATTCTAAAAGATGAAAGACTTAATCTAAATTTGTTTGAAAACTATAACCTGGTGTTGTGTGATTTTTAACTTTTTCTCAGAAGGTTGTTAGTGTATAGAAATATCTTCTGTAGAAAACAATGTAAGCTGCGTTATACAATTTATTGAAGGCGAAGTTTGGAACAGTATTGATTTTCCAGGAGGCCGAGGGCCACAGATTGTAAAGAGGAGTCAAGGCTCCAACCAGGTAAGCCATGACATTGTTGAATGTTGAATAGCTGAAAGATATTCTGTTTCTCTCAAGTCCGATGCAACGTTTTTACTCCCACTTTATGCATTTCTTCATTTCTTTGAGAACATGTATCAGTCACTTTTTATTGTTTGCTCGAGTTTTGTTGCCTGAATTTGCCCTCTTCAGTGAAGGTCAGTAACTAGCCTAATCACTCATCTCTGAAAAATATTGCATATCACCCTCCAGGATTAGCTTCATCATTCATCTGTAGTATGTTAGCAAATGTTTCTGACTGATTATGCAATGCCCTTCGGGTGCACCACAATAACTGAGTTGCCTTTTTTAATAGCTACCTTACACTGAGCAAAAACCTTCAGGGTGTGATTAATGATTGCTCCAAATCCTTTCTTCTTTGGTCAAACATGATCTTCTGTGTCAAGTACAGTTCTTAAATGTACTGTCTCACGGTTATCCACAGAAAATCGCTTCTGCTGTTAATCAGCCTGGCTATAATATTTTCCCAAGTTTCATCGATGTTAAAAGGTCTGTCATACCCATACCTTGCCATAAGACTTTGATGCCACCAGCAATCTAATATTGCTACAATTTGCTTCTTCTTTGATCATTTGTAAAGATTGCAAATTGCAAAGTTTTGAGAATAGATTCTAATATAGAGTATTTATCAAGCATCTTTCAAAAACCCTCATACACGTGTGCAGGATTTTCTTTATCATTGCACCGTTGAATTACCTCAAAGTGCTGACATCAGTAGTACTTTTGCTGGAAGTTGAAACTTCCCACAGCCGGTTTCCACCCTGATCCCGCGATTGGCTAGATATGGGCCATTTGCTCGATGTAAAGGAGCCCTTTGGAAGGATTTCCATCCAGAAGTGCTAAGTGGATGATCTACCTTGGCCTCCTCCTGAGGATCCCAGCATCACATAATCCAGCCTTCAGCCAATTCAGTTTTAGATTAGATTAGATTACAGTGTGGAAACAGGCCCTTCGGCCCAACAAGTTCACACCGACCCGCCGAAGCGAAACCCACCCATACCCCTACATTTACCCCTTATCTAACACTACGGGCAATCTAGCATGGCCAATTCACCTGACCCTGCACATCTTTGTGACTGTGGGAGGAAACCGGAGCACCCGGAGGAAACCCACGCAGACACGGGGAGAACGTGCAAACTCCACACAGTCAGTCGCCTGAGGCGGGAATTGAACCCGGGTCTCTGGCGCTGTGAGGCAGCAGTGCTAACCACTGTGCCACCGTGCCGCCCACGTGATATCCATGTGATCACTCCATGTGATATCAAAAAATGCGCAATGGCATTGAATATTACAAAGGCATGGGCCTTGATAATATTCCAGCAATAAGACTGAAGTGGCCAAGCACATAGGGCAAGCTGTTCCAATATAGCTACAATACGGAAATCTTCCTGGAAATCTGCAATATTGCCCACATAACCCAAACCATGAAAAGCAGGACAAATCTAACCTGTCCAATTAACAGCCCACCAGTTGTCTATTGATCATCAGCAAAAGACAATGTTATCAGTAGTGATATCAAATGGCACTTAAAAAGTAATAACCTTCACAATGATATTCACTCTGGGCTTCAATAGGCCATTTCAGTTCCTTATCTCATTATAGAATCGATGCAAATATGCAAAAAAAAAGCTGAATTCCAGAGGTAAGGTGAGAGCGAATGCCCTTGTATCAAGGCAACATTAAACTAAATGTGGCATCAAGGAACTCGAACAAACCTGGAATTAAGGAAAATCAAGGGGAAAGTCTCCTTTGGTTTAAGTCATACTTACTACAGCCCAATCATCTTCAGCTGCTTCTTTAATAGCCCTGCCTCTGACATAAAGTGAGAAACTGGGAATGCTGGCTGATAATTGCACAATATTCACCACCAATTGCATTGACTCAAATAGTGAAGCAGCCCATGTCCATACATAGCAAGGCCTGGACAGCATCCTGGCTTGGCTGTTATCTGACAAGAATTATTTGTACAACACAAGTGTTAAGCAATGGCCGTCAACAGTAGGGAATCTAACCCACTCCTGATATTCAATATGTATATCATGTGGCTTACCATTGACTGGAAACTGAACTTGGTAAAAACAATGACTGCAGATGCTGGAAACCAGATTCTGGATCAGTGGTGCTGGAAGAGCACAGCAATTCAGGCAGCATCCGACGAGCAGCAATACTGTGGCAACAAGGACAGGTTAAGGACTGGGAATGCTGGGATGAGGAATTCACCTTCTGTCTCCTCAAAGCCTGTATATCGTGAAGGAATCCTCCTTACTTGTCTGGATGGATACAGTTACTACAAATCATAACAACACAGCATGTTTGATTACTACCTAACTTTTCACTTTCAACAGTCACTTCCTTCACCACCAATGTATGCACCGAATACAAGATACATTACAGAAATTCATCAAGCCTCTTTTGAGAGCATATTCCAGACCTACTAACTCAACCACATAGAAGGACAAGGACAGTAGATGTATGAAAATATCACCACCTACAAAT
>NC_057739.1:9795298-9884952 GCF_004010195.1 Chiloscyllium plagiosum | reverse complement strand
TGCTCCAAAACCTTTACATTCTTAAACAAGGTGCAGTAATTGGAATGCCATCAACTTGGCAGACCTCATAGAAAATGAGTCCTCTGATTAGATCTGTTAACCTGGTTAACAGGGAGTCCTGACTAAAAGATACAAACAGAAATGTCAGGGAATCTGTTCACTCCAGGAGCCAGTTATGAGTTAGCTGGACCAATGCCATGTACCGCAACCGTGTAAATAAAGAGTGATTGGTCATGGGAAATCAGCCTTCATAGAGTTATTTCAAAGGAGTGACAAATACTTTACACAGTATTTCAGATAGGAGTTAATCTGTACCCTGTATGACTGAAACATAACCTCTCTAGTTCTATATTCAGTTCTCCTTAAAATAAAAGAGAACATTTTATTACTTTTCCTTATTACTTGCTGTATGGACATTTTAGCTTTTCTTTCAATTTATGCATGAAGACATGAAGATCCCTCTGCAACTCAGAACTCTGTAATTTCTCACCATTTAGATAATATGCTTCTTTATTCACTCTTCCTGCCAAAAGGCACAACTTTGCTTTTTCTTACATGGTACTCCATTTTCCAGATCTTTGTCTACATAACGTACCTATATTGTTTTGGAGCATCATTATGGGATTTTGAAAACTTACTTCCCTACCTATTATTGTGTCATGAGCAATTATTGTAGACATACTTTCCATCTCTTCATCCATGTTAATTGTAAGCTGTTAAGGGTCAGCACTGATCTTTATGCCACACCATTTGCTACATCAACAAAAGACATGTTTATGGCTACACTATGCTTCCTTTAGCTAGTCAACCTTCCATTCATGAGCTGAACATGTGTTGCTGGAAAAGCACAGCAGGGTCAGGCAGCACCCAAGGAGCAGGAGAATCGACGTTTTGGGCATAAGCCCTTCTTCAGGAATCAGCTGAGGAAGGAGATGTGGCTGGGGTAGCGAGTCTGTTTGAGAACGTGGCTGAAGAGCTTCTGGGCAGAGGAGATGACCTGGGGTGTGCAGTGAGAGAGGGACTCACTGAAATCCTTGTAGAGGGAGGAAGAGAGCTTCTTCAAGGAAGGTATCCTTGCAAGAGGATTCATAGTAGGTTAAAATTTTCAAGGAGAAAGTGAGGACTGCAGATGCTGGAGATCAGAGCTGAAAACGTGTTGCTGGAAAAGCGCAGCAGGTAAGGCAGCATCCAAGGAGCAGGAGAATCGACGTTTCGGGCATGAGCCCTTCTTCAGGAATCATTCCTTAAGAAGGGCTCATGCCTGAAACGTCGATTCTCCTGCTCCTTTGATGCTGCCTTACCTGCTGCGTTTTTCCAGCAACACATTTTCAGCTCCAACCTTCCATTCATGTCAAATTGCGATCCCTTACACTCTGAGCATTTATTTTTCCACAATAATCTGCGATGTGACACTTTATCAAATGCCTTGAGGAAATTTAAGTGCAGTGAATTCACTAGTTCGAGAGTCATAGAGTCAGAGAGATGTTCAACACCGAAACAGATCCTTCGGTCCAACTTATCCATGTTGACCAAATATCCTAAATTAATCTAGTACCATTTGCCAGCACTCTGAACCCTTCCTATCCATATACCCATTCAGATGCATTTTAAATGTTGTAATCGTACCAACCTCCACCTCATCCTCTGGCAGCTCAATCCATACACCACAACCCTCTGCATGAAAGTGTTGCCCCTTAGGTTCCTTTTAAATCTTTCCCCTCTTACCCTTAATTTAGTTCTGGACTGCCCCCAACCTATGGAAAAGACCATGTCTATTTATCCTATCCATACCCCTCATGATTTTATAAACCAATATCAGATCACCCTTCAGCCTCTGACACTCCAGGGAAAACAACCCCAGCCTATTCAGCCTCTCCCTGTATTTCAAACCCTCCAAATCTGGCAACATCCTTGTAAATCTTTTCTGAATTCTTTCAAGTTTCACAACATCTTTCCTATTGGATGGAAATCAGAATTGCACACAATATTCTAAACGTGTCCTAACCAATGTCCTTTACAGCTGTAATGTGACCTCCCAACTCCTATACTCAATGCTCTGGCCAATAAAGGAAAGCATGCCTTCTTCATTATCCTATCTACCTTCGACTCCACTTTCAAGGAACAATGAACCAGCACTCCATGGTCACTTTGTTCAGCAACACTCCCAGGATCTTACCATTAAATGTATAAGTCCTGCCCTGATTTGCTTTTCCAAAATACAGCACCTCACATTTATCTAAATTAAACTCCCATCTGCCAATCCTCAGTCCTCCATCTGATCAAGATTCCACAGTACTCTGAGGTAACCTTCTTCGCTGTCCACTACACCTCCATTTATCCTCAGCATATATTACATCTTCAAAGAACTTCATTAAATTGGTTAAACATAATTTGCCTTTCAGAAAAGTATAAAGATTCTGTCTAATTGTCTTGATCTTTTCCAAGTCCCTTGCTATAATTTCCTTAATAAAAACTCTGAACATTTTCCTTATGACTGCTTTTACACTAGCTGAAAATTTCCTGTATTCTGTCTCCCTCCCTATTTGAGTCATGGAGTCACATTCACAATCATAGAATCCACACAATGTGGAAACTGGCCATTTGGTCCACACCGACCCTCCGAAGAGTGTCCCACCCAGACCCATCCCTTATCCTTTTCCTCTGCATTTCCCCAATTAATGCACCTAATCTACATCCCTAAACACTATGGGTAATTTAGCTTGGCCAGTTCACCTGATCTGCACATCTTTGGACTGTGGGAAGAAACCGGAGCACCCGGAGGAAACCCACGCAGACACCAGGGAGAATGTGCAAACTCAATAAGACAGCAGCCCAAGGCTGGAATTGACTCTGGGTCCCTGGCACTGTGAGCCACCATGCCATTCAACCACTAAGCCACTTCAAATCTAATGGACTATCCTTGAATTTATGGGATTATGGCAAATTAAAATTAACACATCAACTATTTGACTTGCCATCTCTTTTAAGAATGAAATTCACCTGGATTTGGGCACTTGTCAGTCATAGCTCCAACAAGTTCCTTGGTTCATCCAATACAAGTTAATTAATCAAAAGCCTTTTTTGTTTCCCCAATTGAATCCTGACAGTCAAACATTTCACTCTTTAACTTAGTTCCACATTTCTGGTTATTGCACTTTACCTTAATTCCTCCCTCTCATCCATTTCCTGATTTCTGGTTTTCCCTAAGTGTAAGAGTGAAATGTTCCACTCTAAGGATTAAATTGGGGAAACAAAAAGGCTTTTAATTAATTACCTTGTACTGGATAAACCAAGGAACCTGTTGGAGCTATGACTGACAAGTGCCCAAGTCCAGGTGAATTTCATTCTGGGGTAATAAAGAGATGGCAAGTCAAATAGTTGATGTGTTAATTTTAATTTGTTGAGACTGTGTCATGGTGATGTCAGTCGCCCTAGAAATCCAGAACTTACATTAGAGCCCGGGTGTCCTTGGAGAAAGAGCCCGCGGTGTCGACCAACACCCTGGAGTTGTTCAGGGAGAGGTGGGAGCCGCAGGGAGTGGAGTGCATTATTTCTCCCTCCAACTCTATTTTGATTTAGTCCCTACCCTCCCCTTCACTGCTTTGATCACACAGCACTGCCCTTTGATGTGAAGGGCAGTGTTTGTCACTGGCCACCCGGGTGTTTTCCTATCTTCCTGGTGGTGGAATTTGAATAAAGATTCGTGCACTTTGTGTCTTACACCTGCACACACACACCATGGGTGCTGGGGAAAAAATAAGCACTACCGCACTTAGGTGGTAGTGTGGGGGTTAAATATAAAAAAAAAGAAATCCAGAACTGCAGGCTAATGTTTTGGAGACGTGGGTTCACGTCTCACCATGGCAGATGGCGAAATTTGCATTCAAAAAAGCTAAGTATGCAAGCCCTACAGCAACTATATAACCACAGGTGACTATTGGAAAAATCAGTTTGTTTCACTATTGCTCCTTATGCTCTGTTCACAGGGTCCAGCCTCCAATTGATTCCAGGACTACAGCAATCTGCTTGACGTTTAACTGCTATCTAAAGTAATAAAGGTCTACACCACAGGAAAAGAAATGCTTCAGCCCATCGGATTTACACCAATCAAAAACAACTTCAAATCCCATTTTCCAACACATAACCTATTGGTTCTGGTCAATTAGGGATTGGCAATAAGTGCAGGCCTCGCAAGTGAATTCTCACATTCTATGAAATAATATCAAAAAAATGCTGTTTCTAGGATATTATTCATATCCTCAATTCCTTAAGAAAAAGGCTAGAATGTGGGTACAGCAAATAATACGAGAGGTAATAAAATATTCTCTTTTATTGTTACGAGAACCGAAATTAGAAATAGGGACTTTATGTTTCAGTCATATCGGGCACAGATGAACCCATATCTGAAATACTGTGTAAAATACTGGTCACCCCTTATTTAAGAATGTGAACAGTTCAAAGTTTGTGAGAAGATTTGTAGCTCGGGTGCTCGTTGCTGTGGTTCTGTTCGCCGAGCTGGAAGTTTTTGTTGCAAACGTTTCGTCCCCTGTCTAGGTGACATCCTCAGTGCTTGGGAGCCTCCTGTGAAGCTCTTCTGTGGTGTTTCCTCCGGCATTTATAGTGGCCTGTCCCTGCCGCTTCCGGTTGTCAGTTTCAGCTGTCCGCTGTAGTGGCCGGTATATTGGGTCCAGGTCAATGTGTTTGTTGATGGAGTTTGTGGATGAGTGCCATGCTTCTAGGAATTCCCTGGCTGTTCTTTGTTTCGCTTGCCCTATAATGGTAGTGTTGTCCCAGTCAAATTCATGTTGCTTGTCGTCTACGTCTGTGGCTACTAGGGATAGCTGGTCGTGTCGTTTCGTGGCTAGTTGATGTTCGTGGATGCGGATCGTTAGTTGTCTTCCTGTTTGTCCTATATGTTTTGTGCAGTCCTTACATTAGTTTTGCTCATGCTGGGTATCGGGTCCTTCGTTCTGGTGAGTTGTTGTCTGAGTGTGGCTGTTGGTTTGTGTGCTGTTATAAGTCCTAGTGGTCGCAGTAGTCTGGCTGTCATAGTGTCATTTCACACTTTTCCGCATTAAACTACATTTGCCACCTCTCAGCCCAGCTCTACAGCACTACCCACACTCCACTGACCTTAGTGTCATCCGCAAATTTACTAATCCATCCTTCTGCATCCTCATCTAGGTCATTTATAAAAATTACAAACAAGACTGTCTTCAAAACAGATCATTGCAGCACACCACTAGTAACTGAGCTCCAGGATGAACATTTCCCATCAACCACCATCCTCTATCTTCTTTCAGCTAGCCAATTTCTGATCCAAATTCTGATCAAGATCATTCTTTTTTGCAGTTTATGCATGGATACATTAATCCCTACCCATTTTGAAACTTACCCTTTGTTGAATTTGAACCCTTTGCTGCAATGAACTGCCTCAGGGCTTTTAATATCGTTCTCCCAAGTGATCATTCTCTATGTTAAAGTGACATACAATGAGTGCTCTCAATAAATGATGAAAAAAAGTTCTCTGTGAAGCTACCAGTGTGATAACAGGCATTAAGGAAGTGAGGACAGGAGAGAGAAAGAGAGACAATAAGTCTTCAACAATCTAAAGTTTGTAAATTTCTATCTGTCTGTCAGTTGGAAAGAGCTGCAGCCATAATCTGAACCAAATCCCTTTAATGCAGTCTTTCTGATAGCTCTATAATTTTAATTGAAGGATATGAGCAAGAGGTGAATTTATCATTTAAATTGCAGAGCAACAGTCAAAATTCTTTCTCTTTACCATCAGCTACGACATCTCCCAGTCTTTTTTCTTATGAAAATGAATCAGCTTTCATGGACCTTGTAATTATAATCACATCAGCTTCTGGTCTAATGCATTTCAACTTTGCTGAATTGCCATTTTTGAACTACATTTCTAAGCTGTTATCTCAAATGGCCTTTTATAAATTAAAGTGCTGAAAAAAAAGGAATTTTGGTATGCTTCTCATTGACACAATCTGAGTCGATAACACCTTTCACCACGTTAATTAAAGTATAATGGGACCATTCGAGGTGGTGGGGGAGGTGGTTTTGCGTAGGGAGCCAGATTAACAATTGTGACTCATTGAGTAATGTTTTTAATTCAGTGTCAAGATTAAGACTTTTTGATCATTAAACTCGATATACTCTTCCTAGACAGCTTGGCTAGGCTTTTACGCCTCTGCACTCCAGCCTGTGATTTTCACACTCCCTTTAATGAGTGGAAAATTATGAGCTGTCGAGTGACAAAATGAAAACCCCAGCTTCCTGCTCCAAAGGAAGACACGAGCCTGATTCATTCCTGCCTCGTCCATTTGCTTGCATCGCTGATGCTTGTGGGGGACAGATAGCAATGGACCTATTCACTTTGATTGCAGCTTCTCTGAAGTGGATCTTACAGTAATGGCAAAAAGTCAAGATTGGCCTGAGTACCAGTCTCAGATCAATGTCTAAAAGATGTAAGATTCAGCTAACTGAATGACATAAAATCATAAAGCACTTAATGAGGCCAGTTAGCCCTTTGTGCTTAATCTGGCTCTTTGAAAGGTCTGTCCAAGTTGTTTCATCCCCCTGATCTTTTTGCTATTGAATTCCTCGGGTAATATACAGAGTGAAACTGTGCCACCATTTTGGTGTTTTCTGCAATCAATCTTGCTGAATGGAAAGCATGCGAGTCATTTCCACCAGACTGTGCAAATTCAGCTTCATCTCTTTTGGCAATCTTAGTTCGCTGTTCCAATTGAAACATAAACTAGTGTAAAAGAAAGATCTGCAAATGCGGAGATCTAAAGCAAACAAAAACAGAAAAAGTGCTGAAGAAACTCAACATGCCAGGAAGCATTTGTGGAGAGAGAACAGCATTAACTTTTTGAGTCATAGAGTCATAAAGCACAGAAACAGACCCTTCAGTCCAACTTGTCCGCACCAAGTTTCTCAAACTAAACTATTCCCACTTGCTTGCTTTTGGCTCATATCCCTCTAACCTTTCCTGTTTATGTACTTATCCAAATATCTATTAAATGTTGTAATTATACCAGTCTCCACGACTTCTCTGGCAGTTCATTCTATGTATGAACCACTCTCTCTGTGAAAACGTTGCCCCTCAGATCCCTTTTAAATCTTTTGTCTCTCACTTTATAAATATGCCTCCTAGTTTTGAACTCCCCACCTTAGGGAAAAGACCCTGACTATTTACCTTGTCTATGTCCCTGATGATTTTATAAATCTCTGCAAGATCACTCTTCAACCTCCTATACCCCAGTGAAAAAAATGTCCCATCGAATCCAACCTCTCCTTATAGGTCAACCCATCCATTCCTGTTAATATTCTGGTGACAAGCGCTGTTCACAGTACCCCGAAAAAAGCCTCACCAATATCTTATACAGCTTCAATATAACGTTCCAACTCCTATACTCAATGATCTGAGCAATGAAGGCAAGCATGCTTAAACACCTTCTTAACCACACTGTCAACTTGTGTTGCAATTTTCCAAGAACTATGTACCAGTACCCCTAGGTCTCTCTGTTCGACAACACTACCCAGGGCCCTACCATTACCTATATAAGTTCTGCCCTTGTTTGTTTTACTTCAATGCGATGCCTTGCACTTATCCAAATTAAATTCTATCTGCCACCCCTCAACCATTGGGCCAATTGATCAAGATCTCTTTGCAATCTGAGAACCTGCTTCACTGTCCACCATAACACCAATTTTGATGTCATCTGCAAACTTACTAATCGTTCCTCCTAAATTTTCATCCAAATCATTTATATAAATGACCAACAACATTGGACCCAGCATCGATCCCTGCAGAATACCACTGGTCAGAGGCCTCCAGTTGAAAAAGAACCTTCCAGTTCTGGGTGGAGTGAAGCTAAAGTATGGATCGAATCTTACCTTCTTTTTGTTGGTGTCAGTTCTGCTGGGTTTCTCATTGAGTTTCCCTCTGCCAGGATTTCCTTGCCACATCTTAATCTACCTGACCCTTATGGCCTGACCCACACCCTCTCTCATTTGCTTCTAGTCTTATTCTGCCAGTTGCCATTGTTTGGCTCTTGTGGAATTCAACAGCATTCCTGGGCTGGCACCATCTCTAAAATGCCAATGTGCACCCAGGCATGTACAGTGACCCTGCACAGTTCCTGACATTGGCCTCAGATGTTGCAGATAACGCGAGATTGGTGCCCTGCATTGTGGACAAGGACATGGAAGTCTTAATGGACATGATGGTGCAGGGGCAGGATTTCCTCTTCATCCAGGATCCCCAGCAGTGGAGGCATGATGGAAAGTTGGTTGCCTTCTTGTCCATGAAGTTTTACACTTGGTGCTTGGAGAAGATCTTGTTTCAGTTCTGCATCTGAACTCTCTTCTGCATTTTGCTCGCTACAATACTGCAGCTTACTTCCAGTAAATTACTCACAGGCATGAAGGTAATCTGCAGACCAGGCAAGAATTGTTCACCTTAGGTCTTTAATCCAAAACTGGAACCACTCTAGACACAATTATTAATGTGTAGATGACTCTTGTGTTTGAGCTCAGTCAAAAGCTGAGCTGCAGGTCGTTGTTGGCTCCTTCTCTGAAACACATGGGAAAATGAGTCTTTCATGAAAATCCCCAGAAAATTAAGATCCTTTTCCAAGTAGCCAACACAGCACAACAACTCCCCCTGTTGATTAAAATCATCAGCGTGAAAAATGTGAACTATTTTTCCTGCCTCAGGAGCCTCATCCTATTGAAGGGAGACATGGGTGATGAAATTCCTCCTCACCCCTAATGTGACAGCTCAATTTTTGGCCAGCTGAAGGAGAACGTTTGATTTGTGTCTATACCTGGCTGATGCAATTCTATCGTCGCACCTTTATTATTGAGTTGGACCAGTAATGTCCAATTGCATTTATGTTGATGCAGATTTGCAAGATTGCTCCTTTCCAATGCCTATATCTGTTCTTTTAGCAAATCACATAATGACACAGGACAAAGGCATCCATTTATGTTGTGCATTCCATAACCATAGGGAACTTTACTGCCAAAAAAGTGTGGAAAAGTACCATAGGAAGAGCAGAAACCAATTTGCACCATGTAAGGTTCCACAAATAATAATCAGATAAAGAAAGATAATCTGTTTTAGGACCATTGACTGAGGTATAAATCCTGGGCAGGAGACTGGGTAGATTCCCTTGATATAATCGATCATGTGTCATGGGATCTCTTAAGTCTACTTGAGTGGACAGACTGACTTTGATGCAACATCTCATCCCAGAAGCAGCACCGCACTGTAAAAACTGTATAGCTGTGCATTAGTCATTTCGACAACATCTCCAGTTGAATTAAACATCACAATGCCAGTTTATTACAAATTGCACAGGCAGTAATGAAGTTCTCTGCACTGTACTACATTTTCCAATTTAATGGTTCAAAATAGATATTCAATTAACTAAGTTGCAAGTGTATTGGAGGAGAATTTGAGAAGTATTTGAATCTCTGGGGCAGATCGTACACTGACTATGTAATAGTTAAGATTATCTATCAGGACATGAACAAAATTGGTTGTTTTGAGTAAGGACATTACAATAGTATCAAATTGTCTTTTGAGGTCAAACAACCACAAGCTCAAAATTAGACATTCTAAATTGACTCAAAGCTGAAGAATTTAGGCCTGACAGAAAATTGACAAAATTAAATTAAAAACAGCTATTGGGTACAAATAGAATTGAAAACCAAGGTCAAGGAGTTCACAATGTCTCAGACAACCCATTGCAACCAGCACAAGGGTTGTGTCTTGGAGAATTATCAATCAGACTTTCTGGCACCTTGACTTCTAGCCAATGCCTGAGGACATGTACTTTACACCTCACTGGGATGGCAAGAGTGAAAAAGTGTTGGTGCAACCCCAGTGAATGCTTTGAACCAAGCTCACGACTTCATTGGCTGAAAGCCACAGAACATTCTGGAATGCCTCGGACAAGGAAGGTAAAAATACACAGCTGGAAGCTACCCTTCAGTGAAGACCTGCAGCAAGACTCATGGTGGAAGACCGTGCAGCAACCCAGGAAGATCCTGGAGAAAATCTGCCCTGACCTGTGAGACCCACCTTCATGGAAGAGAGCCAGCCCTGTGTCAGAGAGAAAGGGGATTCCAACGGCCCAGCTCAAACACACGGATCATTGCGGGTAATATCCTTTCTCAGATAGAGCTAGATAGAGAGTAAATATTGTGGAAATTTGGGAAGTGCTCACATGCTGTTTCAAAAAAGAATATTTTGTTACTAAAAGCAAATTGAACTGCAAATCAAATTCTCTGTCCCATTGTCCACCTCATCGACAATAGCATTTCGGTAAAGTACTTTTGCTTGCAAAATGTACTAACAGTGTCATTAATGTCAGGTTCCAGCCACACCATTTTCTTTACATATCAGTCTGCATCAATGCATTTCTAAGGTAAAGCAGAATTCTCACATGAGCAGGTTTTTCAAACAGATACGAAATCACAGAATCTCTACAGTGTGGCAGCAGGCCATTTAGCCCATCAATTCCACACCGACCCTCCAAAGAGCATGCCACCCAGACCCACCCTGCTGCCTTATCCCTGTAACCTTGCATTCCCCATAGCTAACCCACCTAGCCTGCACATCCCTGAATCCTATGGGCAATTCACCTATACGGCACATCTTTGGACTGTAGTAGGAAACAAGCGCACCCCGAGGAAACCTATACAGACACAGGGAGAATGTGTAAATCCACAAAGACAGTTACTCGAAGCAGCAGTGCTCACCACTGAGCCATCGTGGTGCCCTGATAGGCACATGAGCAGCAAATGCAGAGCACAGTAAATGATCATGGAAATTTGCTTGTAGTTAATTTAACACTAAATTGGGATTATTGCTGTTTTGGAGAAGAAAGTAAGGAGACAAATCTGCTCCACACTGTAAAAGGTTACAGAAACCCCATGCCATCAGATAAGATCCTTAGATATACTGGTAAAAGGACAATCTGCTCAGAAAACACTGGGGGCACTCCTGCTTGGATGCAGCAACTTCCCATAAATAACAACAAAATAAGTGACCAGATCATTTGACATTTTATGCTTTGTTTGAGGGTTATGCACTGTCTAGGTTAGAGGGAGAAATCTTCTGCCTTGCAATAGCATCTTTACCATCTATCTGAGAGGACAGAACTTATTTATTTACTTATCTAGCTGCTTTTATTCATTTCAGAACTCTTTGTTTGAATTTCCTATGTGAAAACGGGCTATCATTGTTACAATAGTACACCAGTGACAATGTTACAAAAGTACTTTCTTGTACATAAACCATTTTGAGATATTCCAATGATGTGAGCAGCACTCTATCAATGTCAATGTCAGTCTTTTCTCTTACCTCCTTTGATTCAGTCATTATAAAAGTCAAGTGGTTGGTCTCTCAATAGAAGTTAAATAAACTTACAAGTGCTCTGAAAATCAGTGCACAAACAGTTAATCAGTTTTGTTTTTGCATTTCCTTGTTCCTGTGATTATGCAGCCCTCTCAAATCAAGTTGACATTCTCGCAAGGACTCCGTCACCACTTCCAATTTTACTGTGAAAATAAGCAGTTTCATACATTAAATTATACAACTAGTTATTTGTGCTGCGGAAATTAATCGTCACCAGTACAAAACCTCATAAAAGTATTTGAAATTAATTATTTCCAGGCAATTTGCATCTGAAGTTTTCATTATTCAAGTTTCTAAATTTATCAGTGCAATTTAAATACTCGCATTTCCTTCCCCATATAACCCTGCCCTCCTTGTGAATCAATTTTCGTTTCAATCATACCCCATCTTCCGTTCTTTGATAGCTCCTTTTCTCAGGCTGTGCTGGATACTCTATAAATTGCAACCAAGGGATTTTGAACCTGCCCCTGGGTATATTTAAGGGTGTGAAAGATTTCACGTTGCTACTTTGAAATGTTTGATAATAATGCTACACCAAAGGTCATTTCTAAGCTCCAATGAAGATGCTGCTTTTAGTAAGCTTCCTGATGCTGTGTTTAAATGAATCTTAACAGTTTTGAAAATTCACAAGTAAAAAACATCATTACCCAGAATTTATTGCACAGAAACAAGTGGCATGGTGACTCAGTGGTTAGCACTGCTGCCTCACAGCAGCAGGAACCTGGATTAGCTTCCACCCTTGGGTCACTGTCTGTGGAGTGTGCGCATTCTTCCTGTGTCTGTGTGGGTTTTCTCTGGGTGCTCCGGTTTCCTCCCACGGTCCAAAGATGTGGCGATTAGGTGAATTGGCCATGTTAAATTGACTATTGTGTGCAGGCTAGGTGGGAAAGGCAGGGTTAGAGGGATAGGGTTTGGTTTGGTTGGGTAGGATAGGATACTTCTTGGAGGGTTAGTGTGGACCTGACAGGCCGAATCGCCTGCTTCCAAACTGTAGCAATTTTAAATGGATTTGGCCTAGAAAATCTACCCCAGAGTTTAGCTCTGTGTTATTCTGGTCACCTAATCAAAATATGAGTTGCATAATCTGGCTGCAGATATAGAGGCAATTATTTACAGATCATAGAAATAGTGACATTATTCATTTCGGGCACATGGATTTAATGCGTATCATGTACCCTGCCCCAACCCTCTCTAGTCGAACGATTAGATGTGCTTTGTATACCATAAAGTCTGAATTCATGTTGAAATCTATGTCTTGAAGTTTATTTATTTGGCTGTGATATCACAGATGCAGGAGAAAATGAGAATTGCAGATGCTGGAGATCAGAGTCATAAAGTGTGGTGCTGGTAAAAGCATAGCTGCTCAGGCAGCATCCAAGGAGCAGGAGAGTTGGTGTTTCGGGCAAAAGCCCTTCATCATGGAGGGGCCAAGGAGAGATGTACACTCAAAGTCTTGGTTTTGTACTTCCTGATGTAACTGTCCATCGCACACATATAACTGTCTGACTGCATTGACTTCCTTACATAGAGAGGTGACTGCAGACGAGGTAAGTACCTGCATAAACAAAAGTCACATAAAGTGATATCATACAATTGTCTTCAAAGTACACAGCCTGTCTGTTTTTGAATCTATACCATAATGTAAGATCACACCATTTTCGTTTTAAAGAATGGGGATCTTTTCCCTGTTTAAAAACTCACAAGAATGAATATATACATATTGCCTCTATACACTCCAATAAACCCTGGTTGAATGTCTGACATGGCTAGGCCTGGTCATTTTTCAGTAATTGTGACATGGCGAATCTTGTAGATTTGCACCATGGTGTGCCATCTATCATCACTGATGGATGATTATCATTTTTATGTAGATGTGTTTGGTGTCTGGCATGATATCTTCAACATCCA
Source organism: Chiloscyllium plagiosum (assembly GCF_004010195.1). Lineage (NCBI taxonomy): Eukaryota > Metazoa > Chordata > Chondrichthyes > Orectolobiformes > Hemiscylliidae > Chiloscyllium > Chiloscyllium plagiosum. The sequence goes on along the minus strand of NC_057739.1, from coordinate 9,871,592 downwards.
AGTTGTCATTCGGTGTGATGGAATGCCGTCTATTTCTTCCCAGAAGTTGACCACTGCTCATCACAATTTCATATGGAATGATTGATCAGCCATGATTCTGTTGAATAATGGAGGAGGTTTGAGGGGACGAATGACCTACTCTTGTTCCCATTGCTTATGATCTTACATGGACACAACATTGTAGTGTCTTCCCACAAATCCATATGCTCATACAAAAATCTTAAAATCTATACATTGTCTTCAATCAAGTTGGAATAACTGCATGCTCATTGGTTATGGTCCTTTTCTTTCATCTTTCCAACAATGCATCAGTGTATGTGTTTGGATGGTGACTGTGTATGTGGCTTTATTTCCCAAACATGAGAGCTGTCAGTGAGAGAAGCCAATGCCAAGTAACATGTGATTTAACATAGCTATCAAAAAAATGTTAGTAAGTCACTTTACATTGACTGACTGATTATGGATTTTGCACTATGAACAGTGAGAGTGAGTGAAGCCTGATGTCTGGTTTATGATGCACAATTATGTCAACAGAGTGAGTTCAATTGCTCCACCAGCTGATGTTACCATGAAGGATTCCCTTTCTCAACCTCTCTCCTTGCCTGCAGCATGGTGACGCTTAGGTTAATCCACCCACCAGTTGTACCCCCTCTCTCTCTCTAATGGAAACACAAACATTATGTGTTTGGTCTTTATAACACCTACTGTTCATATCTAATTCTATGAATCTTTGCCTCTTTACAACCATTACCTTGCCCTTTTCCTTCCATTCTGTAATTCTCGTGATCTCTCATCTCCCTCACCCTCTAACATTGCTCTTCACTTTCACTTTTCCACTCAGAGTCAGATTAGACTTGAAATATTTACTGTCTCTCTCCACGGGTGCTGCCAAGCCTACTGAATTTCTCCAACACATTCTGTATCTATATCCAATAAACATGTGCACCCAACTACAAAAGTAATCAACCACTTGCATTAATACAGCTATAAATGTTTTGCTTTACCTGTAATGGCAGCTTGAAATTATCCTCCAGCGTGAAAGATGTTGCCTTGCAGCTGTGACCTTGGCAATGCGTGTCGGTGTTGTGCCACTGGAGATGTGTCACTACAGGGAGAAGTACAATATTCACAATTGATTTGTACAAAGCCAGCAGTGGACCGTATTCCATTTTAATACTGCGTGGAAGCGAACAGGACAAGCCTGAATGCCTTTTATTTATTTTCTCTCTGGACAGACAGCTTCCTCTTATAGCATAATGGAAGAATTTGTGTACATGTTCACGGCAAGCATTCTGCAACAGGGAAATGTATTGCAGAGTTAAGAAAACCGATCGATTTCAGCACCATGAAACTTCTTAAGGCTGTTCAACAAATGGATAGGAGGAAGATGTCAAATACAAAATATTATCATTACTTCGTGCAGCCAATATGTCATTAAACTTTTCAAATTCAAAACCAGTTGCCAGTGCAGAAAGTGAACTGAACTAGACATTTCAGCTGCCACTGACAAATCAAACTATTATTCTCTGCAGGCTATCAGAATTTTTTTTTTTTTTGCATGGCTTATTGCATACAAACCAGGACATTTCTATCATAAATGTCATTCATTCAAAGTACTATCAATAACTGTTCCTATGTAGAGTAAGTTGAATAACAGCAATTCTTCAAAATCAAACTTCTTCTGCCTCTTGCTATAATTTATCTGTCCACTAGGGGCTGGGATAGGCATAGAATTCTCCTCTATTATACAGTGTGCCATATGTGCTCATTGTCAGTCATGGCTCAGCACTTTGATAAGCCAGTTGGGTATGGGTTCAAATCCTTACTTTGTGGAAAAAAAACTAACCTAACACTCCAGTTCAGCACAAAGGGACTGCTGAGCTGTCAAAGGTGCTATCTTTTGGTAGCATGTTAAGTCATAATCTGTTCTGTCTGCTGAAGTGGTTCCCATCAAAATATCCTGTGGTACAATTGCAGAGAAGCTAAGGGAGCTCTTCCAATATTTTAGATGCAGTTAACACAGCAGGTAGGTGTGACAGACCTGAACAGGGACCATGTAAAAGCTACAAATTTGCAAATGGGTTGACAGCAAAACATGCCTGACTCCTTGTAACAATCAGAAAGGCTGTTGTAACCTTCCATCAAACATTGTAGATACCTCGGAATCAGAGTTGGACATAGTGGATATTGCCGCCTCGACATCGCTGCCCTACTGAAGAAAAGATGAATCTATTTCGAGAAGGTCCGGGTGTAAAAGGCAAGCAATAGTTCATTACACACTGCCTGTATCCGAGGCAGCATTGGAGGACCCTGACCTGGTGCTGAAACGGCCTTGGGGAAGCTACAAAAAAATGAGTATCAGCCTATGTCCTTGGACTTGAAAGGGGTGGGTTGTAGTGATTGCAATGAAGTAGAATATGAGCTCCCTGGTTGGGACTGATAAAAACAGAATTGTCAGGGGTTCTGTTCACTGGCTCTGAGGGAGCTGGATTAGTGTCAAGAACTCTCCATGTGTAAATAAAGGGTGGCTTGGTGACAGGACACTAACTTCTGTGGAGTTACTTCATACAGGAGGGACAAATGATGTACAAAACAACCTCGATTGGGCAAGGTGGGCGGGGAGTCTTTTGCTCTGATAACTGATTACTTGAATAACTGATTGTTCAGATAATGGATAACGTTTTTATGGGACTTTGAGATCTTGTTTGGATAATCTGACATTTGGATAATTGATGTCCGGATAACTGAGGTTGTTCTGTATTGAAGCATTTCTACATGGCAGTGCTCGCTTTGGGAGAACAGAGTTTAAACAACACAGCAAGATTAGTAGCCATGTCACATGGACTTGTGTCTGCTAATAATTGGACCTCTTGTCAGTAAGGCAATCTTTGTCATGGTCTGTATTAGATTGTTATGTGAACTAGAGGTTTTTGTACAGAATAAGTAGTTAAGAATGAGCCTCCCAGTTCTGCAAATTCCTCTGCCTCATGCAAATATGGGACTGGATATTCTTTCCTTTCAATTAAATCGTTTTCTCGATTTCTTGGCAATTTTAGATCCAGCAGCTATTTTGAATATGGATGAGCTTTGGTGATCACTTGATTTCTGATTGGGCATAATTGGGAGAAGATAAATCATCATTATCAGTGGAGGTCTAAAATATTGAAGGTAATCTTTCACTTTATTTCTTTACATCAAGCAGAGCTTGACTGACATAAGCTTCCACATTGTGGAGATTGATATTGGGGGAATATTTAATTCAAACTTTTTAAAAAATTTGTCCCCAGGATATGGAGTAACTGGCATGCCAGTAATTGAGACGCTGGTGAATTCTCGAACTGCCGTTACCCACGCTGTGTTGGTACACTCACAATACTGCCAGGTACTCAATTCTAGCATGCTGACTCAGAGAGAGTAATGGAGCACCAATCTAGTTTTAAGTTAGGGTGGTGTGAAATGTGGAGAGGAAAATATAGGTTCTCCTGTGTTTATTGCCCTTCTTCCAGATGATGGAGAGAGGGAGTTTGGGAGGTGCCTTGCTGAGTTGCTGCCAATGGTGGAGGAACTGAGGAGCTAATGTGATGAATAGGATGACATATTTGTCCTGGATGGGGTCAAACATCACAAATGCAATTGGAGCTGCACTCGTCCATGCATGCAGATAGCATTCCAACCCATTGTTTAATTCTGCCTGGTACATGGACTGTCAGAGTGTGAGTTACTTGATGCACACTTATGTGTCTTATCTAATTAAGCTCAGTCAATGTTGTCTTTGAATTCATGTACTGAACACTGCTGTAATTGACAATGTTGTTTCTCATTAGGGAGCTCTCCTAGTGTTTTGGCTGACATTTGTCCCTTAAGTATTGTCATTACACCAGATCATTAGGGCATTTTCCTCACCAATGTTTACGATAATGTGATTTGTAAAAAATTGTTTGCCACATTTTCCTACATTTATAATACTAACTGCACTTTATGAATGATATATACCGACAAGTTTAATCTTTGTTTATTTCTCACCATTTAAGATCAGGGTAGCAATTGCCTTTTGAACACTAGTTACTCCAAACATTAAAAAAAAATTATTTGTTTTCATTAATTTCAGAAAAAACGGTTCTTCAACAGTAATCAGAGTTATAAAATAAAATCAATTTCAATAACATTCTCATTTAGCCTTAAAACGTCCTGTTTAAAATCAAAGAACTTCAAATTACAGAGAGCATATAAAACAACTCAACAGTAAGTTTATTTCAGTGTAAGGGCAGTGATTCTTTGTATTCTGTCTATTTGTTATCGTTTGTACAACTTCATTTGACAATGTTGTTTTGCTGTAGGTTTATGTTAAATGGACATTTGATAGAAGCATCAAATCCTCAGACTGTAAACTAAACAATGCCAGGCTCTGTAATCTATTCCAGGTACAGAGTAATGTATGAATCGAATTGTTTCAGGTTCATTTGCAAGGACTGCTTTAGATCACGTTCACAGTTATGTAAAAACATGGGATCATCTCATATTCTGTAATTGAATGGCAAAACAGGTTCAGCATTGTAATGGTGACAGACATCACAGTAAAGGCAAAGCTTTTTCTTTCTGTATATGGTAATGCAGTGGCTTAAATCAACTGTCTTTTCCCAGTGAATTAAATTTACAATCCTCGATTTCAGCTACAAACAGCCTTCATTAAGCTTATCTTGGCAAACTCCTCCATCCTTGCATGACATCAATTTAGCCTATCTATCATTCTCTGCCTCCATTATTACTGGATAAGCCTTTGTACTCTCCTGAAACCTCTGCTTCTCCAGCTCTTTCAAAACTGTTATGCAATTGAACATTTTTATCTCACCCTATCCCCCATTTAATCTTTCATGTTCATTGCAGGTGGAACTCATACCATTTGTCCCATGTTGGATATGCTGGGATGTCTATCTATTACCACCACCTCTGATTGTCATCTAGCTATACATTGAGATCGGGATTGACAGACTGCAAGAGACTGGTTTGGTTCTCAAGTGATCTTTCATTGAACATTGTAATCAAACAATGCACAGGACAACGCTTTAAATGAGGCTGCAATGCAGAATCATTTCATCGTGGTTCTTCCTCCTCTGATGATTTAGAACATGCTCATTTATATGTTAACATTAACCTTTTGCATAACAATGTCTTTGTCAGATTCCTGTAGAGGGATAACCTTCACAAAAATTCAGTGAGAAGTTGAGTGAAGCATCTAAACAGGCAAGGTGGCTCAGCACAGTCATGTCATAATTAAACATCTCCTCAGAAAATGTATTGTTATCAAGTCTGTTTTGTTTAAGAAAATATATTTGCAATGCCATACTGGTAGCAGGAACTGAGAACCGTCTAACAGAGTGCACTCTGTGGAAATGATTGATGAGAGCAGTCCATCTGGTTTTTCACTCTGTGCTGTGTTAAACCAATGTGGTGGTCAGTCTATTCACTCTGGGGAGTTTCACTCTGCTACACTTCAATCACTTTTGTTCCTGTCTCTGGACTTATCTGACTCCTCGGATATTAATTAGCACTAGCACACAATGAGCTGAGCTGATGGTTATTCTGCCATGATGAAACACATTGATGTAGGTGAATATTTTAACATCAAGCTCAAAACTTAAAAGGTTAATTGAAAAAAAATGCTTCATAATAAGTTAAGTGCACTCAGAGAACAGCACTTGGGCATAGGCACTTCACTGAGCACATATATAGTTAAGACCAAACATGTCAGAATGCAAGTTCATATATCTCTGCTTTGTATTGATGTTAGTGGGGGAAAGGGCACATTAGACTCTTAGAAACTATAAGATACATTTGAACAGATAACACATTGGTGAGTGACTAGCTTCATAAATCCATGCCTGGATTGTGTGGTCTCTGATTCTTTGTTCAGTTGAAACCATGGGAAATGCTAGCTAGTTTCATAGGTTCGCCTAGACTGGCAGATGTAGCATAGCAACAGCGAAATGTCTCGCATTGCAGTATGGGGAAGAAAATAAATGGATTAAACTGTCTTGTTGTGCAGTAACAGCACCTTCTGTTGGCTACTTTGCAAATAACTTCCAGGTTTCGAACATGATTTAACAAGTTCAATGTTCATAAGATCAAAGCCATTTTGACAGAATTGTAAATTATTGGATGAGGGAGGTGGGGAGGTGGATATATCAAATTAGTTACTGATTAGTTGCTGGTTATCAGGCTTTTCACTTTTCAAAATTCTTAAAAGAATTCAATACACAGTGTGTGTTGAGCTCTGTGTTGAGACAAGATGTGTGAAGTTATCATTAGTTCCAGCATTTAGTTTTGGGTGAGAGGAAGGAAGAAGTAAGCCATGTTTCTCAATCCTGGTTACTATTTAAAAGTGACTGTGGTAAACTGTGTGCACTTTAACAAAGGGAGGGAATTAGAATTAGAGTTAGAATTCGAATGTGAGCTAGAATTAGAATTAGAGTTAGAGTTAGAATTAAATTTAGAATCAGGTTCATTGTTACATGTATTCAAGCACAGGAATACAGGAGTGCAGTGAAAAGTGTACAAAGTCACCATTTCTGGCACCATCTTAGGTACAAATATAACTTGGTACAAAATCTTCAGTGTACATATTAGAAAAATGAAAAATGTTAAAAATCAGCATTACAATCTGTATACAAAGATCTGGATGTAGATTTACTCGCTGAGTTGGAAGGTTCGTTTTCAGATGTTTTGTCACTATACTAGGTAACATTTTCAGTGAGCTTCCAGATGAAGCACTGGTGGTGTAGCCCACTTTCTATTTATGTGTTTGGGTTTGCTTGGGTTGGTGATGTCATTTCCTGTGGTGACATCATTTCCTAAGGCGATGTCATTTGCTGTTCTTTTTCTCAGGGGTGGTAAATAGGATCCAAGTCAATGTGTTTGTTGATAGAGTTCCAGTTAGAATGTCGGACAAGCAGTCAAAACATGTCCAGAAACCCTAGACACTCTCCCCAACATCAACGACATCTACAAAATGACTGCCAGATTACTCACCCTTTGGCAACATGGTAGCCCACAAACACACGAACACACTAAAACAGTAGCTAATGAACTTGAAAGACTCAGACAATAAGCAAACCTAATGTCATTTACAAAATACCTTCGAAGAACTGTAACAAGCACTACATTGGACAAACAGGCAGAAAACTAGCCATCAGGATACATGAACATCAACTAGCTACAAAAAGACATGACCCACTCTCACTAGTATCCTTACAAACAGATTAGGAAGGACACCACTTCAACTGGACAACATATCCATCCTAGGACAAGCCAAACAGAGACATGCACGAGAATTCCTAGAAGCATGGCATTCCAACCAGAACTCTATCAACAAACACATTGACTTGGATCCCATTTACCACCCCCATGGAAAAACAACAGGAAATGGTATCACCATGGGAAATGACATCACCAACCCAAGGAAACCCAAACACATAAACAGAAAGCATGCTATACCACTAGTGTTTCATCCAGAGGCTCACTGATGATGTTACCTAGTATGGTGACAAAATGTCTGAAACCTAACCTTCTATCTCTGCGAGCAAACCTACATTCAGAACCTTAACCTGAGCTACTAATCTTCTCAAAACCTGTATATAAAGATATCTAGGCACAAAATCTTTGTTATAAATTTTAAAAATAAAGGAATATAGGTAAATGTTCAGCATTACAGCCCAAAACTTCTAAACTAGCGAGTCCCCGCTGGACCTCCTCAAGGCCAGAGTCCCCTCTATGCTTCCTCAATGCTTGGCGTGCATACTAGGATTCATCGAGCCCAGGAGTCCATGCTGGGCTTCTTTAAGGCCAGGGGTCCATCCTGGGATTCCTCAAAGCCAGGGGTCTGTGTTGGAATTCCTCACGGCTGGGAGTCTATACTGGGATGCCTCAAAGCCGGGAGTCCACGTTGGGATTCCTCAAGGCCGGCAGTCCATGCTGGGATTCCTGAAGGCTGGGAATCCACACTGGGATTCCTCAAGGCCAGGAGTCCCTCGAGTCTATACTGGCTCAACTCTCCAACCCTAAGCTGTTCGAGGAATGAAGGTAAGTAGAGGGAAGAAAAGAAAGAAGAAAAAGGAAAAACAAAGGTAAAAGAAACAGTTGGAGTGGACGAGCTTTGTCTCAGGAGCCTACTCCACTGCCATTTTTGACTTAGCATAGGATTGAGCTTGGTTCCAATGTCGGCATCCCATCCTCCCACCGTCACTTTCTCAAGAAAGTATGTGTCCATCGTTCAGTTGGTCAATGCTATTGAAAAAAGCTTGATTTCATGCCAACAAGACTGAAGCACAGAATACTGTATATGCTATAACACCAACCACCATCAGCCAATGTTTTGGAGTGAATGCTGCCACCAATCCTCCTTCTGATACTGAATAAGCACCTATCTGGTTAAGACTAAAAAGGGATGCACCACTAGTGAGTCAGAACAAAATGTGGCACTTATATATAGAGTAGTACATGAGTATAATTTGTTGTATGATAGTAATGGTAGAAGGTGCATTGGTTAGTTAGGTGTAAAGCTAAGATTATTAGGATACATTGGTGACACATCTATCTTATCAGGATCTGAAACTCCCTCATTTTCCCATTCTAAACTATACAACTTTATCAGATTGTTTGGAGATTTCAGAACCATTTTCTTATATGACCCATAAAACATCAAGGAGAGAAAGTTCTTTTGACTTCCTTTCACTTCCTTAAGTCAGAAACATTTTTTTTTAACTTTTGAACTCTTTACGATATGTGTAGTGTCACCAATAAATAATACACTGTCATATTTTCTTTTATTCAGCCAAAAAAACGTTCACAGCATGACAAATGTTGACAGAAAGTTCTGTTTAGGTTACAGTTGTATATAAAATCTGGCATAGACTGTTTAGGAGAATTTGTTTGCTGGAGCCCTGGTGGAAAAGTATGGCTACATGTGAGCTCATCCAAGGTCAAATCAATTCCAATGTAAAGAGGACATATGCAGGCAAACTTAACATGAAGAGTTCTTCTTAAAGATGTATGATCTGGAAATAATTAATAGAACATGGGCTGTGAATGTTGAATATTTGGAGATATTATCTCCAACCAGACCCACTCAACCTTGAAGTGTCAGGTTGTGTTGGGTGCAGTCTGCTATCATTAGAATCATAGAGATGTACAGCATGGAAACATACCGTTCGGTCCAACCTGTCCCATGCCGACCAGATATCCCAACACAATCTAGTCCCACCTGCCAACACCTGGCCCATATCCCCCCAAACCCTTCCTATTCTTATACCCATCCAAATGCCTCTTAAATGTTGCAATTGTACCAGCCTTCAACACTTCCTCTGGCAGCTCATTCTAGACACGTATCAAAAATTGTCCCTTCGGTCTCTTTTATATCTTTCCCCACCCTAAACTTATGCCCTTTAGTACTGGACTCCCCCACCCCAGGGAAAAGACTTTGCTTATTTACCCCATCCATGCCCCTCATACTTTTGTAAACCTCTATAAGGTCACCCCTCAGTCTTCGATGCTCCAGGGAAAACAGCCCCTGTCTGTTCAGCCTCTCCCTATAGCTCAAATCCTCCAACTCTAGGTCAAAATGGAAAGATACACAAAAGCGGTCACAGAATTTTGCGCAATCCATTGGCTTGTCTGACTGGCAACTATCATTCTTTCGTATGTGTGTGTGTGTGTGTGTTAGTAACAGTCACACAGGCTGCCAAGCCTCCAGATTATTATCTCATCTCATCCAGGATCTATCTCACAGATGCCACATGGAGGTCTGAGAGACTGAGGCACCCTGAAATTGCTGGAGTGTAAGGGCACCAATGTAGATATATAGTATATGAATGGATGGCCTAACAAGTGACAAATCTATGAGTCTGGTTCACATTAATTGTCATAGGCTTGTAGTTAATGATAGACTGGCTGAGAAAAGCCAGCCATTAAGGTGAAATATTTCGCATTCTGAGTTCGACTGACTATACCAATTTTGGCTTGATACACTGAGATACTCTTTAATACAGGGCATGTCCTACCCACTAAAGGATTTGTGAGCAGCCTCGAAGGCACAATGGCTCCTATCAGCGGAGAAGGTTGATCCTTGACCTGTCAAAACTCTGCAGAGGAAAGGACCTTTCTTCTGGAGGCAGCCATTCTCTCTGCAGCATCCAGATGCCTTTCCTGGTGTGGGATGCTGCACTTACTGGTTCTAAGGCATTTGATGTCCTTATTGCTGTGGATGCTAAGCTGTGTGGTAATGTCCCTCCCCAGTGCCTCACTTCACCATAGCCAAGACCCAGAGCACAGCAGCAAAGCATCCCTGGGGAGCAGTGTAGCGTTACATCATGAGGTAGCATCACAGGACAAGAAACCATGTGGGGTGAATTTCCCCGGTAACTTTATACTTTTTATAGTAATTTAATTGTACTAATTAGCTATAAAATAAGACTAAGTCAATTAATTATTATAATGCTGAAGTCAAATTCATTTATCATATAGTTACAATCAGCGTTCACTTAATTAATCAAATCTTAGGCATAAAGTTTAAATTATACAGAAAGGAATAACGAGTTCTCAATTTATCAACAAGTTAAAATCTGAAGCATGGAGATGGTATGATATAAATAAAACATTTAAGTTAACCTCCTGAGAAAAGAAATTGACTCCGGCACAGGGGAAGCAACTGAATGAGGTGGGTCACGTGAATATAGTGAGGGGACCATGTCGGAGGCAGTGATCACGGTATCATAAGGCTTAGCTTCCCTTTTGAGAAGAACAAAGAGCAACTCAAGTGAAAAGAATTAATTGGAATGAAGTCAATTTTATTGAGGTGAGAAGAGATATGGCCCAGGAAAATCGAAAACAAAGATTGACAGGCAAAGCTGTAATGAAACAATAGATTGTCTGTGGGGGTGCATGTTGAGGTGCATCTTTTGACTGAGACCAGGGTAATAGGATTTTATGGGACTATCCTGTATTTGGGATGTTTGTTTGAGGCCTGTACACTATTTGTTCCAAATTTACGAAATGTAAACTTTGCCCATGCTCCTCCCCTTGCCTCCATCCTGTACAGGGCAAATCAGTTCCCCATTCTAGCATTTCATAAAGACTGACCAACATCCTATCAGATTCCCCTTTGTAGTGCTGGAGTAATGACGGCTCAGTGGATCACTGCCTTCTCCTTGTGGGCTGACTATCTATAAGTTGCCATGCTATCAAGACAATGTGAAATGCACGCCTTGCTGAGAGAGAGTTGTTGAGCTCATGAAAGGACAATTAATTGCCAGCACTGATCAAGTGTTTATTCTCCTGCATGTGCCCTGGGAAAACTGACTGACATCAAAAAACCATAATATGGAGGAGCCGATGTTGGACTGCAGTGTACAAACTTTAAAATCACACAACACCAGGTTATAGTGCAACAGGTTTTTGTGGAAGCACTGCTCCTTCATCAGGTAGCTACCAAATGAAGGAGCAGAGCTCCAAAAGCTAGTGTTTCCAGATAAGTCTGATGGACTATGACATGACGTGTGCTTTTTAACTTTATCAAAAAGACAGAATAGGATAGTGAAGAAGGCGTTTGGTATGCTTTCCTTTATTGGTCAGAGTATTAAGTACAGGAGTTGGGAGGTCATGTTGCGGCTGTACAGGACATTGGTTAGGTCACTGTTGGAATATTGCGTGCAATTCTGGTCTCCTTCCTATCGGAAAGATGTTGTGAAATTTGAAAGGGTTCAGAAAAGATTTACAAGGATGTTGCCAGGGTTGAAGGATTTGAGCTACAGGGAGAGGTTGAACAGACTGGGGCTGTTTCCCCTGGAGCATCGGAGGCTGAGGGGTGACCTTATAGAGGTTTATAAAATCATGAGGGGCATGGATAGGATAAATAGACAAAGTCTTTTCCATGGGGTGGAGTCGTCCAGAACTAGAGGGCATAGGTTTAGGGTGAGAGGGGAAAGATATAAAAGAGACCTAAGGGGCAACTTTTCACGCAGAGGATAGTACCTGTATGGAATGACCTGCCAGAGGAAGTGGTGGAGGCTGGTACAATTGCAACATTTAAAAGGCATTTGGATGGGTGTATGAATAGGAAGGGTTTGGAGGGATATGGGCCAGGTGCTGGCAGGTGGGACTAGATTGTGTTGGGATATCTGGTTGGCATAGACAAGTTGGACCGAAGGGCCTGTTTTTGTGCTGTACATCTCTATGATTCTATGACTCTATGACAGGCTAACGGTCTGCCAGTATTATTTCCCCAGCCTGCTTGGACACTGTGTCTGTCCCTCACCTGGATGCTGCTAAAACCATTGATTAGGATTTAGATCTCTATTTTCATCTTTTCACTTCTACCTATAGACCATACAGACAGACGTACTCACTGATTGCGGGACAGCTTTCACATTGAATATAAACTCTGGTTGCGATAGAAACTGTGTCTGGATTGAGCATGGTAGCTCAGTGGCAGACCCTACCCTTGGCTGACTGTCTGTGTGGAATTCGCACCTTCTTCCCATGTCTGTGCGAGTTCCCTCTGGGTGCTCAGGTTTCTTCCCACAGTCCAAGGATGTGCAGGTTTGATGGATTAGTTATGGGAAATCCAGGACTACAGTGATGAGGTGGTGGGGGGGTTGCGGGTTGAGTCTGGGTGGCATGCTCTTTGAATAGTTGATGGAGACTTGATAGGCTGAATGGCCTGCTTCCACATTGTAATGATCCTATGAGAGAGTTTGGGCAGGCAGTAACTCTGAGATTGTAGAATGTCAGAGTGGGAGTTGCTTTTGTACCAGCCGTTGTCTCTTTGCGTTAAACACAAGGGGAATATCTGGTACAAGGTACAAGACATCTCTTGCCAGTGGATTGCCTACAGGGCAATGTAATTGCAAAAGAGTGTGAATCAGGAAAATAGAGATGGCTGACAAGAGGGTTTATGATGTGTGTATTACCCGAGAGAAAGCTTATAAGCTTATATCCCAGCAGTAGTGAAGTGAAAGCATGTTGTAAAACCGAATGCCTGAGATTGACAGCTTCTGAAAGAATACTGGAAGTAAAGTGACAAGTGCCCAGCGGGAGGAGTGCACCATCTCTATTGTAAGTTTGCTGTGCTGAACATGACTGGCCAGGGCTGAGACTGCTGACTGCACTCATTTGTATTGCAGTCAGAGGAAGCAGCCTTAGAAGCACATCCAGATAATAACACTGGGGCTGAGACATTGGTTAGACTTTGGTTAGGCCATTTTGGAATATTGCATGCAATTCTGATCTCCTTCCTTTTGGGAGGATGTTGTGAAACTTGAAAGGATTCAGAAAAGATTTACAAGGATATTGCCAGGGTTGGAAGGTTTGAGTGAAAGGGAGAGGTTAAATAGGCTGGGGCTGTTTTCCCAAGAGTGTCGGAGGCTGGAGGGGGTGACCTTATAGAGCTTTATATAATCATGAGGGGCGTGGATAGGATAAATAGACAAAGTCCTTTCCCTGGACAGGGGAGTCCAGAACAAGAGGGCATAGGTTTATGGTGAGAGGGGAATGATATAAAAGGGATCTAAGGGGCAACTTTTTCATGCAGAGGGTAGTGGGTGTTTGGAATGAGTTGCCACAGGAAGTGGTGGAGGCTGGCATGATTTCAACACATAAAAGGCATCTGGATGGGTATACGAATAGGAAAGGTTTAGAGGGATTTGGGCCAAGTGCTGGCAAATGGGACTAGTTTAGGTTAGGATAACTGGTTGGCATGGACAAGTTGGACTAAAGGGTCTGTTTCTGTGCTGTACATCTCTTTGACTCCATGACTCTTAGCATTGTGGCAAGTAGCAATGCAAGCAACATGGTACATCTTGTGTGGACATGAAGTCAGGCATCATGCTGACACTGTTGTAGTCAGAACTACATGGAAACTCAAATAAACATATGTAGAGGTGAAACAATTACGTTTATATAAACATGTTGATGAATTGATAAGTTGTGTTCTTTCTCTCCCTCCCACTGCTTGTCAGGTTCTGCAGCTGAGGTGGAAGGTGCCGGCCCAGCAGGAGGTCCCATTGGTTCTGCTGGCTTTTGCGCAGATGTGCCCGAGGATGTTTCTGTCTGGGCAGCCTGGACACAGCAAGAGGCAAGTGCACCCTTCTCGGCTTCAACTTTCAACATTCAGAAGGTGACATGCAGGCTGGAGGCGGACAGCCCAGCCTCTTCTGGAATGTCTGGAGAGGAGATGTCTGAAGGGGGTGGGTCAGTGCATTCCTTCATCTGCTCTGGGGGTCTTGTAGTGAGGCAGGGCCACCTGGAATGATCCCCATCCTCCCCTCTCTCTTGTCACCCTGCCTTCAGTCCTGAGGACCACAGGCCAGACTGATGGCATTCAGGTGCCTGCAGATCGCTGGTGGACCTTGTGGGTGATCCATCACAGCTGCAAGCCTGTCAGATGGTCACAGGATTCCATGCAATGCTGCAGATTCCAGACAATGAAGGCTATTGTAATTGTCTGTCACTCCCGTTCCTCCGTGTGCATGTGGGCAAAGTCCCTGCCTCCCAGCACCACTCTCCTGCCTGATGCTGAGCAGGCACCTAAGCCCTTGCAGCCCACCCAGTACCAGGGTGGAGAGCTGGCACTCCTCTCCAATACCAGGGTGGAGAGCTGGCACAGTAGGATGCTCACGAGATTGTGCTCCCACATGTCTCAATGCTAACTCTCCCACTGAGGGCTCAGTATCTGAGCTGGTGAGGGTACATGAGCTAATCTTGTCAGTATTTCCTCTTTTACCTCTGCACTTCAATCCTCAAAGGTCAGGAAGGTAGCCAGTCAATTCCTCACATGTGGAATGTCATCAATATCTACAAGCCAGCAGAGAGAAAAAAAAAAGCTGTTTGTTTTTAATTAGAGGAAAAGGGAATCGCTGGCTCAGCCAGCATTTATTGTCCATCTTTATTTGCCGAACGTTAACAGTTGACAACATTGGCTGCCAGTCTGGAGTCACATGTAGGCCAGACCAGATATATGTGGCAGATTTCCTTCCTAAAGGACATTTCCAATAATCAGCAACCGATTCATGAGCATGAAATTTCACATTTTATCGAATTCAGATTCCACCACCCAACCTGGCAGAATTTAAACCCAAGACCCCAGAACATTACCAACATTAGGTTAACAGTCCAGTCCACTAGGACATCACTGCTCACTGATTCCCCATGGCTAGAAATAGGGTGCAATGGATGAGGCTGACAGTGGTGCAATGGAAGTGGTACTGTGAGTGGTGCAATGGAATGAAGGATGGGACTCAGTTGCTGGAATGTGGATGTTTCAGTCTTCTCTTATAAGGGATAGGATTCTTGCAGAGTCAAATGTGCAGCATTTCCTGACCTGTCAGGACCCTTTCGGTCTGTATTATTGGCTGGCTTCACCTGGAATGAGAGAAAGGGGCAAATTGAATGAGGTGAAAATGGGTGACATGGCTATTCATTTTGCTGCAGGTGGGGGAGAGGTATCCTGGGGCAAGTGAGGAAGCAGCGCAGAGACCATGTAGAGTTAGCAGTGTGGGAACTGGCAGAAAGAACAAAATTGAGTGGAGAAAGATGTTGTCGGCAATAGAGTGAGGGCAGAGTTGGAGGGTGGCTGGGTTCGCAGAGAGAGTGAGTGTGAGGCAGCGGGGGAAAAGACATTTATTCTGGCAGAAGGTAGATGGTCATTGAACTTCTCATGACACAACTGGCTATACCTCCACAGTGCTAACTGGGATGGCAGCCTGGGACCAGGCTGCTAGGTCCTGGCATTGTGGCCTCCATCACCAGTCTCCAGGAAGAGGGCTCCTCTTCTCTGCACTGCTCCCATAAGCAGCAACTCCAGGTCCTTGCCAGAGAATCACACTATCTTCCTTGGAAAAGGCATAAACAATACAACAAAGTCTCCTGATGTTGAGACAGGGTTCGGCAGATCTGTCACTCACATCTGTTCCAATCTCACCACAGACTACATCACTCAAACCCTTCTAAGATTCTTCCTCCCTCAAGGTTTCTGTGTTCTCAAAAGATAATTTCCAGTTGTCATTCTTGATCCTAGGCCTGACCAAAGCAATCATTTGTTTGGTGCAGGGAACACAAGGTGAAGGGAACATTTAGAATAATTACCTGTCTCTTTACATTCCAACCTGAGGGTTTGTTGGCACAGAGGTAATGTACCTACCACTGGACCAAAAGGACCAAGGGTCAAACCCTATCTGTTTGAGGGTTGTGCAGTAATATCTCTGAATAGCTTGGTTAGAGAATACTTAGATTTGCCTAGGTTTCCCTGGAAACTAAGCATGTGGTAGCTTTCTATAGCTTTAAACTCAACTGGAGCTGAGAGGCACCAAAGTGCTTTAATGATACCCAGATCATGTTTTACCTTAATTTACAGGAAATGTAACAAATTGCTGATAATTTACAGCATTGCCTGTAACATAAATAAACGGTCATTGTTATCACATCATCTCAGGGCAAGCTCTCTGCTGGTTGGAGTCATACCTAGCCCATAGGAAGATGATTGCAGTTGTTGGAGGTCAGTCATCTCACCTTCAGGATATCTCTGCGGGAGTTCCTCAGGGTAGTGTCCTAGGCCCAACCTTGCTCAGCTGCTTCAACAATGACCTCCCCTCCATCATAAGGTCAAAAGTGGGGATGTTTACCAATGATTGCACAAGGTTCAGCGTCATTCATGACTCCTCAGATACTGAAGCAGTCCATGCTCGGATGCAACAATGTCCAGACTTGGGCTGAGAGTGACAAGTAACACTCACCCCACACAAATACCAGGCAATGACCATCTCCAATAAGAGGCAATCTAACCACAGCCCTTTGACATTCAATGGTGTTACGTTCACTGAATCCCCCACTATCAACATCCTTGGGGTTTACTATTGACCAAAAACTCATATGGACTTATCACATGATCACATTGGCTACAAGAGCAGTCAGAGGCTAGGAATACTGTGGCGAGTGACTCACCTCCTGACTCCCCAAAGCCTATCCAGCAACTATAGGGAGACAGTGAGGTCTGCAAATGCTGGAGATCAGAGTTGAGAGTGTGTTGCTGGAAAAGCAGAGCAGATCAGGCAGCATCCGAGGAGCAGGAAAATTGACGTTGCGGGCTGAAGTCCTACATCCGGCCCGAAACATCGATTTTCCTGCTCCTCGGATGCTGTCTGACGTGCTGTGCTTTTCCAATAACACACTCTTAACAGCAACTACAAGGCACAAGTCAGGAGTGTGATGCAATACTCCCCATTTGCCTGGAAGAGTGCAGTTCCAGCAATACTCAAAAAGTCGACAGCACATGATCTGCACGGTTCTGCAGCTCACCACCACCTTCTCAAGGTCAACTAGGGATGTGTAATAAATGCTGGCCAGCTTGTAATGCCCAGATTGCACGACAGAATAAAATAAATTAAAACAATTGTTATCTTAATTGAAAATTAATGCAATTAAGCATCACATGCTATGAGTTAAGAATGCCCAATTGTGTCCGACCAATTTGTGCCACCTCCCTTCTCGAGTAAAGCATTTAAAAGCAGCATGATGGAGACACTGAAATTTTCACGAGTGCCTACACAATACTTCGAGCTATATGAGTGTCAGCAGACTGTGAAACATTTCAGTAGTACTGCTGTAGCATTGAGAATTTCAGTTTGATAATAAAAGTAATGCTATGTCTTTTGAACAGTGTGCTCATTATAGGCTTCAAGGTAGTTATTATCATTCCTACTGCACTCAAACCAGCAATGAACACCTCAGGCACACTGCTGATTAGATGCTCTTTGTGGTGCTGTCCCTTTATGTTATTCATTTGAAGCAAATGGTAATATAACTGTCCACAGGATTATTCTTTCACACATGGTGAGATGTGTTGCTTCACACATATGAAGTAGAACTCGATGTTTAAGAGATCAAACTGATTAATATCATCAGGACAAAAACTGATTGAAAGTTGTTGAGGTTATCAAAATAATAGAGATCTCTTCAGTTCAAGGTAATTTTCTTTTATGTTTGGCCTTTTCTCACAAGTATTGAATGTCAATCCTGAGAGTAACTGGGGATGCTGGGAATCTGAAACAAAAACAGAAATTGCTGTCAGAGAATGTGGTAGAGGCTGGTACAATTCCAGCATTTGAAAGATAATTGTATAGTTACATGGATAGGAAAGGTTGAGAGGGATATGGGCCAAAGGCAGGCAAATAGGATATTTTCAGTTTAGGAAACTTGGTCAGCAAAGACGCATTGGGGTGAAAGGGTCTGTTTCCATGCTGTGTGACTCTGTGACTCTATGATTTGAAACATTAATGCTGCTGTCTCTGCATAGATGCTGTCAGACTTGTTAAGTCCCTCCAGCACTTTCAGTTTTTCTTCGTGGGGAGAAAGCAGAGTTAACATTTCATGCTTTGTGACCCTTCTTTAGAAGCATCCTTAGAAGTTTGCTGATGGTCTGGTATGAAAAGATCCAGAAACTGAGAGAAGTACTGGAACAGGAGAGAGTTGTACTGATGGGGCACATCTCGTCTGGACTGGGCAAAACCAAGGTCCCCGCAGAAATGTGAAATCAGACTGTAGACAGGGCACAAGGAGATGTGTGGAAAGGGCTACAATCTGATTGGGAAGCACTGTAACCATAAGGAAAGGGCAGCGAAAATCCATATGGTATAACGAATTAGGAACATGAAAGTTTGCAACAAATAAATCTGCTAAAAACAAAGCAGGAGGAATAAAATGTTAATATGCAATATATGTAAATATATGAGATGCCTCTAAAGCTATTTATAGACCATCATCAACAAAAAGAAAGAGAATATACCCACAAGACATGCAGACAAGAAAGTGACATTTACCGAGATAACAGATGTGTGCATGAATATGCAAAGATGGCAAATGAATTGGAAGCAGGCTCAATGGAGTTTAATTTAGATAAATGTGAGGTGCTGCATTTTGGAAAGGCAAATCAGGGTAGGACTTCTAAACTTAATGGTAAGGTTCTGGGGAATGTTACTGAACAAAGAGGTCTTGGAGTGGAGCTTCATAGTTCCTTGACAGTGGAATCTCAGGTCGACAGGATAGTGAAGAAGATGTTTAGTATGCTTTCCTTCATTGGTCAGACATAGTGTATAGGTGTTGGGAGGTCATGTTATGGCTGTACAGGACATTGGTTAGGCCACTTTTGGAATATTGTGTGCAATTCTGCTCTCCCTCCTGTGGGAAGAATGTTATGAAACTTGAAAGGGCTCAGAAAAGATTTGCAAGGATGTTGCCAGGGTTGGAGGGCTTGAGCTATAGGGAGAGGCTGAAGAGGCTGGGACTGCTTTCCCTGCAGCACCGGAGGGGATAGGGTAAATAGACATGGTCTTTTCCCTGGACTGGGGGAAACCAGAACTAGAAGACATAAGTTTAGGGTGAAAAGGGAAAGATTTAAAAGAGACGTAAGGGATAAATCTTTCACACAAAGGGTGGTGCATGTGTGGAATGAGCTGCCAAAGGAAGTGGTGGGGGCTGGTAGAATTACACTGTTTAAAAAACAACTAGATGGGTACATGAATAAGAAGGGTTTAGAGGGACCTGGGCCAAGTACTGGCAAATGGGACTAGATTAATTTAGGATATTTGGTCAGCATGGACTAGTTAGATCGAAGTGCCTGCTTCCATACTTTACATCTCTATGACTCTATAACTCAAAAGAAAAGGTGTAGGTTGATAGACAATACATCTGACTAAAAGCTGGCCACAAATTGAGCTAAATTTCCCTGACTAAAGGGTCTTCAGAATTGACAAAGAAATCTATGAATGAGACAGAAGAACCATACTGATAAGGTACAATTACAGCAATAGATCCAAAGGGATTTCAGTTAGATTAATGAATAGGTCTTGGAAACTTTATGGGTAAATCTGAAGAAAAACCAAAAGTTGCAAGACTCTGGTGGGAACTGTCCACAGACTTCCTGACAGTGATGATATCAATGTAAAAACCAAGAAAGCATGAAAGCAAGACAAATTTGATAATGATTGGAGATTTCAATCTTGACTGAATGAAGCAATGACGTGGGGGTGGTGGTATTGGACATAATCAAAAGTCATGTCCACCAGGTCGTAGTCCAACAGATTTATTTAAAATCACAAGCTGTCAGAGTGCAGCATGTTGATCAGGTGAAGTGGAGAAAGGCCCAAGGAGAAACAGAATATGTAGGCAGAGAGATAATGGCAAGGTAATGGTAGGTAATTAAGGATATTAACAGATAAGTACAAATAGTGTGAGTAGAGTGTTGACCAGCTGAATAACATATCTTTGCAGGTAATCAAGGGTGTCAACAGATTAAAACAAATGGTTTGAGTTAGGTGTCAGCAGCTGAATAATAACTGAAGGGATGACCTATGAACAGATTAATTAAGGCAGAGAGATAATTACAGAAGTAAGCTGGTGCTAGAGACAAGCCAAATGGCTGGAATAACATGAATAGGTATTAAAGTTGCATGACGAGGGTCTAACAAAAGTAGTAAATAATCAAAAACTGTACAAACTAGGCATCAAGATAATCACAAGTAAATCCCTTCACTTCACCTGATGAAGGAGCAGTGCTCTGAAAACTTTTGAATTTAAATAAATCCGGTCGACAATAACCTGGTATTGTGTGATTTATAAATTTGAAAGGCACAAAACAGCTGAAATAGTAACAATGATGTTCTAGATAACAATTTTGTCAGCTACTCTGGTGCAAAATGTTTAAGAGCTGATAAGTTTATTAAGTCATGACAGATTTAGTGAGGAGAAATGAATCAATAATTGTTAACACTGGGCCAGTGGTTCAGTGGGTGGCTCAGTGGTTAGCACTGTTGCCTCACAGCGTCAGGGACCCGGGTTTGATTCCAGCCTCAGGTGACTGTGTTGAGTTTGCACATTCTCCCTGTGTCCGCGTGGGTTTCCTCCGGATGCTCCGGTTTCCTCCCACAATCCAAAGATGTGTAGGTTGTGTGAATTGGCCATGCTAAATTGCTCATAGTGTTCAGGGATGTATAGGTTAGATGCATTAGCCAGGGGTGAATGTAGGGGAATGGGTCTGGGTGGGTTATTCTTCAGAGGGCCTGTGTGGACTAGTTGGACCGAGGGGCCTGTTTCCACACTGTAGGGATTCCAGGGAACACTAAGACAGCAATGGAAAATCTTGAGGGAAAAATGATTGTACTTAATGCTGTCAAGAGAAAGAAGTGATGTCTGAATCCAAAGGTTTCAATGCAGAATAGCTAATTTTGAAGTTGTGAACAAGAAATTGTTTGCAGTATATGTTGGTAAATCATTAATTGATGGACAGCAGGAATTATTCAATTGTTTGCATGTTTATAAAATTAATAGATAACTCAAAATTCTACTTGTGTTTTTAATCAACTATGATTAGCAAACAAGGTAAGAAATAGTGTCAGGACTAATAGGCAAGGCTTACACAAATAAAAAAAAAGCAGCACTTTCGCAGATTGAGGGAATTACTTTCATTGCTTATCGATTTGCAAAATCCCAGGGATACAATTAATAAAAAATAATAATAGACAAAAAGAAAGAGCAACAGCAGAAGTATTTCAATGCGCTCTAAGTTCTAGGATTAAATAGCAAAGAATTTATAGCATGTATCTTTTTAAAATTGAAAAACAATGAATGTTACCTGAAATCCCTACCTAATACGCTTGACTCTACCCCAGAACATCTTAATAGGTAGATCTAGAAAGCAGAGCTGGAAATGTGTTGCTGGAAAAGCGCAGCAGGTCAGGCAGCATCCAGGGAACAGGAGAATCGACGTTTCGGGCATAAGCCTTTCTTCAGGAAGGGCTTATGCCCAGCTCTGATCTCCAGCTCTGATCTCCAGCATATGCAGACCTCACTTTCTCCTCAAAGATTTAGAAAGCATACCAAATAGAACTTGTGTACTATTTGCCAGAGAATAGGGTGAATGCTTTGAGTACCTTTGAGTCATAAATCCTTTAGATTTTGTAAAATACTAAAACAGGTTACTAACTTATGCATTGTTGTAACAAGTCCTGTATTCAGTTTAATTGACAACATCAGTGCCAACAGTTAAACTATCTGCTGTATACAGCCTAAGAATTTGGCCAATTGTGACATTATTTCTTTTCCTACAAGCCACGGCTGCCAGGCAGCTTGCTGGTAGTTTCAAGACTGGCACATCAAGCTTTGACATGCTATCTCCCATCCATGTCTGAGGCCTAACTAAAATTCTTTAATTCCCCCTACGCTGCACGGAACAGCATGAGCTTTGAATTCACTGCAAGTTAATATTTTAAAATGATTGCAAGACTGACTCTGCTTGAAACGTAACTACAATGTCCAGAGCTGAATGGATAATGGCTTTCTTATATCCAACAGTTGGGAGCGCCGTTGTTATTTCTGTATTTCACATCAGCTCTCGCTCATGGAACCTTATTACGAGCATACATGACAGCTGTGGATGGCATCTCATCAGAGACTGCCCCTGTAGTGTCTCCATATGTCCTGTCTAATTAACCTGATCAAACAGCTCTAAGGTGCTTTGTCTCTCTCACATGTAGCAGTGTATGCTGCAAATATGTATAATCCATAACACATACAGTACACAAAGCAGATAATTTGAGTCATACACTGGCATTTCTATTCTTAGTCTCTTGTCAGTTTTCTCCTCAAGTCTTGCAGTGGCACTGGCCAGTTGCTGGATAATAGTTTCATGAGCAGTAATCTGGTCCATGTCCAATTGGCTCTAATCCATTACTAATGCTTGACTCCACTTTCAATCAAAGGAGAACACAACTAAACTCAATCTAGTGGTCACCAACATCTGCACGCAGTACATCGAGTCTTACAGAGCCAGGTTAGGAGATTTTCTTTTCTTTATTCACTCATGGGATATAGGCATCACAGGCTGGACCAGCATTTTATTGTCCATCCCTAGTTGCCCTTGAGAGGGTGGTGATGAGCTACTTTCTTGAACCACTGCAATCCATGTGTTGGTGACACCTTCCATCACTTTACTGAAGTAGACAGGTACGAAGCTGGAAGAACACAGCAAGCGAGGCAGCATCAGGGAGTGGAGAAGTCAATGTTTCGGGTGTAACCCCTCTTCCGTCCTGAAGAAGCGTTATACCTGAAATGTCGACTTCTCCACTTCCTGATGCTGCCTGCCTTGCTGTGTTCTTCCAGCCTCCTGCCCGTCTACTTTGGATTCCAGCATCTGCAGTTTTTTTGTCTCTATCACTTTACTGAAGACAGACTTTGACTGGTTTTCCTTTGCCTACCTGAAACATGGAATACGCAGTATTGCTGTTTGGATTCAAGATCAGTTAACATGCCACAGACTAGCAATCAAACCTGGAGTCTTGTTATTCTGCTTAGCCTGGTTATGTCTTGAATGTCACTATAATTTAACAAGGCAAGTCAGTACATAGTTCAGATGTTGTCTTGCTTCAAACTGTTAATAAGTTTATTTAGATGCTACCAATTGTCCATTAAAATACCAAAATAATAGGCATATTGATCTACTATCATAGGTGGCAATTTTACCCCAACAGTGCACTCTAATTATATAATCTCTTTCAAATGAATTGTCCATGTTTGTTTGCCATAGCCCTTTCCCACTGCAGTCTTGAACGATTATTATGGCTTATGTTGGCTCAACTATTTTCAAAATGGCAAAGCTCAAGAACTCCTAGTGAAGGGCTTATGCCCAAAATATTGATTCTCCTGCTCCTCGGATACTGTCTGACGTGCTGTGCTTTTCCAGCACCGCTTTCTCAACTCTGGTCTCCAGCATCTGCAGTCCTCACTTTCTACAAAGCTCAAAAATTGACTTATTGAGACAAGGATGTTTAAATCTCTGGCAAGCAAGATTTCACAATGATACACTACCATTCTAATGCTATTCCATTATGCCGTCTCCAGATATGTGCACCATCTCACCTAATAGTACAGACTGCAAAGTTTCCCCTTCACACACTGAATTTTCACAAAGACCCAAATAGTCATGAGTTTTACTCTATATGATCTGATAGATCTATACTCCATGGTCACTGTCCTCTTCATCCTGTAATCCATGCAAATCAGTAATAGCAAATCACTAGTTTCACAAAATCATATGGCCGCTCTCAGACAAACTCAAAGACCACGTCATCAAATCAGTCCTTCAACAATTTACTTCGGAGCTCAGGAACAGCTACAATTTGAATGCTTTTGCTAAGTTACTTCAAATACAGGACACACACACTTTGTTTCATGTGATTTCAAAGGATGCCTCTTATGGGTCTTAGCTTTTTTGTTAGGCACTGACTCGCTTTCCTGCTGACAAGGAGGCTGCCAGCTGTTTTATATTACTTTCTTAGTGCATAGTTACTGGCTACAGAAGCAAAACCAGAAATTGCTGGAAAAACTCAGGAGGTCGAGCAGCATCTCTGGAGAGAAATCAGAGTTAACATTTCAGGTCAAGTCACCTCAGAACCCAAAACATTAACTTTTATTTCTCTCCAACGATGCTGCCAGACCTGCTGAGCATTTCCTGCAATTTCTGCCTTTGTTTCTGATTTCCACCATCCGCAGTTCATTGGGGTTTTATTTACTGGCTTCAGCACTGACTTCCAGCCTGTCAATGTGTGTGTGGTTCACTTTGTAGTCTTATTGCAATGTTGCCACCTCAGCCAGTGCAGTCTCAGCCATCTGGAGGACTGCCAAGCACCATTGCAAGAAGATGACCAGACCTATCCACTTCACTCACATTAAAAACATTGAACATAGAACAGTACAGCACAGGAACGGGCCCTTCAGCCCATGATGTTGCGTTGAACATGACGCCAAATTAAACTAATCCCTTCTGCCTGGCCCTGGTCTATATCCCTCCATTCCTTGCACATTCATGTGCTGATCTAAAAGCCCTTTAAATGTCCGGGTAGTGGGGTTGATTGGTGTGGGTGTCCTGGAGAAGTTCTCTAAAGCGCTCTACGAGAAGGCATCCAGTCTTCCTAATGTAGAGGAGACTGCATCGGGAGCAACGGATACAATAAATGACATGTGCAGAAGTGCAGGTGAAACTTTGATGGATGTGGAAGGCTCCTTTGGGGCTTTGGGCAGAGTTTAATTTCAGGTATTGGAGACTGTCCTTAATTTAATGTGCTGGGACACCACCGACTCAATGCTATCTCCCTTGAGTCTAACTGAGGACTGATGACAACCATGAGAAACATTTTGCCTTTCTGATTCTGCTAGCTAGCACAGCAACATAGCAGTACCATATGCCTGGTATCTCTGGCTGCAAGGGCAAAGTGCATAAAGTCAAGACAAGGCCAGCTAGGGATTCTGGGAGTGTCTGGTGGGCTCAATGTAAGTGAGCATGATGATAATCAGTGAACAGACAGGAGAAACAGTCTGATACATCAGCTGGGCACATTGCCTGAATGCAAAGTGTCCTTGCTACAGCATTACAATGATAATTGCCATTGCATCTTGAAATGCAGAAGCTTACAATAAGTGGATCAGAAACCCACCATGACAGTTCTTACAGGCAGGCACATGTTTGGTTCGATAGATTAGAATTAGATTGGATTACCTATAGTATGGAAACAGGCCCTTCAGCTCAACAAGTCCACACTGACCCTCCAAAGAGTAACCCACCCAGACCCATTCCCCCTCCCTATCTTTACCCCTGACTAATGCACCTAACACTATGGGCAATTTAGCATGGCCAATTTACCTGACGTGCATATCTTTGGATTATGGGAGGAAACCCACGCAGACACAGGGAGAATGTGCAAACTCCACACAGACAATCACCCGAGGCTGGAATCAAACTTGGGTCCCTGGTGCTGTAAGGCAGCTGTGCTAACCACAGAGCCACCATGCCACCCCAGATGTGGGACATATATAGCTAGTGCCCATGGAGTGTGACCTGAGATGTTGGAAGTTGGTGTCTGATATGAAGGTCTTTTCGAGCAAGTCTTGACTTCCATGTTGACAATTCTCAGCATCATGTTTGCTCACACTGGGTGTTAGAATGGGAAGCTGCACCTTTGAAGTGAAATATACAGTTAATAAGATTTTTAACAAGCAACAATCCCACTTAATAGGCAACTCACCATTTCCCAGCAAGAATCACATCGTGATAACAGGAACTTGGATTAAAAAGATGCAATGAGTTGCACCCTAAGTTGAGATAGGTATTGAGATAGACTTCAATAATATCAATATGTCCCTCCAGGTTCCTATTCCCCCCTCTTTATTTACAACTGTCTGTGAAGCAAAACTCTATGAGAACTCTTTGGGTACTTTTTCTAATATCTTCTTACAGTTTTGGAGTATTTTTATAAGGTAACAGCACCATGCTGTTACATATCATCACAAGATGATATTGATAACACAGAGCTAAATGCGAAATGTAATCAGTAATTAAGAACTAGATTCAAAGGGAAAAAAGGACAGGGAATGAAAGAGGGAAAACCAACTGCAGTGAAATCATAGTTACTTAACACTAACTGATTCTGACCCGAAATGCTTGCACCACCTTCCACTCTCTCCAACATTGGCAATATTTTGCTTCTTTTCCAAATATATTTTAAAAATTCACTGCCATTCAACTATCAATCCCAAACACTGCATGACAATATGGTTGAAGTCTGCATAAAGATCAAGCTAAATTGTTACTTTTTTTTCTACCCACAGAAAGACAAATCCAAACGATTTATGCCTGAGATCATAATTGGTATTTTCAAACCTAGTTTCAGTTATTGAAGATGTCATTCTTGAAGGGATTTGTTGATTATAAAGAAATTATTCCTCTGCAAGGTATTGTCGTTTCCTTATTTTAAGAAAGAAATGACCACTTTTATGTAGCTTGTAAATAACACAGGCTCGCTGTTGACAATACATCACACATTGAGTGTGAAAGAATGATTATTCTGGAGCAACACAGGGGTGAATGAATGATAATGGTGTTTCTTTTTTCAAGAATAGCACTAAGTCATGTCATTGGTATAATACGCTGTTCATACCATTGTCTTTGTTTGGAGATTTTTCCAGTCACTTACTCTTCTATCTAATTATTTAGTCTCTTTTCAAAAACAGATTGTGAAGTTCTATGGCAGAGAACCCAGCAGTGAAACTGTAACATTACAAGAGTCAAACCTGCCAGATAAAAAGTAGCAATAGTCCAAGTTAAAAAGGCTCTGCCACTGGAAAATAAACACCTTAGAAGGGAGGAAGGGGATGTGAGTGTTGCAATCTATATTAATCAGCACAAAAGCCTACATCCCTCTACATCCAAACCCCTGTCCTATACAAATGTGATACAAACCTGAAGATCTGTAATCTCCATTCCTCATCACAGAAATCCTTTGAAGTAAAGTCAGAAATTGCTGATCTGACTTAGCAGGTCTGGCAGCATCAGTAAAAAGAAAGCAAAGTTAACATTTCGGCTCCATTGACCCTTAATCAGAAGGGTCTGAAGAGGGGCCACTGGACCTGAGATGTTCTGCTGAGCATTGTCAACATTTTTGGTATGATTTTGTTAGTTTGACTCCAAGGCGTAACATTCATGCTCAGCAACAAAGAATGTCAGTGATCCTCCAGAAAATAACTGAGCTTACTTGTAACTCTATCAAAAATCTTAACAAATTATAGTTAAATCCCATAAACATATCCTTCACAAAGGCAAATTCATAAAACAGATTGTCTGTAACAGAGAGAGGGATAAGAGCTACCATTATCCAGCTTCATGACCCCAGCAACTGTAGAAAGCTAAAACTAAAACTTAACCCCACCCATTCAGGCTGCTTCTATTGTTTCAACTTTAAAATGAGGCTTCACAAGCTGTTTACTTATTGGCTTTGAACAGACCACTTGGAACCTCTATCTCAATCTTGACAAAAAAAAGGACAAAATACGCCTCCTGGCAATGGACTGGAAAACTGGGGGCAAATTTTTTTTTGGTGTCCCTAACCCTATTTTAGGCCTGTTATATTGCTTTGGCATGGGGGATCGGTGCTGTTGTTCCTGCCCCTTTATGGCCTTAAACAGCTGTCAATCAGTTGGAGGGTTGGCAGTATCTCATTGTAACTGAAAACAGTGGTCAGTACTGACAGTGACCAATTAAGAGATACAGTAGTAGACATCACCCTCAGAACAAAGTACACAGGATGGCATCACCAGGGCCAGGCAGAAAGGCCTAGCAATATAGAGGGATGGCTGGGACGCATGTTGTCAGTGTGGGCCACTGGTCATTTGGGGATCCCTATATGGTTTATCAAGTGTTTTCTTGGTGTAGCAAATTTCCATGGTGAATGGAGTGGGACAATATGCTTAAGTGGCCATTTTAGTGGCACATTGGATTCTTGATGGACAGCATCCTCCACCTATCCCAAAACGGGCAGAATGTCAGGGCATCAGGAAGGTGACACAAACTAGAACTATTCCTCGGTTCTGAATAAGACTCATTCCAGACTCAAAAACACAACTCTGTTTCACTCTCTACAGATGCTGCCAGAACTGCTGAGTTTCTCCAATGTTCTTTGTATTTATTTCATAAAGAACCTCCCTTTTCATCCTCCCACAAGGTACCATTTAGTGGTGCTGCTCTTCAGCTGCAAATTATTAGCCTGTTCTGCAAATTTGCAAATTAGTTTTGGGAGTGTGGTTGGCAGGAATATCAAATGAGTCTTTTTCACAGTTTTTTTTCTCAGTTAAACATCAGAAATAACTGAGAGAGTGAGTTGGACAGCTTCCTGATCAACAATTCCAAAGACTCGACATAGATCTATATCACTAGAATGGACCTATATCACTAGAATGGATTGGTATCACTAGAATGGACCTATATCACATGAATGAACTACACATATAAAAGTACACTCGTACCTTTTATTTCAAAATAATCTGGTCTCAAAAAGACAACTTAAGACAAGAATGCATGGCCACTTGATACTGGAAAACATACAGTTTAGTAAATAACAATAAGCATTGATTTGTTCAAGGGATATTATACTTGTCTAACTCATTTGTGTTCTTTGGTGAAGCAATGAAGAGGGTTGATGACAGCTACCTGATGAAGGAGCAGTGCTCTGAAAGCTAGTGCTTCCAAATAAACCTGTTGGACTATAACCTGGTGTTGTGTGATTTTTAACTTTGCACACTCCAGTCCAACACTGGCACCTCCATATCTTGATGAGGATAGACTGACTAATGTGCATATGGACTTTAAAAAGATACTTGACAACTTATTACATAACAGACTGGACAGCAACATTGAACCAAATTGAACAAAAGAGTCAGCATCATCATAGACACAAAGTTGGCCATCAGACAGAAAACGAAGTGCAATACTGAACAATTGTTTTTCACATCGGAGGTAAATATATTTCTGGGGTGGTAATGATGGATTGTGCAGTGAAGAGTAGGATGCAGAGTTAATTTAAACTAATGACATAATATTAAGGAGAGTGCAGGAGCAGGCAGGCTTGTGGGTGCACAAACATATGAAGGTGGCAGGACAAGTTAAAAAAGCTGTCAAAGGGTATGTAGGATCCTTAGCTACACTTTAGATACACACTTTAGAAAAGCAAAGAGGTTCCACAACGTCCTTAACACAATATAATGATTAATTGGGCCCCAGATGGAACACTGATTCTTCTGTCAGGCAGGAGATACAGAAACCTGAACACACGCACCTTCAGGTTCAAGAACAGCTTCTTCCCTGCCATTCCTAAACTGCTGAATGGACCTGTCTAACTCCAAATAATGTTGATCTTGCTAATGTTGATCTTGCTTTGTGCATTTCCTATGCAACTATGCCTTGCTTTGTCTAAGCCCTCAATGATCTGCCTGTACTGCTCACAAAACAGAATGTTTCACTGTACTTAGGTACATGTGGTTACAAAAATTCAAATCAAGGTCTAGGCATCACTTTAGGAGGGATGTCAAAGCTCTTGTGAGAGTGCATCGTAGGTTGACTGGAATGATACAAGAGATTTATATCGTCAGTTACATGGAAACAACAAAAAAAAGCTTGTCTCCTCACACCAGAGAAGGCCATGGGATATATAATAAAGCTGTTTACAACCTAGTACAGTTGTGATTGGGCAAATAAAATACGGTTGTTTCCAATGCAAGAAGGAGCTGTAACAGGTAGAAATGTAAATAATTGACAAAGCAACCTGAGGCACGATGGGCAGAAACAATTTTCTGGAGCATTTTCTCACAATCTTCATTACTGACAGGGCAGTGGAAGCAGAGTTAGTAATTATTCCAAAAGGAATGGGATAAATACTTGAAAGGAGAAATTTGCAAGGCCGCAAAAGATTGAGACTAATTGAAAAGCCCTTTCAAAGTGTCAGCATGAGTACTTTGGGTCAAATGACCTCCTCCTGTTATCACTTTGTGATTCTTATGATTGACCAGTGAACATTAATGTGAACATTCTGACAGTTATCAAAGCACGGTGACCTTTACTGAGATACAGTTAACAAAAGAGTCATGGAGTTGAAGCAAACTCTGTGTTGAACAGGAATATGCTATCTCAAGCTACTGAATTCAGCAGATGTTTTGGAGCAGTCTCTAGCTAAATGGACCAACAGTCTTGGGAATTAGAATAATCAGACTCTTAATTTTCTCAGGATTGGATTGAGACCAGATTGCTTAGTATGTAAGACATTAAGAATTAGCAAAGCAATCTATTCATGGCCCCTTGATTCTCTGACTCAAATGGTCAGATGCTATTCCAAAGTTATTAAGTATCACCCAATTGTTAATGAATGAGTGATTGATTTTGCATTCAGTTTTCTCAGTGTATAATTACAGAAGTAATTCAAATTCTTTATGAGGTAAATCACACTGACATTTCTCATTATGTAGATGAGTTCATGCATTGGAGGACAAATCTCCTATTTTGGGGCCTCAGGAAATTCCACATATTTGAATCATAGCCTGTGTTGAGTCAATTGAACGCAGCCAAATTGGCAATCAGGGAATAAGGCTTGGCGACTGTAGCTTTAGCACAATGTGCACACCTCAATGATATTTGATGGTTCCTATTCGTAGTGTTTAAATGAGGACAATGCCAGTTGAATTGCATGCTGACTTGAACTATCATAGCTCTAGCATGCACTGTACCTTGCAGGAGGTATTGGAGGCCAGGTTGTACCTGGAGGACTTTAACCTCGCAAACAATGTAAGACCATTAGGAAGGGTTGTGGTGAAAAGGAAAACTTAAGAGAGGAAAACAAATCTCATCACTTCAGAGAAGGATATCTAATACTAAGATATATCATTTTTTCCATTACACTCAAAGGAAACAAAAAAATTTGGCAAAATGTAAAACAGGCCATGTTATTTTCCGTTCTTGCACTAGCAGGCAAGATGAAATTTTCCTCCATAGCTATCAAGTAATGTGGCCTCTGACAGTCATAAAGAGAGACAGCGAAAGAAAAGGAAAAGCCTTTGGTTATTTTATTAAAGCCGATGATTCAACTTTGACACTGCAAATGGACTGGAGGATGTGAGCAAAACTTATGAGCATACAGTGGAAGGTAATGGTAAATGCAAGGTTTACTGGGATAGGGTGAGGGACTGGGTTTGGTTGGTCTGATCTTTGCAGAGTCAGTGCGGACTTGATGGGCTGAACGGCCTCTTCCTGCACTGTAAGGATTCAATGGGTGATGAAAGGAGGGAACCATTGAAGTGATGGAGCAACGTAGCAAGTGGATATCATTGTGTAAACAAAAACACAAAGCTGTTTTGAACCTCTTCTCTCGAAAGAAGGTTTTTAGCAATGGGAGATACTTCAGTCAGGTAGCCAACTATCTTATTCAAGCAAATAACTATATGTTAGTGAAACTGTGGCAAGTTCAACATAGAGTAAACTGCGGCCCAGAAAATAGCAAGTCAAAAGCTACAAAACTTAGTGAATTATTGGAAATTATTAACTGTCTGCAAAGAACAATAGAAAATGATAAATGATTAATTAAAATGGAAACTGGTAAAAAAAACATGGATATTAAGTAGAAGTGTTCACCAAAAGCCAAAAACAAATTTCAAAACTAAGTCCAAATGCTTAATTACTTGCCTTTCTGAAAGAATGTTTCCCTATGTAGATGTGGTATTACCGTGGTTAATAATTTCCATTTGTGTGCTACTTCTTTTTTCTACGGCTACAGTTAGGTGTTCCTGCTCTGTCTCTGGCTTCTATTAAACTGTCATCAGGCCTGTCAAACTGCTTTCCTCGCTACTTAAAAATATTCCTGCGCCGCACAATTATATGACCATCTTGTATACACCATAGTTTTCAAAGGGGATGTTAATGATTTTCTTATCGTTATCAGTGCTGCAGAGACTTAGCTATACCATGCAGTTGATAGTTTGTCTATATTTACCCATATAATGCCTCGACACACCATCAACAAAGAGACCCAGATCCATGATAGAAATGAGATGGCAGGAACAATCTTTATGCCAGCCACATTGCTAAAACAGTGCTGTTACTGTCAATTTCCATATCTCTTAGGTGAATATATGAACCAACATCATCAATGACTTAAGAAATTTACTGTGTTCTGAAATGCTGGTAGAATAAACACATTTTACAACATATTTCATCAAGGAACCTGGGCTCAAAGTGCAGAATATAAATCAGACAGGATGTGAAGAAAAAAACTGCAGATAAAGACAAGTTTTTCAAACTATGACTCACATTCTTCATGACATTATAAACCATGACAGTTGTTGAACGAGCACCAAGGGAGGAGGAGCGGTTCAATAACATTCTGGAGTTCAAACCAATCTTCAGCAAGAGACGTGACATTATTGAAAAAGATTGAAGCACTTGCAGTATTAAACTTTGATGCCAGGCAAATCAGATTTAATTGACACCAAACAGAGTATACTTTTGCTCCTGATACAAACATTATATCTCTCTACATGACAGACCATTATACCATTACCCAGTTATTTCATATGGCTGGATAGTGATCTCAACAGGACCAAAGCAACAATATTTCAGATTCTGAAACGAAAGAAGGTCATTCTTCCCCAACAAATGTAAAACTTTAAGATTATGTATGGTGCCTTCATTTTAAATACGTATGTTGTAGAAGTACAGTGTTTTACTGATACTTAAAAAAGTGAAATCTGTAAAATATAACAACTATTATTCCCAACTATACCTTTATTTGTTCCTGGCAGTTCCATCACACAATTTCTGACTGTCGTTTCTCCCAGCTCCAATATATTTTATAATGGACTAAACTGTGAAAAGAAAGAAAAAATAGTGTCCTTCTTAATCGCATTGAGTTTTCTCTAGGACTGTTTAGAAGGGATTCCTGGACATTGCTTCCTGCAATCTCTACGACTATAGCTTCAACCCAGGATTGGAAAACATGCAATTGCCAGAATGTTCTTATCGTAATCTTGAGCTGAATACCTCAAAGACAGAATCACAATCAGCTTTAAGATGTATCTGTGACCAAGAGTATCCCAGAGGAGGAAACAAACAAAAAGTAGGTTTGGTCTTCTTTGCTATCTTAACAAGGGATATGCTTACCACAGAGGGTGCTTCAGAACCCTAATATATTAGATTAGATTCCCTATACTATGGAAACAGGCTCTTCAGCCTAATAAGCCATTCTTGAAGAAGGGCTTATGCCCGAAATGTCGATTCTCCTGCTCCTTGGATGCTGCCTGACCTGCTGCGCTTTTCCAGCAACACATTTTCAGCTCTGATCTCCAGCATCTGCAGTCCTCACTTTCTTCAGCCTAATATGTCCACACTGCCCCTCTGAAGAGTAATCCATTCCCCTACCCTGTATTTACTCCTGACAAATGCACCCAACACTTTGGGCAATTTAGAATGGCTAATTCACCTAACCTGCACATCTTTTGGATTGTGGGAGGAAACCAGAGCACCCGGAGGAAACCTACCCAGACAAGGGGGAGAATATGCAAACTCCACACAGGCAGTCACTTGAGGTGGGAATCGAGCCTGGGTCCCTGACGCTGTGAGGCAGCAGTGCTAACCACTGAGCCACTGTGCCACTCACATTTATTGGATATTTTGGATTTTTAATTCTGTGATGAAATGTGCCTTTATGAGGGATTTGTTCTGTCTTGTTTCTCTTGAAAACAAGTATTGTAAAGTTGGTGCGGAGGTGCTTGCTCCAAGGAAAGCAGAGTAAATAGTGTTGTTTTTATTAAAAAGTAGATGAAGGAAACATGAGTGGGTGGAGGTTTCAGTTTTTGCTCTCAGTTAGGGTTTTGGAGTGAAGCCACACAATACGGATCTCTTTCTGTTGCTGCTAAAGCTTGAGATCTCTCTCTGCTAGATTCATGCTTTCAGTTTTTCCTTTCTCCTGGACTGGAGAAGATTACAAGTGAGAGAAATCTGTTTTGCTGAATTTGCCTTTGGCCAGGGTGTGTTTATGGGATGCTGCTATATTGGAACAGTTGATGAGAGTAGCAATTAAATAATATATTATTTTATTAAATCTTTTAATAGAGTTAAAGCTATGCCAATTCTACTTTTTTATGTTTACATTTTAAATGTGATGTAAGAACAAAGTGTGTTTAGCTTACAGCTTAGCAGCTTGACCAATCGAATTGTATCTAGAATGCAATATCTTACAACAATAAGATAAATGTTAGGGTCTAGGCTATCTTCTAGATATGTTTTGAGGGGGCTTGATCCGGTCTATAACAATTCTGAAATATCTAGTTCTGAAAAGAAGGACTGCTACTGAAATGCTGCAGGCTTAAATTCAGGGAGTGTCTGGCAAAGTCCAATGTGAAGCTAATGGAATATAACATATGAAAAATGTCAGGGAAACTTTGACCAGACTTAACAATAAAAGATAATGAGCAGGCCAGTCAGTAGAAATTGATTAAAAAGCCAATTTCAACTCCACTGGAGTGGACGACTGGAACTGATTACTCTTGCGTGTACCAGCTGTGTTTGAGGATGAGTGTGTTGTGGTGGTCGTAATCATACAACAATTCCCTAGTTATCCCTGCATTGAAGTGAAGATTCTCTCTCATGCTGAGTGCTGCAAACTGGCTAAGAAAGAAACAAGACATCCTAAATGGTGAAACTCAGACACGGCTGAAAGGAATCAGAATTACAGAATCTCAACTGATACAGAAAGCTATATATTGTGAATACATCTGTTCACGTTTAAGATCAATGCTACGATTAATCCAAATTAATTCATGAATTAATCCTAAATCTAACCTGCTCTTCACAAATAATTCACGCAATTAAACAAATATCATTTTTTAATTTTATCTTTTAGACTCAGCTCTTACTTCTAATCGAGTCGATGTGTGTTATGTTACTATTTCTTACTGCATTCAATAATTAATTCAAGAAAACTTGGGTAAATTAATTCCTTATATCTCCCTTCTGTGTTTGTGACTTGTCATTTTTAGATATCTGTCCTACAATGGTGGTGTCATCAGCAAACTTGAAGATGGCATTCATTTGGGATTTGGCAATATAGTCATGGGTGCACAGGAAGTACAATGGGGGGCTGAGGACACATCCTTGGGAGGCTTCAGTGTTGAGTGTTATTGTGGAAGAGTTGTGTTGTCTATCTTCACTGATTGCGGTCTGTTGGTCAGAAAGCTGCAGATCCAAAAGGGAGATTTCAGAAGAACGTTTCTGCTGATGGGGTCATCGAGAACACAATCTGAGAATTTGTGATAGGATTGTGGAGGAATTTCTTAACTCAGAGGGGAGTGAATCATTGGAATTCATTGGCTCACTGAATATGTTCAAAATCAAAATTGATAAATTTCCAGATATCATACAGGTCAAAGGTTATGGAGGTAGTTCGGGAAATGGCATTGAGGTAGAAGTTCTGCCATGATCTAGATAAACAACAGAGCAAGCTAAATGAGCTGAATGGCTAATACTTAGTTCTTTTTACTTTCCAATAATTCCAAGCATTTAAGGTTACTTTACTTTCAGTGAACTAGATGTTGTCATTACCTAATACCAAGGAGATGTGCTTTATGCCTAACAATGATTTTCAACCCATTGTCTGGAAACAATTTTGTTATTTTTGTAGGATGTGGGCATCACTGACATGGTCAACATATTAGCGGGTTTTGAGAGGATTTGTTGTCCAACATATGTTTCCCGATCCAGATTTCCCTTCAACTGAGTGACTTGCTGGGCCATTTCAGAGGGAAGTTACATGCCAACAACACTGCTGCATGTCTGGTGTCACATGTGGGCCAGATTATATGAGAATGGCAGATTTCTGTCCCAAAAGGACATTAGTGAACCAGATGGAATTTTAACAAGAACCAGTTTCATGGTTGCCATTACTGAGACCAGCTCGACATTCCAGGTTTTGTTCCGAAATAAGTGAATTTGAATTCCATCAACAACCCTGGTGTTATCCAAACTCATGTGCCTTTTGCATTAGCCTGAGCCTCTGGATTAGTAATTCAGTTACTTTTTCAGCTTCTCATTAAAAATAAAATTGACTTTCTGAAAATTAACAGAAGGAAGTTATCACAGCTCAAGATGGATTACCCAAATTTGTACCAATCTCCATCCCTCACACCAAATCAATTGGAATGGAGACAGCTCATCTAAAAAGCACTCCAGAGTTAATACCCCCTTGTAGTGTGTGTGAAAGACTCCACTTCTCAAGCTTTATTAACAAGACAGCGATGACAGATCACCTAAGACATTGGAGAGTGAAGATAGACCATTAAAGGCTGATTATTTGGACAATCAGGCGCTAGCTGAACGTACTGCATCAGCCAATGGCTAATCAATGTAGCAATTTAAGTGAAAATTAGAATATGTGACCAGGTTTGAATGCTGTTCTGAAGAAGATGTGATGATGAGGTGCCGGTGTTGGACTGGGGTGAACAAAGTTAAAAATCACACAACCGGTTACAGATAATTGGTTTATTCGGATGTATAAGCTTTCAGAGTGCTGTTCCTTCATCAGGTAGCTAGTGGGGCAGGATCATAGGACACAGAATTTATAGTAAAAGACCAAAGTGTCATACAACTGATGCAATGTATTAGACAAACCTAGATTGCTGTTAAGTCTTTGATCACTTAGAATGGGGATGCAGGTTTCAATTGATTAATATGTAAATCACAAAACTTCTTTCAAGTCACAGTCCCAAGATAACTTAATGTTTTATAAAAAGAAAAGACATCTCAGCTCAACACAAAACGTTAACTTTGATTTCTCTCCATAGGTGCTGTCAGAACTGGTGAGCTTTTCCAGCAATTTTGTTTTTTTTTAATCACTGGCAATTGGAGAAGAGCAGGGCAAAAGTGAGGACTGCAAATGCTGGAGATCAGAGTCTAGATTAGATTCGTGCTGGAAAAGCACAGCAGGTCAAGCAGCTCCTCAGATGCTGCCTGACCTGCTGTGCTTTTCCAGCACAACCCTAATCTAGAATTGGAGAAGAGCAGTCACATGACAAGGCCACATCTTTGTGTGTTTTAAGCGCAAGTATTCCCTGGAGAATTTTACAAATGACTAAGAAGCTAAGTGGGGCCCTCTGGCATCTCCCTCTTTCTCTTTCCACATGGAACAGACAAAAACTTTAAAAAGAAAGTGTAACTCTCTTGCTTGTCTCCAGAGAAACCACCAATTCAGTCATCCACATCATAAATTAGAAACATCAAAACCATTAAGTTCAGCCTGAAGCCAACCGAGTAATCAAACAATAAGCTGTACATGATTTTTGCATTTTTATTTGAGGACTTTAATTTGGCCAAGAGGGGAAAGATTTAAAAAGGACCTAAGGGGCATCTTTTTCACGCAGAGGGTGGCTCGTGTACAGAATAATCTGCCAGAGGAAATGGTGGAGGCTAGTACAATTACAATATTTAAAAGGCCTCTGGATGGGTACATGAATAGGAAGGGTTTAGAAGGGTATGGGCCAAATACTGGCAAATGGGACTAGATCAGATTGGCATGTCTGATCGGCGCAGACAATTTGGATGAAGAGTCTGTTTCCGTGCTTTGTAACTCTAAACCATCGTCCTCTGTTCTGTGTGTGGTCCTCATACCTCTACCTGAATGCTAGAGTACACTTTATCATTTGCTGAGATAATTTTATTATTTACTGAAGATGCCGAGCACCTCAACACTTGCTGTTGGGAAAAAGCAGAAGCCAGGCGCAAACAGCAGAAGAAGCTCTCTGCCCCACCAATGCCCCACTCACCCCTTCCCATAACCACCTTCTGCTCCAAGTGTAACAGAGCCTGCGGTAGCCCCCTCGGTCTGTACAGCCATATACGGACCCTGACAGGGGAAGAGAGTCATCCTCGTCTGTGAGGGACTGCCGATGATGATGATGATGTTGATGATGAATGATTTACCGAGATCAATTCAAATGCTATAAAATGAGATCTTTCTTTGTATGACTCAAGAAAACATGTCCAATTTGGTATTGTATCATCATGGCACATATACAATTAAATAGTCACTGATTTAACAAATATCCTTTCCAAACGAAAGAACATACTGTTTTAGGTAAATGGGGGAAACAAAAGGAACCATTTGATATGTCTTCAGCTGAGTTTACTCATAAAAGCTGTTGTATTTCCTCAGATTCTGTAGAAATCAGATTGTTTAAGTTTTTCTTTTGAAACTGAGTATTAGCACAGACACAGCAAAGGATAAATATATCCTCATTTTGTAACACTGAAGAAACTCGAGTATGTGTTGGCAGACTCAAGAAACATATACAATTATGAAAGCAATAGATAAGATAGAAGGAAGGGGGTTGTTTCCACTGGCGGTGAATGTAGAACTAGGGGGTGCAGCCACAAATGAAGGGCTTTTGCCCGAAACATCGATTTTGCCTGTCCTCGGATGCTGCCTGAATTGCTGTGCTCTTCCAGCACCACTGATCCAGAACAAAATAAGGGGAAGCAGATTCAGGACTGAATTGAGGAGGAACTTCTTCACCTAAAGGATTGTGAATCTGTTGAATTCCTCACCCACTTAAGCAGTTGAGGCTACTTCATTGAATTACTTTAAAGTGAAGGTAGATAGATTTTTGAACAGTAAAGGAATTAAGGGATATGTTGAGTGAGTGGGTAGGTGGAGCTGAGTCCATGAGAAGATCAGCTATGGTCTTTTTGAACGGCGGAGCAGGTTCGATGGACCAGATGGCCCACTCCTGCTCCTAGTTCTTATGTTCTTATTAACTGGATGTAGTCCTGTTACAGTGCATTGACAGCAGATGAAAGGGATGTTCAGAACCACTGTTCACCGGTACCATACCTCTGTATTGGTTTCCAAAGATAACCCAAGGAAGAGTGAATTAGTTGTCTGTGAGTAGCGTTTCTTATGTCATGTGATCAGTGAAATTACAACTAATCATCACTAACCTGATTTTTTTTATTTATTCACAGGAGGTGGGCATCGTTCTTAGCCCAGTATATATTGTCTAGGAGGCAGTTAAACTCAACCACATTGCTATGGGTCTGGAGTCACATGTAGACCAGATAAGGTAAGGATAGCAGTTTCCTTCCCTGAAGGACAGGTGGGTTTTCAACAATGGTTTCGAGGGCCATGATTAGACTCTTAATTCTTAATTCTTACTTCAAAAAGAAATCCACTGTCTGCTCTGTCAAGATTCATACTCAGGATCCTAGAACATTCCCTGGCTGCCTGGATTAATAGGCTGGCACTAGGACCATTCCCCCATCTCCTTCAGTGCTTTGCATTGCACTTCAGCACAGACTTCCTAATGAATATAATCAACATTATTGTTTTACAGGCTTCTTTCTGGCTTGCATGATTTGCAATTGCAAAAGGTCTTGTGCTAATGGACAAACAATCGGTGGCCATGTTGTGCCTTGTGCTCCCATCAAAGATAGGACATGATTAACAGGATATATCAAATACTTATTTCATTGCTGTTTGTGGGGAGCTGATGCAAACAAATTGGCTTGCCATCTATCCTACATTACAACAGTAACTACAGGCAGAATCTTGATGAGGCGGTAAGGAGTTGTTTGGATAGAGAGACAGTGAGAGGTGTGCGCTATCTCCTCCAGAGAAGACTCATCAAAGCACGCACCAATCAAGCACTGATAGCAGTGTGCATTAATGCCACAATAAAACTCTAAGGGCAGGGGTCCCACCCAGCGTTGACCCCCTTGGAGGCCGACAGCTCCTGTCCTCAGCCATGCCAAGGAGGAGGTTTCGCCTGTTGGTAGAAAAGGATTCCTGGAATCCTGGGAATGCTGAAGGGCCAGGGCCAATGTAAAAGATGTGTGTGTGAGAGAGAGAGAGGGGTGGGGTATATAGTTCCCAGGAGAGACGTCTTTGGAGAATGGTTTAGGGATCAGTGGGTCCCAGCAGGTATCCCTCCCATTCAACATCCAGTCCGCTTGAGCTCTCACCTCAAAGTGACAGGCTGCCCACACAAGTTGCTGCCAAAAGGCCCATTTGGAGCTGGGTAAATTCCTGGAAATGGCAGACAGAAGCCTTTAATTGTGTGAGATTAGCCTCCCTCCAAAAAAGTGTTACTACTGGCCTCAAATAATAGCAGGGGAGGAAGGTCAATCGTTGGTAGAGGTGAGAAGGTGGGGTTCAGGTGCTCCAAGCCTCTGACTAATTTAGTGCTGCTCCTGCTTCGAAGCTCACCAGATCCAAGTGCAAAAACATTCCATCCTGCTCTTCAATGTATTCAATTGGCTGGAAAGTGCTTTAAGATCCCAAAAAGCGAAGAAAGGTGCAGTCGAAATGCAAGTTCTTCCCTTAATTAGGACAAATATCAAATCAAATTCTGGACACCAAAGAGCTTGAGCGCATAATATTGTATACGTGGTGAATGCAAAACAAAGTCGGAAAATATTGGAAAGTATTAGCAATTCTTCAGTGAGACAGAGAGACAAATTTAGAATCTGTTACTCTATATATAGCCATGAGTACTGCTGTTTGCCATTGAAGGTATTGGCAGAAATGTCAAAAGGTGAAATTAATATTTATCAAAAGATGTAAAAATCTAGCAATTGTCTTGAGACTTAGTTGTCCTTATATGTTCTGTTAACTCTTGAATCTTCAGCAACCATAAAGCAGTTTCAGAAGTCTAAACATGATGGAATAATTGTACAAGTAACAATTCAGAATAAAAGTCATTAGTCCTGAGATTTCAACACTGTCATGAGATATGCTATAAATGTTGTGACCAGATTGTCCTCCCTCATTCACATTATTGCTCCTCACCTTGCTCACTGTCCTGATGTCATGCAACAGATCAATAAAGAGAACAAATCGACAATATCCCCCAAGATCTCTATCAACACTATGAGTTCTGATTGCCAGAAAACATAGGATACTGGCTGATAAGACTTACTCTTTACCTTTCTACCTATTCTGTTCAAAATTTCTGTCTTCGCACGTCATTTTTTCCTGGGAACAAGATTAAGATGTGCTTTCACAGTATAAAAGGACATTTGTTCGTCACACTACTCCGTGTAATAGCTTTCAATTTCCACACTACTTAGTCAGACAGAAAAATTGTTTGAAAAGCTCCTTGAAGTCATCCTGATTTATCAACACAATTAACAATTTTCCCAAGCTGGTCTAAAGGGTTCCTATATTCTGAAGCTTGCCTTGGGGTTCAAAGTGAAATTCCTAAGAAGTTCTTTTCCTCCTAAAGTGTTGTCATTCTTTTATTTATGAGTCTCACTGTCTGATGCTTATTTATAAGGCTATATATTTCACATTAGCTGAAGGTAGCCTGGACAACTGCTCAAAGGAATGGCTGATGCATAAA
Source organism: Chiloscyllium plagiosum (assembly GCF_004010195.1). Lineage (NCBI taxonomy): Eukaryota > Metazoa > Chordata > Chondrichthyes > Orectolobiformes > Hemiscylliidae > Chiloscyllium > Chiloscyllium plagiosum. Next base: position 9,829,802 of record NC_057739.1, on the reverse strand, counting down.
AAGATAACTGCAAGTGTACTTTTTCATTAAGCAGACGTGCTGGAAGAGGTAACTAATCCTTCTGCATCATCAGAACATTGGAAAGCTTAAGGATTAAAGTAAAGGTAAAATTGCCATAGTCCCACAGGACAACTCTCACATTGGAGAGAAGAAGATGGTTTATCTGAGGGTCACCATGCCTTCATGGAATTCATTACCACAGAAGGCTGTGGAGGCCAGATGTCGATGGTGGGCAAGTTGTTGGAGGGAATCCCGAGGGACAGGATATACAAGTATTTGGAAAGGCAAGGACTGATTAGGGATAGTCAACATGGCTTTGTGTGTGAGAAATCATGTCTCACAAACTTGATTGAGTTTTTTGAAGAAGTAACAAAGAGGTTTGATGAGGGCAGATTGGTGGACATAATCTATATGGACTTCAGTAAGGGGTTCGACAAGGTTCCCTATGGGAGACTGGTTAACAAGGTTAGATCTCACGGAATACAGGGAGAACTAGCCATTTGGATACAGAACTGGCTCAAAGGTAGAAGGCAGAGGGTTGTGGTGGAGGGTTGTTTTTCAGACTGGAGGCCTGTGACCACTGGAGCACCACAATGATCGGTGCTAGGTCTATTACTTTTTGTCATTTATATAAATGATTTGGATGTGAGCATAAGAGGTATAGCCAGTAAGTTTTCAGATGACACCAAAATTGGTGGTGTAGTTGACAGCAAAGAAGGTTACAATGGGGATCTTGATCAGATGGGCCAATGGGCTGAGGAGTGGCAGATAGAGTTGAATTTAGATAAATGAGAGGTGCTGCATTTTGGGAAAGCAAATCTTAGCAGGACTTATACACTTAATGGTAAGGTCCTAGGGAGTGTTGCTGAACAAAGAGTCCTTTGAGTGCAGGTTCATAGCTCTTTGAAAGTGGAGTCGCAGGTAGATAGGATAGTGAAAAAGGTACATGTAAGGAATAAGTTGCCAGATGAAGTGGTGGAGGCTAGTACAATTGCAACATTTAAAAGGCATCCTGATGGGTATATGAATCTGAAGGGTTTGGAGGGATATGGGCCGGGTACTGGCAGGTGGGACTAGATTTGGTTGAGATATCTGGTCGGCATGGAGAGGTTGGACCGAAGCATCTGTTTCTGTGCTGTACATCTCTCTGACTCTATAACACTATGATTTATGACTGAGGTAGATAGGTTCTTGAGTATCGAGGGAATCAAGGGTTATGGAGAGAAAGCGGGAAAATGGGGTTGAGAAACATTCTGCCATAGTTGAATGGCAGAATTGATGGGCTGAATGGCCTAATTTCTGTTCCTATATGATCTTATTGCCCCAATGAATGTGAGAATTGAACCTGTGCCATTGACATCAGTCTATATAGAAAACCAGCCATCTAGCCAAGTAAGTTAACTGGCCCCAAGCTCAGGTACATTGGTGGTCAATGTCCTGAAGTAGGAACAAATGCAGACTTAGACTTGCTCTGTATAGTTTCTAATTCTACACTGTTGAGTTGTGAGGCCTAAATGGACAATCCAGTGTTTTCAACGTAGGCAGCGAGGAGGAGGAGACTGAGCACTTTCAGAATTCCCAGATGTGCCAAAGTGCTTTATAGCCACTGAATGATTTTTGGAGGGTGGACACCTTTGAAAGAAAAGGAAATTTTGGCAGATCATAGAGTCATAGAGATGTACAGCATGGAAACAGACCCTTCGGTCCAACCCGTCCATACCGACCAGATATCTTTCCCCCCTCACCCTAAACCGACCCCAGGGAAAAGACTTTGCCTACTGACCCTATCTATGCCCCTCATAATTTTGTAAACCTCTATAAGGTCACCCCTCAGCCTCCGATGCTTCAGGGAAGACAGCCCCAGCCCGTTCAGCCTCAAACCCTCCAACCCTGGCAACATCCTTATAAATCTTTTCTGAACCCTTTCAAGTTTCACAACATCTTTCTGATAGGAAGGAGACCAGAATTGCACGCAATATTCCAAGAGTGGCCGAACCAATGTCCTGTACAGCCGCAACATGACCTCCTAAATCCTGTACTCAATACTCTGACCAATAAAGGAAAGCATACCAAATGCCTTCTTCACTATCCTATCTACTTGAGACTCCACTTTCAAGGAGCAATGAACCTGCACTCCAAGGTGTCTTTGTTCAGCAACACTCCCTAGGACCTTACCATTAAGTGTACAAGTCCTGCTAAGATTTGCTTTCCCAAAATGCAGCACAGAATATTATGAGTCAACGACTTAATAATTTATCTATTAGTGATGTTGGTTGATGGATAAATATTGGTCAGTACTCGAGGAAGAACTTCCCTTTTATTCTTTTAAATCATTTACATCCATCTCAGAGGCAGGCAAAGTTTCAGTTTAATGTCATAGCTGAAGAATAGCACCACTAACCACGCATTTCTCAATATAGCATTGGAGTGTCAGGCTGAAGCATAAGCTCAATGCTCAATACTGGAGCTGAGCCCATTGTCGACTTACCCAGAGCTGAGTGCTAATCTAGTCTAATTTCTACCAAGGGGCTGGGGTGATATAGTGGTTCTGTCAGTGGATTAGTAATCCGGAGACCCAGGTAATGCTCTGGGGACCTGGGTTAGGATTCCTTCAATGTAGATTTGGAGATGCTGGTGTTGGACTGGGGTGTACAAAGTTAAAAATCACACAACACCAGGTTATAGTCCAACAGGTTTAATTGGAAGCGCACTAGCTTTCGGAGAGCCACTCCTTCATCAGGTGGTAGTGGAGGGCTCAATCCTAACACACAGAATTTACAGCAAAAATTTACAGTGTGATGTAACTGAAATTATACATTGAAAAATTGATTGTTTGTTAAGCCTTTCATCTGCTAGAATACAGTAATAGTTTCACTTCTTTCATGTGTAAATCACAAAACCTTTTTTTGAAAAGTTGCATTCTTGGGTTAGCTGTTAACAATGGTGATAGCTAGACAATATATTGAAGGAGCGTCGCTCCGAAAGCTAGTGTGCTTCCAATTAAACCTGTTATTCCAACAGATGAAAGCCTTAACAGATAATCAATTTTTCATTGTATAATTTCAGTTACATCACACAGTAAATTTTTTGCTATAAATTCTGTGTGTTAGGTTTGAGCCCTCCACTACCACCTGATGAAGCACACAGAATTTATAGCAAAAAATTTACTGTGTGATGTAACTGAAATTATACAATGAAAAATTGATTATCTGTTAAGGCTTTCATCTGCTAGAATAACAGGTTTAATTGGAAGCACACCAGCTTTCCACTACCACCTGATGAAGAAGCGACGCTCCGAAAGCTAGTGTGCTTCCAATTAAACCTGTTGGACTATGACCTGGTGTTGTGTCATTTTTAACTTCAAGGCAGATGGTTGAAACAGATGTTATAAATAAAGAGGTGCACCATACTGTCCCATTGTAAATGTAATTGTTGAGATAAGTGAATACTTTTTTTTATTCATAGGATGAGGGCATTGCTGGCCATGCCAGCATCTATTGTCCAAATCTAATTACCCTCTGGTGTCAACCACATTGCAGTGGGAGTGGACTCACATGTCGGCCAGACCAGGCACTTTCTTTTACTAAAGAACATTGGTGAACCAGATGGGCTTTTTTAACAATCAGCAATGGATTCACCATCATCATTAGACTCTTAATTCCAGGGCTTTTTTTTATTGGATTTAAATGCCACAATTTGCAATGGTGGGATTTGGACCCACATCCCCACAACATTACTTGGGTTGCTAGATTAACAGTCCAGCGATAATACCACTAGGCTAATACCTTCCCATCAGGGAGTGCAGACACCTTTTTGAGGAACGAATTCTCCTATTCAAATACAAGTAAGTTTTACAACTCTGAAATAAACATAGCTGTTAAAAACAATACTCCTCAGCCTCTTTTCTCATCCTTTCTCTTTACTTTCGTGAAGATGTTACCCTATTCTGTGGTAGCCCAATATGTTCGAAACAAACTTCCTCATCTAGTTCCTCATCTATGTGAGTTGACATCATCTCAGCGGTTCACCAAATTGTTTAATTGCTACCCATATCTGGTTTCTAGCAGGAAAATCGAGGCAAAATCCAGATGATGAATCGATTAAAAAACAGAAAATGCTGGAAATACTCGTCAGGTGCAGCAGCATCTGCAGAGGGAGGAAACAACTTTCCAATTCATGCTGCGACTTTTCTGCAGGGCTAGAAAAGTTCGAAATGTGACAAGTTTAACACTAGCACGGAGGCAGGGAAAGGAGGATTTGGGAAGATAGAACCACAAGGAGGATCTGCGATAGGGTGTAAGGCAGGAAAAATGAATACAAAAGGTGATAATGTGAAGCAACATTATCATTCCCTTTTGCCTTGAATCATCAACTTTTTTGTGATTTGTTGTGCAAGAAAGTGACAAACTTAAAATGTAATTGAATCACAAAATTGTTACAGTGCAGATGGAGGCCATTTGGCCAATCGTTATCGAGAGACAACCTCCTGCCTTTACCTATTCCCTTCCACAAATAAGCATCCAAAGCGCTCTTGTACATCTTGACACCGAGAACAACTACGTAAGAATCTTACTCATTGACTACAGTTCAGCTTTCAACACTATTATCCCCTTGAAACTGATGACTAAACTTAGTGATCTCGGACTAAGCCCCACTGTCTACAACTGGATCCTCAGTTTCCTGACCCACAGGCCACAATCAGTGAAGATTAGGGACAATATTTCATCCTCACTAACACCCAACACTGGAGCCCCCCAGGGTGCGTACTCAGCCCCTACTGTACTCACTGTATACCCATGACTGCATCGTCAAATACCAGTATAATGTCATTTACAAGTTCATTGATGACACTACCATAATCGGTCAAATCTCAGATGGCGATGAAACAGACTACAGACAGGAGGTGGAAGACCTGGAAAAATGGTTAACTGAGAACAACCTAGCTCTCAATGCCGGCAAAACCAAGGAACTCGTTATTTATTTTCAGCAGGATATTATTCATACCCCCCTACACATTAACAGCACAGAGGTGGAACTAGTAGAGAGTGTCAAGCTCCTGGGAGTGGTCATCCACAACAAGCTTTCTTGGACTCTTTATGTAGTTGTACTGGTTACAAAGGCCCAACAACGTCTCTTCTTCCTCAGGCAGCTGAGGAAATTTGGCATGACAGCGAAAACCCTTGCCAACTTTTATAGGGGCGTCATTGAAAGCATTCTGTCTGGATGTATCACTGCCTGGTATGGCAACTGAACCATTCAAGATCAGAGACTGTTACAGAGAGTGGCAAACTCAGCCCAGACAATCACAAAGGCCAACCTCCCATCTTTGGAATCCATCTACCAGACCCGCTGTCAAGGAAAGGCCGCTGTCATACTCAAAGATCCATCCCACCCTGGCTATGTTTTTCGACAACCTCTACCATCGGGGAGAAGGTACAGAAGCCTGAACACATGCACCAGCTGGTTTCAAAACAGTTTCTACCCTACTGTTGTAGAATACTGAATGGACTCACAAAAACTTAACATTCGCCTGTACCTGTGTTTTTGTTTTTGCCACTGTTTACCTATTATTTATTTATGTATGCTAATTAACTATTTGATCTGCCTATATTGCTCGTTAGACAAAGCTTTTCACTGTGCCCCAGTACACGTGACAATAAATTCAATTCAATTCAATTCAATTCAAATCAATGCCTCATCTAAAACTGCCTCCACTGCACATCCAGTCAGTGCATTCCAGACCCTAACTACATGCTGTTCTGAAATAATCATTTTCTCACGTCACCCTTGGTTTTTCTCACACATCACTTTAAACATCTATTTCTCTTGACACAAATGTTGCCAAGCCAACTAAGATTTTACAATGTTTTCTATATTTAGTTCAGATTTACAGCATCCATAATATTTCGCTTTTGTTGCTTGGTATGTTGATTGATTTTTTTTCAAAAGGAAACAAACATATATCACAGAGAGATTCAGAGCACAACTGTGGCATCAAAAAGCTCCACTGAGTATGATATTCGACACAATACAGACCTGCGTACTGACCTTGTGGGAAGCTAGGGAAGCGGTGCTGAGATATTTGCATTATCAATAGCCACGAATGAGGTGTCAGAACTCTGGAGGTTGACTCACGTGGTGGCATTATTTAAGAAAGGTGGTAAGGAAAAGCAAAGGGAACTACAGACTGGTGAGACATGAGTCGGGGGCAAGTTGTTAGAAGGTATTCTGAGGGATGTATCTGGAAAAGCAAGAACTGATTAGGGAAAGTCAATATGGCTTTGTGCATGGGAAATCATGTCTCACTAACTTGACTGAGTTTCTGGAGAAGTGAAGAAGAGGACTGATGAGGGCAGAGTGGTGGACATTGTCTAAATGGATTTCCGTAAGGTGTTGGACAAGGTTTACATGGTAGACTGGTAAACAAGGTTAGATCACATGGAATACAGGGATAATTAGCCATCTGGATACAAACTTGGTTCGGAGACAGATGGTAATGGTGAAGGGTTGCTTTTGGGACTGGAGGCTTGTGATCAGTGGTGTGCCATAAGGATCGGTGCTAGATCCCTGGCCTTTTATCATTTATATCAATGATTTAGATGTAAATATAGGAGGTATGGTTAGTAAGTTTACAGATTGTGGGCGGCACGGTGGCACAGTGGTTAGCACTGCTGCCTCACAGCGCCAGAGACCCGGGTTCGGATTGCGATTCGGCGGGGCGGTGTGGACTTGTTGGGCTGAAGGGCCTGTTTCCACACTGTAAGTAATCTAATGACACCAGGTTCAAGTGGGCCCAGCAGCACAGGCCTGAGTAGGCCTAGCAGCACAGGCCCAAGTGGGCCCAGCAGCACAGTCTCGAGTGGGCCCTGCAGCACAGGCCCGAGTAAGCCCAGCAGCACAGGCCTGAGTAGGCCCAGCAGCGCAAGCTTGAGTGGGCCCAGCAGCACAGGCCCGAATGGGCCCAGCAGCACAGTCTCGAGTGGGCCCTGCAGCATAGGCCCGAGTGAGCCCAGCAGTAGTCTCGAGTGGGCCCAGCAGCACCGTCTTGAGTGGGCCCAATAGCACAGGCCCGAATGGACCCAGCAGCACAGGCCCGAGTAGGCCCAGCAGCCCAAGCTTGAGTGGGCCCAGCAGCACAGGCCCGAGTGGGCCCAGCAGCGCAAGCTTGAATGGGCCCAGCAGCACAGGCCCGAGTGGGCCCAGCAGCACAAGCTTGAATGGGCCCAGTAGCACAGGCCCAAGTGGGCCCAGCAGCACAGGCTTGAGTAGGCCCAGCATCACAGGCGTGAGTGGGCCGAGCAGCATGGTCTCAAGTGGGCCGAGCAGCACAGGCCCGAGTGGGCCAAGCAGCACAGGCTCATGGTAGTAGTGTGGGAGACAATTTTGGGTTCCCAGTGACTTCTGCATCATTGAGGCAATTTTAGAACCAACTCTTGGTGGCAGTGGAGTCAACCTCATCTGGTGGGGTACCTGTATTGTGTAAAGTGTGCATTGGTGTGGTATAACAAGGACTCATAGTGGTGAAAGCGTCTGTGAAGGTGAAATGTGCCAAAGCGCAGCGACGTTTCTTCCAGTGGCACAGCAAATGGGACACATGCCTGGCCATTAGGTTCATAGCCCATGACAGAGCCCTGAACAAAAAGGACTGTAAAGTTGGACACTTTATTTCTTCATTCTTCTGAATTTATATTCTGTATTTTGGTTTATTTTTGTATGTTTTAAGATGGCGCCAGAGAGTAGCGGCACAATACAATACTTTCATTGTATTTTGCATCTGTTTCCAGTGAACGGTGATGTGTGATAGTCCTTTGGATGCCATGAAACTCACTCACCATTGCACTATACTACAAATGTGGCTCAAACACTTCAATGCTGCACTTTTTCAAAGTAGCAACCAGGAATAAGGATGAGATCTCAAAATCATTTCTTGTTGTTCTATCTTCAACCTTGAGAAATACAGGTACAGCTTCTAGCATCTAATTATATAAAATGGAAACTATTCTTCAAGTGGTTTATCATTTTATGAATTCTGTACCCTCTGTAAACTTCATTACCACCTATTCTTGGCACCAGTTTGAGATCTGAGCTTCCTTGCATGAAGCAATGTCTTTTGGCTAACATCCAATTTGTGAAAATATGTTCTTGATATTGAGAAATGAATCAAAACCTTCAATTTCTTGAAACTCCAAGAATAGTAAACCAAGATATTGAAGGACACCCATCTATTGTTTAATCCAAGCTTCTGTGTTGCAATATGAACCCAGTGTATTATTCACTAGAATTCAATACTTTTTCACAACACAATGGGCCAAAACAGGTAATAAAGACCCAATGGGACTCCTCTTTGTACATTATAATGCACATGTGCCATTGTGAGAAAGGGTACAGGAAGCTGTATTCCTTCAGATGGTTTTGAAAAGTGCTTCAAAAGGAAAATATCACACTCATTCAGTGGAAATGGAACAAATAATGATTCTGTACTAATAGTCTTACATTCCACAGTGAGCACTTCTTGCCATCACTGCTGAGTTGATGGCATAGCTTTGGAGAATGGGACCATGTAATTTCTTCTAACGGCCCAAAGATGTGCAGTTTAGGTGGATTGGCCATGGAAATTTAGGGTTACAGGGATAAGGTAGGTCTGGGTGAGATGTTCCTCAGAAGGTCGGTGTGGACTCAATGGGCCAAATGGCCTGCTTCCACTCTGTAAGGATTCTATTATTCTATGAATAGTTGTCTCCCAAATAAGTTACTTCGATGGATTAACTATGCCAGAAATAAATTACCACCTCAGTGTTAAATAACCTTAATAGATTCAAAGTAAATTTAAGTAAGTTTTTAAGTATCCCATCCGACCTTTGGAAGGCATCTTTAAGGAATTCCTTGCTTTGTGCCATTTGATGGTAAATTGGACAAAAGTGAATCAAAATTCTGCAGTGCATTTTGGCTGAAGGTTAATGGATAATTGTTGTCAAGTGCAAAGGAGCACATTCAAACTTACTGTCAATTCATCTTTTTCTTTTAAAGCTGTAGCCTTTCTGAACATTAAAAGAAATTATAATTCAAATACAGAAGAGAGAAAACTCCAAAACATAGGATATGAAAGACGCAGAATATGGATGAGGAGGATGTTTGCACCATTTGTCATTTTTGTTCAATTGCCAACTAAAACAAGGCCCTAGAGTTTAAAAATTCGTTATTTAGTTATCTTTACATATAGCTGTCTTTAAGACAATCAATCCAAGGTCAGAAGAGATTGACAGAAAACATGCAATGCTTGACCATGAATGCAACATTCATAAGCCTGATACTGCTGCAGCAGAGCATTACACAGCATACTTGACTATTAGAATTTTCTTCTACTCTTTAAATCAATTCTTTTTGCACCATAATGTGATTGAAATAATTGAGACAACTGCTGGTCTTTGAAATTTTACCAAGTCCCAGTACGAAGGGAGGATGGAGAAACAATGGAGGGCATATTATTAATGTTTTAAATGTATTCCAGCCTCAGGCGACTGTCTGTGTGGAGTTTGCACATTCTCCCCGTGTCTGCGTGGGTTTCCTCCAGGTGCTCCAGTTTCCTCCCACAATCCAAAGATGTGCAGGTTAGGTGAACTGGCCACGCTAAATTGCCCTTAGTGTTAGGTGCATTAGTGAGAGGGAAATGGGTCTGGGTAGGTTACTCTTCGGAGGGTCGGTGTGGACTTGTTGGGCCAAAGGGTCTATTTCCACACTGTAAGGAATCTAATCTAATCTAAATGTTATAGAGGCCAGGTCAGTTCAAAGCAGGAGGAAGGGTTTGCTTCAAGCATTTGCCAAGGTTTTAAGTTCTGTTCTTAGTATGTTTATTAGTGGACATATTAATACTAACAGTTGCAACTATGAATCTTTATTAGGAATCTTCTTTTCTCTAATTTTCAGAAAGGACACTTAACTTGAACTTCTCAACCTGTAAAGCTTGTATATGCATGACATCAGGGAAGATTCCTGCTCTCATCAGTATCCATTAAAATCTGGTCCCTGAATGGACAGTTATCAGAACCGGAAGGCTCAAGTGTAGTTATATACCCATCACCATAAACTAGTCTGTTTTGTTACTTCTCACAGTCAGGACAGCAGTTTTCCTTTAAGAGACATACTCATGATATCATCATTGTATCATTGTACAGGACCTGAGGGTTTAAAGATTACATGCTGTTATGAAGGTGTAGAGGTGTACTGTACCTTTAAGAGAGAGAGGAAGCTAGCAAAGACTGACTGAAAGCATAGTGTCATGAACAAGGTAAAAATGTAACACTTGGTTGAAACAATAGTTAGTGTTGCATTGCCATGGAACAAAAACAAATTCAAATTCAGCCAATCAATTTAAATTATGCCTCAGATACCAAAATCCAATCGAATTTGAATTTAGTGTTTTGATGACATCAAACCAATGAAATGATCTGTTGTTTTGGGATATAAGACCAGACATTTTGCGTGGTTGAGGGAGAACTGCCAAGCATCAACAAGTCCAGACTGCTAGTCAAACAGCTCTCTGAAAGGTACCTGTCCAGAAGAAAAGTTGTGCAGCAAAAGACCGAAGAAGAGATAACCCAGGAAAATCCAGAGGAAAATCTACAGAGGAAAACCAACAAAGCTAACAGGCTTTGAAACATTATTTCTTTTTGTAAATCTTAATCGGGGTTTTTTAAATCTGACCAGTATTGTAGAGTGGGAGGTACAAGATAGTTTTAAGAAAAAAGAGTTGTAACTATCTGTTATTTTAATGTTCTCTGTTGGACTTAAAAAATAAAATTGTTAATTTTTACTTTAAATAGTGACCTCTGGGATAGTTCTTTACCTTTTGAAATTTAACAGATTACGGTGCGTGGTGAGCTTCTCTGTGTGTTGGGTTTAAATTAGCAGAAGGGTTTACACTCTGTTATAACATTACACCATCTTAGATTAGATTCCCTACAGTATGGAAACAGGCCCTTTGACCCAACAAGTCCACACCGACCCTTCAAAGACTAACCCACCCAGTCCCATTCCCCGTATTTACCCCTGACTAATGCACCTAACACTATGGGCAATTTAGCATAGCCAATTCACCTGACCTGCATATCTTTGGATTGTGGGAGGAAACCGGTGCACCCCAAGGATTCCCATGCAGACACGGGGAGAAGGTGCAAATTCCACACAGACAGTCGCCCGAGGCAGAAATTGAATCTGGGATCCTGGTGCTGTGAGGCAGCAGTGCTAACCACTGAGCCACTGTGCCCTTACCTGAAATCATCTGAAGCATTCTGTTCTGTTGTAGACCTATGGCTTAATTTTATCCAAACTTTATGTGGCTAAGGAATGCAACTATTGTATGCAATAATTGGTTGTAGACTTACTTTTTGAATTCTTCAATATCACAACATCCACATAAGGTTTCTTATTACAAAGGGAATCATAAGCATTGCTGCTCGCATTTTTTTGGATTCAAACTTGCAAAATGTCTCTCAAAAGTCTTTCTCTGCAACTACATATACATAAAAAGTCCTTGTATAAATTAATGAAAGAAGTTGATTCTAATGATATGTGTCATCCATTTCTCAACAATAGGGCCCTCAAGAGCTTGTATTGAGGTCATATCAACTCATGAATCAGGGGAATCACAAAACAATACTCTCCGTGGATTGGCTAAAAAGCATTATTGTTAAAATTATTATGGTAACGCAAGCCTGGAAACTTCTTAATGTGGCATTGTTCATTTATTTTAAGTTTAGTGTGTAGGTGGCATGGCATGTTGGTGTAGAGAAGGACAATCTCTACATCATTACTTTGATACATTGGCTCCCAGCATGAAATTCAAAACAGGAGGAAGACTGAACAACACCAAGACAGATCTCTTTGTCAAAAAAAATTCAAATTCAATTGTGCAAGTTCCGACTGTCAACCTTTAACCTCTACATTTTCAGTGCATTAAAATTATTATTGAAAATAAGGCAACTTGCATCAACATATTTGGTTCAGAACGTGAATGTTTTATAAATGAGTTTAACTGACTGATATGAACACTTCGGGTCTCAGTTCATTTTGCCATTTAGTTCCATTTTCTTCCATTATTCTTCCTTCTGAAGCCAAAAACAGACTCATGAGAGACATTTTCATGTTAACAAATTTTAGCGAATGGAGTACTTTAAAGATCGGTGATGGAGCTCCTGGTATTTAGATTTATTAGTAATAATTTAGACAAAACATTCAAGAGTAATGTATTCAAGCTTTCTGATGATACAGAGCTAAGAGAGAGTCATAGCATTGAGGACATAGAGAGGCTACGAAAAGATATAAACAGGTTATGAACAGGAAAAGTACTGGCAAATGTCGTACAACTGTGGGAAAATGTGAGGTCAGTCACTTTGGCAGTAGGACTAGAAAAAAACAGAGTTTTCATTCAAAGTGGTCAAACTTGTTCAGAGAGAATCAAGTGGAATCATTCAAGGTACATGGAAAATGTGCAAGTAGGTACACCAAGCAATTGGGAAGACAACTAATATGTTAGACTTTATTGTAAAGGAATTGGAGTAGAAGAATGTGGAATCTTGATATAATTATTCCAAACTTTGGTGAGACCACATCTGGAATACTATGCATAAGTCTGGTCTTCAAATCTGAGGATATAGCTGCCTTGGAGACAACACAGTGAAGGTACACTAGATCTGTTCAAGATGACAGGGTTGAGTTATGATGAAAGTCGAGAGTGTGGTGCTGGAAAAGCACAGCAGGTCAGGCAGCAACCAAGGAGCAGGAGAATCCATTTAGTTCTTTTGGTCACATAAAAGAATGAGGGGTTATGTTTACTTTGAAAGATTGCTGATTGGATATGACCGCTCAGGAGTTTCTGCAACAAAATTATGTTATCATTGTGACATTCGCCACAGATTGTCTGCTCAAGGGGCTTACATGGGAAATGTTATCATTGGAGTCACTGTGGCCTGCTGATTCAGGAATGACAATGCAGAATGAGTCAGTGATTAAAATATCTTCAGCAAGCCCAAAGAAAACAATAAGCCACAGGGGCCAGAGGAAGAAACAGCAGGACTTGAGCTACAAAGGTGATTGGTGAGACCAAGTATGTAGCTAAAACCATCTTCATCAGAAGATCCTCTTTATGTCCTTCCACTAAGGTAATAATAAACACGTAGCTTGTGTATTGAAATTCTCTCCCATTGCTAACTCCCCAAGTGGAGGGCACTGTCAACTACACACACGTTGCTTTGAGAACATTCGATCTGTCACTAACCTGTAATGTTTGTGAAGAGAAAATGCTTCACTCCATTAATTTCTAGTTATGTGTGACCGTCAATGCCCAATCTTGGAGGTCTGTGCCAGATATCCTGGGAGCTACCATAACCCTTGCATACCACAGAAGTCGCAGACACTTATCTTCTACAAAGGCTTAAACAGAGATGGCTGGGAGACAAGGGGTATTCGCTTCAAACATGGTTTGTAACACCTTTAAGAAACCCTCAGAGTGGCACAGAGCAAAGCTACAATGTTGCTCACATTTTGACCAGGGTTATAATGGAACAGATTATCTTGAAGATATGGATCTGATGCCTGGGCTGCTATGGTAGTGCTTTGGTGGGGCTTTTCAGTATAGCCCAGAAACAATGTTCCAAACCTCCCTTCAAATATTAAACTGGCAGGGGGTAGTAGGGACATGTCCTGCATTAGGAAAGTAATACAGGATAGTGAGTTTTGAGAAGATTTGTAGCTCAAGTTGAGGTTCTGGATGTAAGTTTGCTCACTGAGCTGGAAGGTTCATTTTCAGTTGTTTCATCACCATACTAGGCAACATTAACAGTGAGCCTTCAGTGAAGCAGTGGTATTAGTAACCTGCTTTCTATTTATGTGTTTATGTTTCCTTGGGTTGGTGGTCACTTCCTGTGGTGATGTTATTCACTGTTCTTTTTCTCAAAGGATGGTGAATGGGGTCCAAGTCACTGTGTTTGTTAATAGAGTTCCAATTGGAATGCCATGCTTCTAGGAATTCTCATGTGTGTCTCTGTTTGGCTTGTCCTAGGATGTCCTTAGTAGAAGACTATCACCACTCCATCCACTCCACCCAAGAATTCCTGAACACCTTCAAAGACATTGAGATAGAAGAGGATGAAATAATGGTCTCCTTTGATGTAACAGCCCTGTTCACATCCATCAGTATTAACCTGACCAAGGAAACACTGACTACAGAATTAGAAGAACCAAAGACACATACACGAAACACCACCAACTTTTTCAGCAAGGACAACATCGTCAAGCTGGTGGATACATACACCACCAACTTCACTTTCAATAACAAAACCTACAGACAAACCAGTGGAACACCCATGGGATCTCCAATATCGGGGTTCTTAGCATTGACAGTAATGCAGAGACTCGAATAAACAGCTCTGCCAACCATCCAACCCAAACTTTGGGTCCACTACAAAGATGACACCTTTGTCATCACGAAATGAAACAAATTAGAGGAAACCTTCAAGACCATCAATAATACCTTTACTGGCTTAAAATTCACTACAGAGGAGGAAAACAAAAACAAATTGCCATTCCTAGATGTTACAGTAGACCGAACAGCCAATGGGGAACTTTAAACCAGCATCTACAGGAAAACAAGACATATGGACCAAATGCTGAACTACAGAAGCAATCATCCCAACATCCACAAACGTAGCTGCATTAAAACATTATTTCAATGAGCTACCACACACTGCAGCACAGAGGAACTACACAGAGCAGAGGAAAATCACCTCTACAGTGTATTTAAAAAAAAAATGGGTACCCAACAAACACAGTCTGCTGATTTCTCAGCAATAAACCCAAATAAGCACTCAAAATGCATCCAGAAACCCGAGCCACTCTCCCCTATATCAAAGACATTTCGGCAATGACTGCCAGACTAATCAGACCTCTTGGTATCACGGTAGACCACAAACCCACTAACACACTAAAACAGCAGCTAATGAACTTGAAAGACCCCATACAGACAACAAGCAAAACTAATGTCATTTACAAAATACTTTGCAAGAACTGTAACAAACACTACGTTGGACAAACAGGCAGAAAACTAACACCAACATACATGAACATCAACTAGCCACAAAAAGACATGACCCACTCTAACTCGAGATGAGGAAAACACCACTTCGACTGGGACAAAACATCCATCGTAGGACAAGCCAAACAGAGACATGCACGAGAATTCCTAGAAGCATGGCATTCCAAGGGAGAAAAAGAACAGGAAATGACATCACCACAAGAAATGGCATCACCACTGGAAATGACATCACCAACCCAGGGAAACCTAAACACATAAATCAAAAGTGCTTCACGGAGGCTCACTGATGATGTTACCTAGTATGGTGATGAAACATGTGAAAATGAACCTTCCAGCTCAGCAAGCAAACTTACATCCAGTAATAGGGGATCTACGTCAATCTACTGATAATAAAAATGAGACTGAGGGTGAGGAACACTGTTCAACACAGCAAGATAGAGCAATGAATAACAGAGCTTGAGAAGCCAGAAACAACATTATAGTCACTCATTCCAATTGTGAATGACCTGGGTATGGGTATTGTTTAATTGCTCTTTTTGACACTTCCATCACCAGTAACCCTTCAGTATTCTAGAATGTGTAAAGACTGTTAAGATGCTTTGAAATGAATGTGCATGCCCTATGACAGTGTTGAACCTGTGAGAGACAATGCATTGTGCAGCTTTCTTCCACAGACCACTGTGCTAGAAAGGACAGCGGGAATATGAGCTGCCCATTGTATATTGCCCAGCTTTGAAGGTCAATGCATTCCTCTGAAAAGCTGATACATAGAAAGAACTTTTCCCTCTAGAGATGCGTGGAATCATCTCAGATTCTCTCTGGTCACTCATAACGTGGGTCTACATGTGATACGTGCAGGCTAGTCTCCAATAAAATACACTGCATATTGCAGTGACCTTCAATGATGTCTCCATTCATGGGTAATTCTATGTTTGCCGTTCTCCATGTAGTACTTCAAAGGTCTCTGAAGTTTGAGGCAGTGATAGCTTGGGAGAGATGAACAATGCTTGGCAGTTGCAAATTCTTTCATCCTTGAGGTGTCTGGAGCAGGGTGTGACTTAACCAGATCTAATCGTGAACATTGTACTGCAACAGAGCACGTGAAAATTTAGTAATAAAAGTGATTTAATATGATGTAGCATCTATGTGGACTCAGTATATTTTCCTTAATACTCCCTCTCACTACTTCAAGGTGCAGGCTCAGTTTAGCATTGTAGGTAGAGGGCACCTACTCTCTGGTTCGCCCCCTTGACTAAGTAAACTTGTGCAGTTGACCCCTAGTGCCTAGACCCAGATGTCCTGTCAAGTTGTCGGCACATACTTCTCAACTTGTACTGCTATAGAACTTGAGATCACAGGGGAGGAAGGGGAGGGACCTGGGTCTTCTGGAATATCCTGGCAAGATGTTTCTGAGCTGCCTACTCCCTGAGACTTTCTACTATCACTCTGATAGGAAGGAGTACCTGGAGTGAGGTTGAAGTCCCTTGCCCACCACCTCTCCTGCCTTACCACCAGTGGCTAAGATGATGAATAGCAGGTCTGCACAGCCAGCCAGCAGATAGTGAGCATTCTGTTGTATCTGAGTCACCAAAGCCTCCATGCATGCTGTATAGAAGATTACAGGACGTCTCCACTCTTTGATCTAGCTTACTGAGTGCCAGTGTAGACAAACAGGAGGCTGGAAGAACACAGCAAGCCAGGCAACATCAGGAGGCAGAGAAGTCAACATTTCGGGTATAACCCTTCTTCAGGAATACTGTCTGCCGGTGGCAAACCTGCTTGATGTTTCAGTATCAGATTATAGAGGTTGACTAAGTCAGTAATGACTGAGACAAGGGTATGTCTTCTACCTGGGACTGCCCAGTCTCCAGCAGCGCAGAGTGCCAGAGACTTCAGTCATTTCTTGCACCAACAGACAGTGTCCCAAGATAAAGTCAATGCATAAAGTACTGACCAAGCTGGAAGCCTCTGAGATGGTGGAGGTGGCAGGGGAAATTCCTTGCCAGTGCATCTCACAACTTCACTGGCTTCCTCCTCAGAGCTGGAGGTGGAGCTGAGAGTCTCTGGCGCTAGCCTCTTCTGGTGGGTTTTCACTAATTCCTGCAGAAGAGAAGTGAGGGAATCAGCTGTTGAAAGTGGAAAAAAGCTTGTGCAGAATAACAAAGAGATGGTGTTGGTGGTAATGGGAGATGCCCACTGCTACCTCCTCGACACTACGGGAGCAGTAATGCTCTACATCAGCCAGCTCGTCTATTTTCTCCTTGAAGGAGGTGGGAAACCTCATAGCTGTCACCCTCCCCTTTGCCAATCTTTCGGCCTGGTCCCAGGGCATGGTCCGGTTTTCCTGTAATGTGACACAAGGAGTGAATGAATGTGATGGAACTGAATGAAAGAGCAGTTAGTGATCATGCATCAGCAGGAGAGGTGGGGACAAAACCAAAACAGTGAATGAGTAGGTGAAAACTCGAGTGTTCAATCCATTTTTTTCAGCAACCACCATTTGTTCCAGCTATGGCAGAAGCAATGGATCCAGTATTGGGTTCATTCATCATTCCCCCCAACCCCAGATTTGGCAAGATTGGGATGGAATAATGTCGTCAACAATCCGGGGGGACTAATTAAGAAGAAGAATACGTAAAGCACTTAGTTTGATGTGAAGCACTTCAGGGCAACCTAAAACTAAGAGGCACTGTGGGGTGGCACAGTGGTTCAGTGGTTACCACTGCTCCCTTACAGTGCCAGGGGCCTGTGTTTGGTTCCAGCCTTGAGTGAATAGCTGTGTGGAATTCATGTGTTCTCCCCATGTCTGTATGGGTTTCCTCCGGGTGCGCTAGTTTACTCCCACAGTCCAAAGATGTACATGCTAGATTGTCCATAGTGTTCAGGGATGTGTAGGTTAGGTGCATTAGTCAGGGATAAATATACAGTAGGGGAATGGGTCTTCAGAGGGTTGGTGTGGACTTGTTGGGCTAAAGGGCCTGTTTCCACACTGCAGGGATTCTATAAAATTTGCTAAATGAATATGAAAGCTCTTTACTTCTTTTCAACCTTTGGCCGAGCGAGCAGACCTGCCCTTGGATAAATGTTCTCAAATATGGCATGTCTAACAATGTTGCTCTCACTTCTGAGCATTAAACTGTCAGTTTTCAAAATGTGCCCTCATCCAAGGCAAGTCTTACATCTTTAGGTGCAAGAGTTCTGCTACTGAGTCAAATTGGCAGTAATAACAGGCACTTTACTAAGAAAGTTAGCAGCTTCTCTTCCATGCAATCATCTAACAACCAATCCTGTCTGGATTTGTAAACTATTGGAAGAATTGCTCCCATTTTCAGCAAGATAGAGAAGTTATTGAATGAATAACAGGCAAAACTGCCTCATCAGAGATATGTCCCAAGCTACGCAGGTCATCAAATTATTCCCTGAATTTATTCCTTTCAATGTGACCACCAATCGTAATCAGCAAGTGAACAGCTGTCATTTCCTATTGCCTGAACTGTTGGGTCAACACACTGTCGACACTTTAATAGCCGACACTTCTGTCTCACTTGGAGGACAGGACCTGGAAGCAACAGGTAATTATATTTGCTAAGGAAATATTTTTACTATTTATAAAGTGGAAGAAATTCCACAGCCAACTGAAATGACAATGCACAAAGCTTGATCTAAACTTTACTTTCTGGGCTTCTTACACACCGTCCTCTTAGCAAATCATCTAGCAGCATTGCAATAATAAAGTGATTCAATTCAAATATACACTGACAGTGAATGGAAGAAATAGAGTACACTGTGTTGACCAATAGGATCTCATATTTACAAGGCTGCTTTTCACGCAACAGTCACGTTAAAACATTTTTATGTGAGTTTGTTTATTATCCCAAAAGCTATGAGATTAGCCATTCCCAATTTTTTTTTCCGGCTGTGACCCCATTTTGAGGTTAGGAAACTCTGGGAGTGCATGTAGGCTGTATTTCATGGCCCAATACCTGGGGGTCTAGGGGCCAGCCTGAGGTTGGAGGCATGTGCCCGCTGTGCTCAGTTTGGGGGTTGGGCCAAGGGCAGGGATGGAGCTGCAGTGAGAGGTGGAACTGGATGGCATAGTTCAGGAGCACCAGGGCCCTTCATTGTTGTCTCTCTCCATCCCTTGTCATGACCCCTCAGTGAGCTGGGATAGGAAGAAGAAGATCTATTAGAGTAAAGGGAAGAGGTATTGGCTCACAACTCAAAAATTAGAGTTTGCCATTCCACTATAGCAAGCCCAGGACCAGACCATACATTGAAATATTTTCTCCTCCATATTAATCTGATAACTGTTCATAATGCATACAATACGCAACATATATTGGTCACCCTTTTGCGCTACACTAAGGTAGATACTGTTCCAATTACTTAGCTGGGCAATTGGATAGCTTATTGATCTATGAAGTGCATTACAACCTCAGCAATACACTTCCTGAGGAGAGCCTGACAATAGGCTTCCTAGCTCTCAATATGCACAACCAAGCCCCAAGGGCAGCCAATGGGGTGGCACGGTGGCTCGGTGGTTAGCATTGCTGCCTCGCAGCACCTGGGACCTAGGTTTGATTCCAACCACGGGCGACTGTCTGCGTGGAGTTTGCACATTCTCCCCATGTCGGCGTGGGTTTGCTCCAGTTTTCTCCCACAGTCCAAAGATGTGCAGGTCAGGTGAATTGGCCATGCTAAGTTGCCCATTGTGTCCGGTGTATTAGTCAGAGGAGAATGGGTCTGGGTGGGTTACTCTTCAGAGGGTCAGTGTGAACTTGTTGAGCCAAAGGGCTGTTTCCACACTGTAGGAAATCTAATTTAATCACAACCCTCATAGAAATATCAGTAAATGCAGGACAAGACAGATCAGAGAGGTTCACTGAAGAACCACTGACAGCAAGTAAACTGGCTAATTTATTTCGCCCCTAGATGAGGAGCTCAGAAATTGCCTGTGTTACTCCTCAATGTATGGATCTTCTCTTCATTCTGTACCCTGGTTTAATGTTCAAAAAAAGGATCTACATTTATGAAGCCTTTTTTATTTAATCTCAGGTTAGGGACGTTGTTAGTAAGGTTGGCATTTACTGATCATCTCTCGTTGTCTTGAGGAGCTGGTAGTGAGCTCCCTACTTGGTGGCAATGTGATTAAATAGAGCAGCTTCCCAGACATCATCAGAGGACTGTTAAAGATGTGGATATGGGGCTGGAGCTGCTCAGAGGCTGGACTGAGTAAGTACAGTAAGGGTCCTTCCCTCGTGGTCAATTACTGCTTTGTAAGTAAAGACTAAAAAAGACCTCAGCCCAAAGTTAACAGCCAGTGACAAATGAATGATCACTCATTGGCCTGTCCAACTAAGGCAGCCCAGTGTTAATGCTTGGTTACCAAGCAGTTAAGTTTCTTAAAGTCTACATTTAAGATCGGAAAGAATCAAGAGATGGTTTTTAATTGTCTGAGCATATCACAAAGGGAACAACTGTAACATTCTTGGCAGATGGAGGGGTTTAGATTAGATTAGATTCCCAACAGTGTGGAAACAGGCCCTTCGGCCCAACCAGTCCACAACGATCCTCTGAAGAGTGACCCGCCTAAAAGTAACCCACCCAGACCCATTTCCCTCTGACTAAATCACCTAGTTCTATGGTCAATTTAGCATGGCCAATTCACCTGACCTGCACATCTTTGGACTGTGAGAGGAAACCGGAGCACCCGGAGGAAACCCACGCAGACACGGGGAGAATGTGCAAACTCCACACAGACAGTCACCCGAGGCTGGAATCAAACCTGGGACCCTGGTGCTGCGAGGCAGCAGTGCTAACCACTGAGCCACCAAGCCACCATGCTGCCCTATTAGAAAGAGAGTTAAGATTGAGCAGTCAATAACCTCTATCCACAAATAGAAGTTGCTTTGCTTTGCTGTCTTACTAAACTGGCTTAGATCCATGTTGACACCTAAAGATGTCTCAGGCTTATGAGATTTTTTTTGATGCAGCACCCTCTACAGGAAATCTGTGGCATGGGTGAGCAAGGTAAGTAACAATCTGTCTTATCAATCAACTGTATTGATTGAGTCATGCAGGTGAAACTCTTCCAGGTCCTGCAGAGGCAGCTTGAAGACGGGTCTTGAAACAAACTTTTAGTATAGGGCTGACATGTTCATCCCTCTCACAATTCCATTGGAAGAGGATGAAAAGTGTTTTTTTCTCTCTCTCCCACAGCATTGGGGCAGCCAATAATTAACAGTGGAGAGGCTGATGTGGAGGACCATCAGATCCAAGCCAGGATTTTCCCACCATCAGAGTGGTCTGCAATGAGCTTAATGTCTCTTTGAAGGTGATCTCCCTGAAGGAGGCCTAGAGCTCCATATCCCGATACGAGGACCTATTTGCAGGAAGAGCTGCAAACAACTATACCAGAGTGGTATATTTTATGGGCTTACCAGCTCAAGCCTCATCATTTCTTTTAAATTGATGCATCATCTGAAGACACCTCTATTTTGAAGCAGCTCTACACTTGTCTTGGTGCTTGAACAGAGCCTAGCTTCCCCAGTTGCAGGGAACCTCACTGGGGTCCATAGCATTAGGAAAATGCCTGCTATTGAGGTGTCCAATTCGGAAGCCATTCCCGCAAAGTCACTCGAGAGCATACACTGTCGACACGGAAAAAGTCCTGATACCTGAAAATAAACATTTGTCCCAGGGTTTCCCAGTGTTGTCGAAAAATGGAAGCAAATATTATGTATTCTACATAAAAACAGGAGCAGGAAGCAAACCAAAAGGAGAGAAAGGGAGGTGGGACTGAGACAGAAATAAATTAAGAAAAATTATCTTTTGAAAATGTCCAGGAATAATTCGCTTCTGAAGAAAATAATTTCCATCCATATGAAATTTCATTTTTTGGGTTCTGATGGGACATTTGGCAAGGTTGTAAACTAACTAAACCGTTTAAAGTTAACTACTCCTGGTATACACCAGCCCTGGCATGTACGATGATTAACCAGCAGTAAGTCCTGAAACTTCACATTCCTCACATGTACTGGTGCCAAAGTATGGTTGTAGTAGGCTAATCTAGTATGGAACAGTTTAATTGCTATGAAGGTTCAGACGTGAATAGATAAATTATGACACTGGCAGACTATAGGATGATAACATTCTGTAGTAGTTTTATTGAACATTGTAGATTACAATGATATGAATAGCACGCTGAAAGCTGGTGAATAAGAAAATAACATTATGTAGGATCCATCAAAGAAACACAAAACTTGCACACTGATTTCTTTCAATTGTTTTCTCCTTTTATAAATACCTTTCAGAAGCTGTATCCTCCAAATCGAGCTTGTGTTTTTTCATAAAGTACAAGACCACTGAACTTTTGAGCCAGTTCCCTTTCTTACCTTAAACACTGAAACCAACGTTTTACATATTCCTCAATCTGGGTGATACAAAATATACTGAATCCCTTACTCAGCCTTTCTCCTTGATCTCTTCACCTTAACATACAGAAACCTAGTACATCCTCTACAGTGCTCAAAATTTATATTGTCATCTGTGGAATGTGGGTGTGCTGGACAAGCATTTTTTGAGAAGGTGGTGGTGAGCTGCCTTCTTGAATTGCTACAGTCCATTTGCTGTCAGTCGACCCACAGGGCTCTCAGGGAGGGAATTCCAGGATTTCAGTGAAGGAACGGTGATACATTTCATAGTCATTCCCTTCCATGAGGTAACATGGTGGTTCAGTGGTTAACACTGCTACTTCACAGCACCAAGACCTGGGTTCAATTCCAGCCTTGGGTGACTGTCTATGTGGAGTTTGCATATTTGCCCTATGTCTGCATGGGTTTCCTCCCATAATCCAAAGATGTGCAGGTTAGGGGAATTGACCATGCTACGTTGTCCAGGGATGTGTAGATTAGGTACATTAGTTAAGGGAATGGGTCTGGGTGGCCCATTGGAGGGTTGGTGTGGACTTGTTGGACTAAATGGCCTGTTTTGACACTGTGATCCTAAGTAAGGATGGTGAGTATCTTGGAGAGGAACATGTAGGTGAGCTAACTGACCCCAACTTGACAATGGCTTTTGCTTAATGTCAATCATCATTATCACAAGAAAACATAGAAACATAGAGGAAGGAATAAGCCATTTAGCCTCTCGAGCCTGCTCCAATATCCCAGATCTTGTCTAATCGTTTACCTCAATGTCGTATTTCCGTGCTATCCTCATATCCCTTCACCTTCAGAATTAGAAAGTTAATCCCTGTCTTGAACTTAAATAATGGCTGAGCTTCCACAGCCTTCTTGGGCTGAGAATTCCAAAGAAACCTGTATGTTTCTTTACTCTGAAACTTAGAACAGAACTAATAATTTGAGATTTTCCAAATTCTTGTTTGAATACTATAAATAATTCCTTTGAGAATAAATTGTGCAGCTTGATTAATGGTTGGTTATTAGAAGTCAGCAGTGCCCACAATGGCTATCATGGACGTTGCAGTATGTTAACTACAGCATTAACAGAGGGAGTGTTCATTGAAACATGCTGTACAGTCAGTTAAGTGTCTCAGTCAACTGTCTGTCCTTTATTATCATCCCATTAAAAAGACATAACTCAAATAAGACCCAATCATGCCACAGGCAAATGATAAATGTGTGATACTGTTTTCAATTAGGGCCTGTATGAGTACAAGGATGAAACACTACAGTAAAGGAAGCTACTTAGCACATTATTCCAGTTCTTTGATAGACCGAGCCAATTAGTCCGATTCACCCAGTTTTTCCCTGTAGCCTTGCACATTTTCCCCATCAAATATTGATTTGATTTTCCTTTCAAAGTAATTATTTAATCTGCTTCCCTCACCTTTTTAGTCCGTGCATTTCAAATCCTAATCATTTATGACATAAAAAGAATTCTACTCGTTTTTCCTCTTCTGCCAATTGCCTTAAATTTGCCATTTGTGTTAAACCTAGAAAGTCATCACTGATTGTTCTGGGACACTTTTAAATGGCCAAATTGTTCCTGAATAATAATTATTCTTTATTAATGCAATGATTTAACTGCAGCCTTAAATTTCCTAACTGATTCTGAACACCTGTAATAACAAAAAAAGTCCTGGGTCAGAAACAGGCGGGTAGAACTGATTTAGTTTTGGATTATATTCAGCACGGATTGGTTGGACTGAAGGGGCTGTTTTCATGCTGTATGACTCTATCATTCTTTTGTTTCCTTCCCCACTGATGAGGACGTCTAGGTTCAAATCCCAATGGCTCCAGAGGTGTGTAATAACTGTGTGAACAGTACAATTAGAAAACAGCTATCAATAAAGAGAAAGACTTATAATTTCACAGCTTTTTTCACAACCATTGGATATTGCCTGAAATGCAGGGAGATGGTGGCACAGTGACTCTGTCACTAGCCTAGTCCCTGGGAGGTCCAGTCTAATGTTCCAAGTTGAAGTTGCACCATGGCAGGTAGTTGACTTTAAATTCACTTCATGAAGATCTGGAATTGAAAACTAGTTTTAGCAATGGGGACAATTGAACAAGTGGGCTATCATAAAAAAAACCCAAATTATTCATTCAGGTACTTCAGGGAAGGAAATTTGTTATTCCAGATCCACAGTAATCTGATAAATGTTTAACTGCCCTCTGAAATAACTGAGCAAGACACTTCAGTTCAAGAGCAAATACAGATGGACAGCAAAATCACCGGTGATGCCCATGTTTCTTGAAAGAATCAATACAAAAACAGTCATCCCTGTGCAACATCGGAAACACAGCTACCAGTTCGCAAAATACAAACGCCCATAAAACAGATTATCTGTCTCTGTGATGTTCATTGGGAGATAGAGTTTGGCAAGGAACCCAAGGCTAACACCTTTACACTTGTCCACAATAATGTCATGAAATCTTTTGCATTCACCTGAGCAGGAAGATGGGATCTCAGTTCAACATCTCATGGAAAACACAACTCTTCTGTCAGTGGAGCAGTCCCTCTGTACAACACGAGTACAACAATACACTTGGCACTATTTCAGAAATTTTCAAGGTTCACGCTTGTCACATCAGATCAGATACACAGGCATAGTTAGGGAGAGGTACCCCAGGAGATTTGGATCCTAGCTTAGTTTAATTTTCTGGCTTTCAGTCCTTTTAATTGTTTTTGCTTCAATCATGTATCTGCAACAGCTTCATCTGAAGCCGATGTTCCACTACCTGGCCTCTTTTCTATCACTGTGCCACAGAAAAAAAGAAAATAATCCTAAACTGTTCACAGTTATTTTCTTGAAGGTATACTCGGTCTGTAAGTAATATAAAATCCAGTAGCACTTAGGCCTAATGGTACCTAAAAACAACCTTAACGTTAAGTATAAAGCATAGATGCATTAAAAGGAAAGCTATGCAAAAAGATGCAATGGAGAAAGGAACAGAAGGCTGCATGGTCTGTTTCTATGTTGTATACTCTCAGTAATGCTATGTAAGTATGTAGAGACTTAAATGGTTTCTACTCCCCTTTCCCATCTCCTTGACTGGTTACTGAGATGATCTTTTGGTGGGGGCAAAGCTTCATGGATGCAGGTAAATCCCCGAAACAAGCTTTCTTCACATGCAAGCTGGTCTTGACAATATGCCCTGCAATCGAAAGAAGCCTTTACAATAACAGAACACAGGGTATATTAATTAATATGAACCCAACATGATAAAAAGAAGGATATATCAGAATTGTTCTAATACTTTCAGGGGGATTTCTATCTCCCTGAGCCGACTCTTTTTAATTCTTGCTGTGATCCTGTATTCTCAGACCCATTTATGTAACTCATTCATCAGACAAATGGACCAAAGATGTAAATCACAGAGCAAGTAATATAAAAATTCCTGACCCTTAAAACTTACCATTCATAAACCATTCAACAAGTTACTCTCCGTATTTGTGATGTGTAAAGGACAGAGAAACATAGAAATATCAAAAATAAGAACAGGAGTAGGCCACTCAGCCCTTCACACCTGCTGGCCAATTCAATATAATGGCTGATCATCTAACTCAGTAGTCTGTCCTGCTTTCTCCCCATACCCTTTTATCCCTGTAGCCCTAAGAACTATATCTAACTCTTTCTTGAAAGTATTCAATGCTTGGGCCTTAACTGCTTTCTGTGGCAAAGGATTTCACAGGCTCACCACTCTCTGGCTGAAATGATCCCCTTATCTCAATCTTAAATGGCCTACCTCATATCCTTAGACTGTGCCCCCAGGTTCTAGACTCGCTAGTTCCTTTCAGGAACATCCTTCTTGTGCCTATCCTACCTAGCCCTGAATTTTATGGCTTTCTATGAGGTTTCCCCATCAATTTTCTGAACTGCAGTGAATATAGCCCTAAGTGATCCAGTCTCCAGTCTGTTATCCCAGGAATCAGTCTGGCAAACCTTTTATTGCAATTCCTCCAACACCAGAACATCCTTCCTCAGATAAAAAGACAAAAACTGCACACAATTGTCCAGATGTGGTCTCACCAAAGCCCTGTACAACTGCAGCAAGACATCTCTGCTTCTGTACTTGAATCCACTCGCAATGAGGGTCAACATATAATTGGTCTTCTTCACTGATTGCTGCACCTCCTTGCCTACTTTCAGTGACTAGTGTACAAAAACATCCAGGTCTCGTTCTACCTCAACTTACCCCTTTTTTTGCCATTTAGATAATAATCTGCTTTCTTGATTTTGCACCTAAACCAGTTAACCTCACATTTACCCACTTTGTACTTCACCTGCCATGCATTTGTCCACTCACTCAGCTTTGCCAAGAGCACACCGCAGCATCTCTGCATCTTCCTCACAGTTAACACTACCATCCAGCTTTGTGCCATCTGCAAATGTGGAGATATTTCATTTAGTTCCCTCACTTAAATCATTGATATATGTTATGAATAGCTGGATCCCAGCACTGAGCTCTCTCATACCCCACTGGTCACTGGCTGCAATGCAGAAGATCAAGATGTGAAAGGCTTAAAGGGAATGGAATACTTAAAAAGTATCCAAGAGAGCTTTTAAATCCAGGATGTATAAAGTCCTACAAAAGGTGAGCAGAGCTGAACAAAACTAAAGAAGTGGTGGAGTTGTTTTTGGGAGAGAGCATAAGTCAGTAAGATTTACGAAAGTCATGGAAAAAGATTAAGATCAACCAGAAATAAACATTTTCAATTGAAATAAAGCCAATTTTAATATTGGGATGGCAGAATCTGGTCAAAGTCAATTAGATACAGCTCCTTGTAGGAAAAACAGAGCAATGGCAGGTTTTTTCAAAAAGGAGATAGTGAATTATAGGGGGAATGTGTTCCTGAAAAGGTAAACATTGGAAATGAAACTTCCAGAGAATCTTGGAGGAGCTTAAAAACATTAAATGAGGGACAAGAGAATCACTAGGGAGACATGGTGCCCATTAGGACTTAAATGCTAAACTGGGCGGAACTAAAAGAGATAAGTGAGGTTTTAAATGAGTACCTTCCATCTGTATTCAAATTAGTGAAAAACAATATAGGTATAGGGATGACAGCTGTGATATATTTACACAAATCAATATTAAGAAGGAGGAAATATTAGCACTTTTAGCAGACTTAAAATTGGCCTTAATGAGATGCAGATCGAAAGTGGGTACAGCAGATGCTGAAGATTAGAGTCAAGATTAGAGTGGTTCTGGAAAAGCACAGCAGGTCAGGCAGCATCCGAGGAGCAGGAGAATCAATGTTTCGGGCAGGAGCCCTTCATCAGCAAATGAGATGCCTCCCAGGCTCCTGTGGGAGGCAAGGATGGAGTTTACAGGAAGCCCTGAGATGAATTTTCAAATGTTCTCTGAACAGAGGAGAGGTGCCAGAGGATTGGAGGACAGATAATCCACTATAATTATTCAAAAATGGTAGTCCAGGTAAGCAAGGGATGGGCCAGCAAGTATGACATCAATGGAAGAGAAACCACTTGAACAGGCAAAAATTAATCATGGATAGTCAATATGGGGCTTTGTCAGTGGGAGATCATGCTTTACAGGTTGAATTGAGTTTTTTGAGGAGGTGAATAAATGTTGTGCAGTGGAGATACTCTACATGGATATCAATAAGGCTTTTTAACAAGGTCTTGCACGGGAGGCTGATGAGGAAGGAAAAGCTCACACGATCCAGGGCAATGTGGAAAATTGGATCCAAAATTGACTTCATGACAGGGGACGGAGGATGATGGTCAATAGCTATGTTTCTAACTGGAAGCCTATGATCAGAGACATATCAAAAGATTCTGTGCTGGTCTCTTGTTGATGGTGGAGTACATTAATGAAGTAGACATGAATGAAGGAGATTTAATCAGTAAGTTCACAGAAATTGGGGTGTCACAGTGACTCAGTGGCTAGCACTACTGCCTCAAAGCGGCAGGGACCTGGGATCGATTCCAGCCTTGGGCGACTGTCTGTGTCTACGTGGATATTTCCTCCAGGTGCTCTGGTTTCCTCCCACAGTCCAAAGATGTGTAGGTTAGGTGAATTGGCCATGCCAAATTGCCCATAGTGTTTAGGGATGTGTAGGTTAGATGGATTAGTCAGGGATAAATATAGGGTAGGAGAATGGGTCTGGGTGGATTATTCTTTGGAGGGTCAGTGTGGACTTGTTGGGCCAAATGGCCTGTTTCCACACTGTAGGGATTCTAAGAATAACACAAAAAATGGTGGGGCAGCAAATAGTGAGGAGGAAAGCCTTCGACTGCAGGATGATACTGATGGGCTGGTAACATGGGCAGAGCAGGGAAAAATGAAATTTAATCCTGAAATATGTGAGATGATGCATTTTTTGAGGATTAAGCCAAGAAAGTATATGATGAATGGTAGGACCCAAGGGAATACAGATGATAAGAAGGACCCTAGTGTGTATGTCCACAGAACCATGATGGCAACAGGACAGGTAGATAAAGTGCTTAAGAAGACCCATGTTATATTAGTTGAGGAATTGTATAGAAGAACAAAAAGGTTATGATGGAGACGCATGTAGCATTGGTTTGGCCACAACTGAAGTACTGTGCATGATTTCGGTTACCAGACTATTGGAAGGATGTATTACATTGGAGGGAGTGTAGAGGAGATTCACTAGAATGTTCCTTCCTAGCTATGAAGAGAGCCTGGGTAAGCTGTGGTTGGTTTCCTTGGAGCAGAGAAGGCTGAGGGGGGACCTGAGGGAAACCTGACTGAGGCATATAAGATTATGAGGGGCATTGATTAGATAAATCAGAAACTTCTTTTTGCCTTAGTCGAGCGATGAGTAACCAGGGAGCATCGATGAAAGGTAAAGAGCTTGAGGTTCAGACAGGATTTAAGGTGGAAATTTTCACCCAAAACATGGCAGGGATCTGGAAGTCACTGCCTGAAAGGTACCATCACACAATTTGAGAAATATGCTGATGATCACTTGAAGTGCCATAGCACACAAAGTTATGGCTTAAATGCTGTAAAGTGAGACAGTGTAGTTAGGTGCTTGATGAATGCAAGGACAAGATGGGTTTAAGAGCCCCTATCCATACTGTAAAACTCTGTGTCTCAATGATTCTGACATCACTCTCAGTGGACAAGTAATTACAAGGAATAATGCGGCAGTGTGTAAAACTGTAGTCATGGTCAGGGATTTATCATGATATGCATCACTGAAATGGCCCAGTCCTATCTTCAATGCTGTTACGTTATTATCAGAAGGGAATAGTGATTTTCCCATGATTCAACATGATGAGGAGCACCAATTTTGGTCTGTAACTGAGCATCAGATTTCTGCATTTTTTGTGTTTTTATGTCTGACCCCATCAAGATATGGGACAAGCATTTTCTAAAGACTGTGAGAAATATCAGCCAAGAATTCGCAAATTGTTAGCACTCACCATAGAGGAGAAAGTGAGGACTGCAGATGCTGGAGATCAGAGCTGAAAATGTGTTGCTGGAAAAGCGCAGCAGGTCAGGCAGCATCAAAGGAGCAGGAGAATCGACGTTTCGGGCATAAGCCCTTCTTCAGGAATTCCTGAAGAAGGGCTTATGCCCAAAACGTCGATTCTCCTGCTCCTTTGATGCTGCCTGACCTGCTGCGCTTTTCCAGCAACACATTTTCAGCACTCACCATAATTAAGGGCTAAAACCGGAAGCTGATTCTGGCGTAGGTGCACATGCAGTTAAACATGGAAATTTAGAGAAGGAAATCTGCCAACCTTACCCGGTGACTCGAGACCCGCAGCAATGTGATTGACTCTCAACTGCCCTCTGGGCAATTAGGGATGGGCAGTGGCATCCATGAATAAAGAATTTTTAAAACATGTTGGTGTGTTGTGGCAGATTTGAAGAGGTAATCATGGTGAAAATCACTAATATACAAACTTAAAAGAAGTATCCATTGTTCTCACTGTCGAAATGAAATGAAAAAATAAGTCCTGTGGAAGCAGAGGGAGCTCTAGGTGGTATCTTCTGCATGCTGATGATGAATTGGAGACAAGAAGGACAGTTAATTACATGGGAGAGTAGTGGACCTAAACTTTGTCACCTCCCACCACTGCTGGAATTAATTTCTCACGCAGAACTGGCTCGTATGAATCTTGAGATTAGAGATAGAAGTTTGATTAGTCTGGATCACGTAGACGTAAGAAGGGAAGATGTGTTGGGTAGGCTAGAGGTTATTAAGGTGGACAAATCCCCAGGACCAGATGGGATCTATCCCAGGTTGCTGAGGGAGGTGAAAGAGGAAATAACTGGTGCCCTGACACCATTTTTGTGGCATCCTTAAATACAGGTGAGGTGCCGGAGGACTGGAAGGTTGCTCATATTGTCCCCCTGTACAAGAAGGGTAGTAGGGATATTCCAGGTAACTACAGACCAGTGAGCCTGCCGACAGTGGTGGGAAAGTTGCCGGAGAAGGTATTGAGGGATAGGATCTATTTATATTTGGAAAAG
Source organism: Chiloscyllium plagiosum (assembly GCF_004010195.1). Lineage (NCBI taxonomy): Eukaryota > Metazoa > Chordata > Chondrichthyes > Orectolobiformes > Hemiscylliidae > Chiloscyllium > Chiloscyllium plagiosum. Next base: position 9,798,773 of record NC_057739.1, on the reverse strand, counting down.
AATGGGCTTATCAGTGATAGGTAACATGGTTTTGTGCGGAGGAGATCGTGCCTTACCAACTTAATAGAGTTCTTTGAGGAAGTGACCAAATTGATCGATAGAGGAAGGGCTGTTGATGTCATATACATGGACTTTAGTAAGGCGTTTGATAAGGTTCCCCATGGTAAACGAATAGAGAAAGTGAAGTCACATGGTGTGTAGGGTGTTCTAGCTCGGTGGATAAAGAATTGGTTGAGCAACAGGAGACAGAGAGTAGTAGTTGAAGGGAGTTTCTCAAAATGGAGAAAGGTGACCAGTGGTGTTCCACAGGGGTCAGTGTCGGGGCCACTGTTGTTTGTAATATACATAAATTATCTCGAAGAGGGCACTGTTGATATGATCAGCAAGTTTGCAGATGACATGAAGATTGGTGAAGTAGCAGAAAGCATAAGGGACTGTCAAAGAACACAGGAGGATATAGATAGTCTGGAGAGTTAGGCAGAAAAGTGACAGATGGATTTCAATCCAGACAAATGTGAGGTGATGCATTTAGGCAAGACTAATTCTAGAGCGAATTATACAAGAGCCTTGGGAAAAGTTGATGGGCAGAGAGATCTGGGAGTGCAGGTCCATTTTACCCTGAAGGTTGCTGCATAGGTGGATAGAACGGTCAAGAAGGAATATAGTATGCTTGCCTTCATTGGACACGGTATTGAGCATAAGAGCTGGCAGGTCATGTTAAAATTGTACAAGACATTGGTTCAGCCGCATTTAGAATACTGTGTACAGTTCTGGTCGCCACATTACCAAAAAGATGTGGACACTTTGGAAAGGGTGCAGAGAAGGTTTATGAGGATGTTGCCTGGTATGGAAGGTGCTTGCTATGAAGAGAGGTTGAGTAGGTTAGGTTTGTTTTCATTAGAAAAAAGGAGATTGAGGGAGGACCTGATTGAGGTTTACAAAATAATGAAGGGTGTAGACAGGGTAGATAGAGACAAGCTTTTTCTCTGAAACGTTCCACAAGTAGGCGGCCTGTCTCCCCAATTTAGAGGAGGCCACATCGATCGGGTGCAGTGGATGCAGTAAATTCCAATACCGAACAACCCAGATGGCCTCCTTCTTCAAAGACCGCAATTTCCCCTCAGACGTGGTTGACGATGCCCTTCACCGCATCTCCTCCACTTCCCGCTCCTCCGCACTTGAACCCCACCCCTCCAATTGCCACCAGGACAGAACCCCACTGGTCCTCACCTACCACCCCACCAACCTCCATATACATCGTATCATCCGTTGCCACGTCCACCACCTCTAAACAGACCCCAACACCAAGGATATATTTCCTTCCCCTCCCCTATCAGCGTTCCTGAAAGACCACTCCCTTCGCGACTCCCTCATCAGGTCCACACCACCCACCAACCCAACCTCCACTCCCAGCACCTTCCCCTGCAACTGCAAGAAATGCAATACTTGTGCCCACACCTCCCCCCTCACTTCCCTCCAAGGCCCAAAGGGATCCTTCCATATCTGTCACAAATTCACCTGCACCTCCGAACACATCATTTACTGCATCCGCTGCACCCCGATGTGGCCTCCTCTACATTGGGGAAACAGGCCGCCTACTTGCGGAACATTTCAGAGAACACCTCTGGGACACCTGCACCAACCAACCCAACCACCCCGTGGCTGAACACTTTAACTCCCCCTCCCACTCCACCAAGGACATGCAGGTCCTTGGCCTCCTCCATCGCCAGATCATGGCAACACGACGCCTGGAGGAAGAGCGTCTCATCTTCCGCATAGGAACTCTCCAACCACAAGGGATGAATGCAGATTTCTCCAGCTTTCTCATTTCCCCTCCCCCCACCTTATCTCAGTCCCAACCCTCGGACTCAGCACCGCCTTCTTGACCTGCAATCTTCTTCCCGATCTCTCTGCCCCCACCCCCTCTCCGGTCTATTACCCTCACCTTAACCTCCTTCCACCTATCGCATTCCCAATGCCCCTTCCCCAAGTCCCTCCTCCCTACCTTTTATCTTAGCCTGCTTGGCACACCCTCCTCATTCCTGAAGAAGGGCTTATGCCCGAAACGTCGATTCTCCTGCTCCTTGCATGCTGCCTGACCTGCTGCACTTTTCCAGCAACACATTTTTCAGCTAAGACAAGCAGCCAATTTATTGCCTCCGAGGGAGAATAACCTTCAATCAAAGGCATTCAATGCCTGATGGAGTGACTGGGCACCAGAAAAAGGCAGACCATACTGAGACCCACCAACTGTCCCTTGTTGCTGAACCTCCAGACGTTTTGACTCTGATCTCCAGCACCTGCAGTCCTCACTGTCACCTGTTGACCCTCCTGCACCCTACTCTCACTATCTTACAGTTCACTCCGCCTCACTCCCAATAACTAATGTCCCTTACCTATGTCCTGGGTTTCTCCACAATCCTGGGACACTGATGCCTGTGGCTCTACCAGCAGCCACATGCCTCCTCCGTGATGTTTCTGAGCACAAGAGCTACCAAATTCTGGTTGACCAGCAGGTTTGGTGGGTAAAACCTCCAACCTAGAGCTCCTAATTCCAGGAAAAGGCAAACCACTGGCCTGGGCACTGCTTAATTAGTTTCTGACATACCTACTCAAAGAAAATGTGATTCTCTCACTGTCTCATGAGCTACCAGGAGAGATCTCCAAAACCTCAACAAAGTTTGATGATGGCAGAGAGCATCATATTTATTGCTGAACAACCTCTCTGAATCTGAAAAGCTACTTTTACAAGAGTTTCGAATCATTCATTAGAAAATTTAAAATAACATTTTTTGAAAATGTCCGAAATACTTTCTATATAAAGACATGAAGATATGAGAATTTTCTACTTTACATATGCCCGTAATCTCATGTGGAAGCCTCAATCTTTATTTCATGCGTGTGCACTGATTTGTACATGATTTGTATTCCTTGTTTTTGTTCTCTGTGAACATTTTTGGTTTTCAGTCTGCTCACCGCTTTCCCTGCTACCAAACACCATAGACCTCTGCAGAAGGAGATAAGTTCAAACTGGGGTTGAAATGGACAGACTTTATGCCATAGGTATTGCTAATCTATTGTGGGGAACAATTTTCTTTGTCTTTGCAAAAACTGGGATATTAAGTTCAAAAATGGAAATTGCTGCAGAGACTCTCCAGGTTTGGCAAAACCTCTGGGCAGTAAACAGAGCCTAACCTGGTGACTGCCCCGTCAGAATTGGTAGAGAGACAGCTTACTAGAGTTTCTCCATTCACATCACTACTCCTTGCACATCACTGGCAGGTCATTACTTTTGCTTGAAATAGTGGAAAATATTATTAAATAAACTGGTAAGATGGCGGGGGAGGGGGGGGGGGGGGTGGGGGGGGTGGGGGGGGGCCAGGGAGGTAGCGGAAGAAGGGCTTATGCCTGAAACGTCGATTCTTCTGCTCCTTGGATGCTGCCTGCCCTGCTGCGCTTTTCCAGCAACACATTT